>NC_139040.1:92892667-93432937 GCF_964662115.1 Mustela nivalis
AAGCATCTGGCCCTCAATCAACATAAGCAGAATGGATGGATGACCAGCATAATGTTCTGGAGGAATGCTCTGTTCCCTCCCACCATAGCCCCTTGGCCAAGCCAGCCTATCGGACACTCCTCCCTTTCAGACCAGGAGAGCACAGGGGCCTGCCCAGAGGATGGATCGGTGTTGGGGGAGAGAAGGGATAAAAGGTGCTGAGGTCGGGGTGAGGGAGAAGCTGAGGGCCCTGGGGGAGACCCAGCCTGGCCTCCTGCTCTGCCGCCTGCCCAGGGCCACGAGGGGGGCACGTACGTCATCCTCAGTGGCTGCCTGTGGCAGCATCCTCAGCATGACGATGTTACTGGCCTTCTCCTCCTCCTCCTCCTCCTCATCCTCCTCCTCCTCCTCCCCTTGCTCGGTCCGATAGTCCTGGTCCCGATAGTCGCCGTCTCGGGGGAAGCCTGGCGGGCCGGTGGGGCTGTGCCTGTGCCGCCGCCGCCGCCTACGCTGAGTCTCGGAGCCCGGGGAGGCCTCGTAGGAATCCTGGCCGACAGAATGAGACGAGAGACACCAGACGGGCAGTCAGTCTGGGGTGGGCCTAGGGGCTGGCCGCTGGCTCTCTGAGGCAGGCAGGCTCTGAAAGCCAGGAGTGGGCGGGCTCCGGCTAAAGGCTCAGGGCAGGCAAAACGGGTCAGGCCTGGACTGCAACCCTTTTGGAGTGGGAGACTGTCCCCGGGATGCCTTCTGGGGGCTGCCCTGGTGGGAGCGGGATGAGGCCGGTGGCAGAATTACTGTGGGGGAGGATCTTGCATAGACAGGTGACTGGATGCTGACTACACCTCCTCAGGTCTGGGGTGAGCTCATGAAGTCCTGCCCTCCGCTGCTCCCTCCTCCTCCCTTACCAGCTCAGCTAGTATGTGCAAAACTCTTCCCTACGCCTTATGATTTCCAGCTAGGGCCAGGGTTCTAGGAATAGCTTAATATCTCATCCAGAGCCCGTCAGCAGGGACCTACAAAGGTGTGAGGGCCACAGCACTGCCCCCCGGCTCCAATCCTCCTCCGCGTGGCCAGTCCTCTATCACCACTAGGCTCCCTCCTAACAGGGTGTGGTGGCTGAGTTCTTGGGAGGCTGCCCAAGCCATCCTGCCAGGACTGAGCAGGCCAGGCCAGGGTCCACACCCCTTCTTCCCTCAGGGGGACCAGATAACTCAGTGCTCCACTCCCACTCTTTCCAACAGGTCCACCCAGCACCCCCTGGTGCCCCAGAGACATCCAGGCACAGATCACAGTGGCCAATGGGGAAGCCTGAACGCCCACACTCTGTTCCCAGGGGGTTGGGTTGCAAAAGTCCCCTTCCCACCCTGCTGGACAGCAGACCTGCCTGCTTACTTGGACCTGGGCCCTGACTATCCTCTCAAACTGGGGTTCCCTTAAGGCAAGTCTGCTTCTCCTCAGACAGTGAACATCATGCTGCCCCTCCTCAGGCTCGGGCGAGCTACCCAGTGTGGAACTGGCTACCCTGAGCTCAAAGGAGAGGCCCTAGGGGGTCCGTCCCCTCTGTGGAGGGGCCATGTCACCCCTGCGAATACTCACGGGGTGGGCCTCCCAGGGCTACTCTGCTGGGTGGCATCCAGATCCCCCACCACCCTCTCAACCCCACATGCCGGGTCCCAGGCAAGAGGCTCTTCAAGGGCCCCAAACTGGCTGGGAGCAGGCGGTGAAGGGCTTGCAGTGAACCGCAGACCCCAATTAAAAAACAGGGAAGGAGGGAGAAAGGTGATGGCCAGGGCCCTCAGAAGTATAGAGCCAAGCATGTGGAAGTCAGGGAGACCCAGCTTGGGAGACGAGCCCTCACAGAGGGAAGCAGGGACAGACCCTCCGGGTGAGGCAAAGCCACCGAGCACAGTCTGAAGGCATGGGAACCGAGAGCTACCCGCACATGGCGCTACGAGCTGAGGCCCTGAAGGACTCTGTCCTCCTCGGCCCTCACCTCTGCACTCTGCTCCTCGGACGAGTCGTCGTAGTCATGCTTGCCCTCCTGGCTACCGTACTCGCGGGGATACGAGCGGTAGTCCATGTCCCGGTAGTCATGGTCTCGGCTGCGGTTCTCCCCGCCATCATCTTGCGAACGGTCAGTGGCTCCATAGCGGCCAGTCCTGTCCCCACGGCCACCTCTGAGGGAAGAAGAACGGGGAAGGATCAGAGGCAGTTCTTTCCGGAAGGTGCAAGTGGCAAGGGGGGGGTTCCCACCCACTTATGCCCTCTAGACACTAGATCCTGCTCCTGATGGGGGGTCCCTAAATCCTGACTCCATGAGGTGAGCCGGTCCCCATCGCTCAAAAATCCAATCCACTTCTCCTTCCCTCTGCCACCTCCCTGGTCCATGCCTGTCTTCCTTCACAGGGCCCTCATGGGTGGTATCAAGGCCCATCTCACCTCCACCAGACCTGTCCCAGCTCATTCTCTATGCCCCGAATGTGAGTGAGTGTTCTATAAGGCAAAGCTAACCAAGCCCAACCATTGCACTCCCTCCAATGGCTACCTCTTATTCTCAAGATAAAACACCAAAATGCGCACCACGGTCCTGCCAGGTCGGCGGGGTATGTGGGGGACGTGGGGTGAGGTCCCCACCGCCCTCCTCCCTCCCTCCGCCTCACTGTGCCCTGTGCTACCCTGCCCTTCTCCTTCACTGTCACCCTGCCAGCCCTGGCAGCTGTTTTGTTAAAATCTCTCCTACTGCAATTACTGTAAAATAATGATCACACAGTTGATTTCATGTATGTTTTTCTTTTTTTAAAGGGTTTTATTTATTTATTTGACAGACAGAGACCACAAGTAGGCAAAGAGGCAGGCAGAGAGAGGTGGGGAAGCAGGCTCCCTGCTGAGCAGAGAGCCCGATGCGGGGCTCAATCTCGGGTCTCCAGGATCACAACCTGAGCCAAAGGCAGAGGCTTTAACCCACTGAGCCACCCAGGCACTCCTGTTTCTTTTTTTTTTAAAGATTTTATTTTTAAGTTACCTCTATACCCAATGTAGGGCCTGAAATTATAACCTTGAGATCAAGGACTGCGTGCTCCTCTGACTGAGCCATCCAGGCGCCCCTCACATCCATCTCTTTGGTGATTTAAGAAAGCACTAACCTATGAGTTCTGGGAAAGAGGGCACCACAACCACAGGGCCTACTGCCCTACTCCCCCAAACTTAGCTTAGTATCTGGTACTTGGTATGTGCTCAGTAATTTTTGTTTGATGAAATAATGACTTAAAAAGTAATCTAAAAGCAACCAACACATGTTTACTTAAAATAAGAAAAAACAGACACCATAGTAGACTATGGCTAGCAGGGTCCCAATCCTGGTCAGGAAGGACAGAATGTCTAGTATCAACACCACTATGAACGTTGTTCTAAGCCACTAGCTGAACCAAGGGAATGAAGACAAGAGGTTAAGAGCTGGCAAGGAGAAGATGAAATTACCATTGTCTGTAAAGGACATGAAGATATGCCAACAAAGCCCAAGAGAATCAAATGAAAAATGATTACAACCAATAAATCAGGAAGGATGCTAGGGACAAAAGTAACATGCAGAAATAAGGATGTTGCCTGAATTCGGAGAGGCAACGTTTAGAAATGGGAAGATCCCAAGTATAACTGAACCAAAAAGGTTAAATACCTAGACAAGTGCCAAGATCTTATGACTATACTTTACACATATAAACCAGGATTCGTTCAAAATGGGTCAAAGATTTAAGACAACATGGATGGAGCTAGACAGTATGATGCTAAGTGAAATATATCAGAGAAAGACAAAATACCAGACGATTTCACTCCTTGTGGAATTTAAGAAACAGAACAAATGAGCAAAGGGGAACGAAAAAAAAAAAAAAGGAGAGGGAGGCAAACCAAGACAGACTCTTAACTACAGAGAACAAACTGATGGTCACCAGAGGGGAGGTGGGTGGGGAGGGTGGGAGGAATAAGGGGTGGGGTTTGAACAGTACACTTCTCATGATGGAAAAAAATTTTTAAAGAAAAATTTTTAAAAATACAACAATAGGGGCACCTGGGTGGCTCAGCAGCTTAAGTGGCCAAGTCTGGATTTTAGCTCGCCATGATCTCAGGGTCCTGGGATAGAGCCACCATAGGCTCCATACTCAGCAGGGAGGCTGCCTGAGATTCTCTCGCTCTGCCCCTCCCCCCACTGGCGTGTGCTCTCTCTCTCTCTCTGTAAATAAATAACTCTATAAAAAATTAATAAAACAATAATAAAATGCGTGGTCCAATAGTAAAAAATAATAATAAAAATAAAAAGGGCCAAAGGTTTCAATAGAAGAAATGAAACCACAGAAGCCAAAGAAAACACAAGATGATTTCTTGATAATCTTGCAATAGGGAAAAACTGTGACCCAAATCCAGGAGCTAGAGAAGGAGAGATTATTGAAGTTAACTATATAAAAATAAAACACTTCTGCCTGGAAAATAGAAAACCATCATGAGCCTCATCAGGACAAACTAAATAGGAAAAAGTATGAGAAGAGGAAGAGAAATCACACCAAAGACATACAAACGGTTTATATTTAAGAAGATGCTGTTTTGTAATGAAGGATGAAAATTAAAACTACCCTGGACAGGCCATTTTAAAATAAAAGTCTAAAATTTATTTTTTGTGTATTTTTAGTCATCTTCATTGTGGTAAAATATAGATCTCACAAAATTTACCACAAAAAATACTCACGATGTTGAGCAACCATCACCATCTGTTTCCGGAAACATTTCTTTATCACCCCAAAGAGAAGCTCCCTACCCGCTGAACATTAACTTCCTACCCACCCCACCCACTCTACTTTCAGACCCTATGAAGATGCCTGTTCTAGGTACCTCGTGTAAGGGGAATTACATGTTTGTTCCTTTGTGTCTGGCTTCTTTCACTTAGCATCACGTTGTCAAGGTCCTTCCTCATTGCAGTGTGCATCAGAACATCCTGTTCTGTGGCCACACACATATGTAGGTATGGCACACACCACGCACACACCACGCTGTTTGGCCACGTGCCTGCTGATGGACACTTGCGCTGCTTCCACTTGCGGGTTGTTTCAGGGGCTGGGACTAATGCTGCTGTGAACACTGGTGTACAAATATGTGTTTGACTCGCTGCTTTCAGTTCCTTCGGGTAGGTACCCAGGAATGAAACTGCTGGACCCCATGGCAGGTGTAGACATAACATTTTGCAGTCTCTGGCCGGTGTCCCACAGCAGCTGTACCACTTACATCCCCATTGGCAATGCACCAAGGTTCCAGTGTCCCTACATCCTCACCGACACCCGTCATCCCGCATCTCTTCCTGGGCTTATTGGCCACTTGTGTGTCTTTTCTGGAGGAATGTCTATTCAAGCCTTTTGCCCATTTCTTTCTCTTTTTTTTTTTTTTAAGATTTTTAAATTAAATTTGATTTATTTATTTGACACAGAGAGAGAGAGAGATCACAAGTAGGCAGGGAGGCAGGGAGAGAGAGGGGGGGGGAAGCAGGCTCCCCGCTGAGCAGAGATCCCGATGTGGGGCTCGATCCCAGGACCCTGAAATCATGACCAGAGCCAAAGGCAGAGGCTTAACCCACTGAGCCATCCAGGCACCCCCTTTTGCCCATTTCTGAATTGGGTTCTCCTGTGAGGCTATAGTTCTTTTTCCATTCTGGTGTTAATCCCTTATTAGATACAGGATATGCAAATATCTTTTCCCATTCTGTGGGTTGTCTTTTCACTCTCTTGGACCATGTCCTTTGATGGACTTAAGTTCTTAATCTTGATGAAGTCAAACTTGTTTTGAAATAATTTTATTTTTATTTTTTTAAATTTAATTTATTTATTAAATAAATAAAGTGGTCACAAGTAGGCAGAGAGAGAGAAAGGGGGAAGCAGGCTCTCTTTTCAGCAGAGAACCTGATGTGGGGCTCAATCCCAGGACCCTGGGATCATGACCTGAGCCCAAGGCAGAGGTTTAACCACTGAGCCACCCAGGCGTCCCTTGAAATAATTTTAGATTTATAGAAAAGTTCAAGGATAACATAATCCTTGTATATCCTTCACCCAGCTTCCCCTAATGTTAACAGGGTTTGACAAATCAAAACTAGACTTTATTAAGATTTCACCTGTCTGGGGCGCCTGGGTGGCTCAGTGGGTTAAGCCACTGCCTTCAGCTCAGGTCATGATCCCAGGGTCCTGGGATCGAGTCCCACATCGGGCTCTCTGCTCAGCGGGGAGCCTGCTTCCTCCTCTCTCTCTCTGCCTGCCTCTCTGCCTACTTGTGATCTCTCTCTGTCAAATAAATAAATAAATTCTTTAAAAAAAAAAAAAAAGATTTCACCTGTCTTCCCAGTACTACTAACAACCCACATTTTCTGTTCCAGGACTGAACTCAGGATGCCACATTGCTTTTAGTCATCATGCACCCTTAGTCTCCTCTGGCCAGTGAAGATTCTTAGTCTTGTCTTTCTTTCTTTTTTTTTTTTTAATGACTTTCACAGTTTTCAAGAGTATTGGTCAGCCATTCTGCAGAACTTACCTCAACTTGGGTTTGTCCATTGTGTTTTTGTGATTAGACTTGAGGTTACAGAGGTTATGGGTTTTTTTTGGGGGGGGGGGATACAAGAGAGGTGACCTGACCTACTGATTGCATCATATAAAGGGGACCATGATATCAATGTAAGTTATCACTGCCAATGCTGACTTGACCTTGTGGTTGTGGTGGGGTCTGCCATGTTCCTCCACTATAGTTTCTCTTTTCCCCTTTCTATACTCTGTTCTTTAGAAACAAGTCACTAGATTAGCCCATACTCAAGAGGAGAATTAAGCTCTAACCTCCTATAATGTGGAGTATCTACATATATTATTTAGAATTCTTCTGTAAGGAAGATTTGTGATAGAACATTTCTAATGCAACAGATCCATAAAAGTCCAAATGTTTCACAAGACACTGTTGGTAAGGCTGTATAGGAAACATGCACTCTTGTACTCCTGGTAGGAAATTGGAACAGTCTCTTGTGGAGGGGAATTTGGCAATAGCCAGTAAAATTAAATATCTACCCTGACCCCCAATTTCCCTGGAAACTTAATATACTTGCACACATACAAAAACATCATTCAACAGCACTGTTTATAACAGCAAATGATAAGAAACAATTTAGAAGAGTCAGGAAAATTCTGTTAAAAAAAAAAAACACTAAGAAGGGGGAGAAGAGCTTCACCAAATATTAAAGGTGGAACAACTGAAACATAAATGCATAGATCAGTGAAACTGAACAGAGTCCATGCTACACAGTAACACACATGGAAATATAGAGTAACCCAGAGGCTGCAACTCAAAATGAACAGGGGGAAAATGGATTAGTCAATAAACACCAGTTGCAATAATGGTCTGGCCCAGACATCAGCAAACTACAGCCAGTGGACCCAATCCAATTACCTAAATGAAGTTTTCTTCCACACAGCTATACCCATTCATTTATATTGTTTGGGGCTGCTTTTAGCCGAGTAGTTGTGATAGAGATGGCATGGTCTGCAATGCCAAAAATATTTACTATCTGGTCCTTCACAGAAAAAGTTTAAGAAAATAGAAGTTTTTTATCTACTTCACTTCTTATACCAAGTAAATTCTAGATGAATCAAAAATTTAAATCCCTAAATAGAAACCATAAAGACATTAGAAAGAAAACATAAGAAAAAATAATGAATCACCCCAAGAATGGGGAAAGGCCTTTCTAAACAAGATGAACTCTGAAGTCATTAAAAAAACAATTGATAAATCTAGCTTTGCAAAAACTTAAAAATGGGTTAAAAATACCATAAACAAATAAACGTGTCATAACGCAAGCATGGTAAAATGTTAATGTAGAATCCAGCAGATGAGTATAGAGGTATTCACTATAAAATTCTTTAAACTTTGCTGTATGTTTGAAATTTCATAATAAAATATTGGAAAAACACTATAAAGCTCCAAGATAATTAACAAATGGGGAAAATAAAATGTTTCCAGACATCTGGTTGGTTTCCAAATTTTCATAATTGTTCACTTATTTCTTTCACTCAACAAATATTAATGTAACATTTGCCATGTATCAAGCACTGTTCTAGGTGCTGGGGATACTGCTATCAATAAAATGAGGTCCCTGTCCTTGTGAGCTTAGCTTGGAATCCAAATTATTTCTTTATGATAAATGCCTAGACAAGAAGAGGCTGGTATGAGTGATGTATTTTAAGGGTTTTGTTTGTTTGTTTGTTTGTTTGTTTTTTTGTTAGAGAAGGGGAGGTGTGGAGTGGGGAGGAAGAGAAAGAAACTCAAGTGGGCTCCATGAGTGATGCAGAACCTGACATAGACTTCGATTTCACGATCCTGAGATCACAACCTGAGCTGAAATAAAGAGTCAGATGCTTAACCGACTGAGCCACTCAGGCACCCCTTAAGGTTTCTGATATAAGAAATGTGTTTGCTTACCAGTTACTCCTCAATAGTTGAACTCTAGTCCCCAGAATTTAAGAACCAAATAGAGTTGAATAAATGTTCAGATGAAACCCTGAACTCTGATACTCACCATCTAAACCAAGTAACTTTTTAAGATTTATTTACTTTAGAGAGATAGAGCGAGTGAGCAAGCACACATGTGAGCAGGGGGAAGGAGCAGAGGGAGAGGGAGAGAGAGAATCCTCAAGCAGACTTCCCACTGGGCATGAAGCCTGAGGAAGAGCTCAACCCCAGGACCCTAAGATCATGATCTGAGCAGAAGCCAAGAGTTGGCCACATAACCAAGCCGCCCAGGTGCCCCTAAACCAAGTAAATCTGCATACTGAACTCTTGCTATCTAAACTTGGGAAGATGGGACGCCTGGGTGGCTCAGTTCGTTAAGCAGCTGCCTTTGGCTCGGGTCATGATCCCAGCGTCCTGGGATCGAGTCCCACATCAGGCTCCTTGCTCGGCAGGGAGTCTGCTTCTCCCTCTGCCTCTGCCTGCCATTCTGTCTGCCTGTGTTCACTCTCTCTCTCTCTGACAAATAAAAAAAAAAAAAAAAATCTTTAAACTTGGGAAGAGAACAGATTTGGACAGTAAAGGATACTTTTCATTGGCCACAGAGCACTTTGACAAAACACCTTCCAAAGACAGACCCTGTTCATAATACATTTCTACAAAGCTGGACTGAATCCTAATATGTGAGGGCCTCCGCAAAATAATGTATTTCTGGAAAACATAAATTGCCAAAATTGGCAGAACTACACAAAATGATCATTAAAAACCCAGGGCCCTTTAAAGCTCAGTTTTAACAAGCTTTCAAGGGACAGATAATTTTTATTCAAGTTTCTCCGATAAAGAGAGGAATGGCAAAAGCTGCCCAAATCATTCTATGAGGCTATGGTGACTCAGTGTCAGTTGGATACTAGAAGAGGAAAACCGTTAAGACCACTTTACTGATAGACACAGACGCAAATATCCTAAATAATACAGTACCTAATCAAACCTAACAGTAGCTTAAAAACGTACATAGTAAATAATTTTTCTTCCAACAATTCATGAATAAATGTCAGAAAAGCTCAAATTCAGAAGCATCTACAATGCCAAGGACCTGTGCTCTTAAAATATATCAAGGCCATGGAAGAAAAAGAAAGATTTAGTAGCTGTTCCTGAGTAAATGGAACCAAGAATACAAAGTAGCTCCATGCAGTGTAGTGTGTGATCTTGGACAGAATCCTAGATTAGGGAACCAGTGCCATAAACGACAAGGGATGACACCCGAACAGACTTTTTAGAAGATAAAAGTACTGTAACAATGTTCAACTTCCTGATAGTCAGAACTGTACTGTGGTTACAAAAGAGAAAGTCCTTGTTCTTAGGACATACATTCTGTCATGCTTAAGGGTCATGCCAGTCACTAGCTGAAATGATACAGAAGAAAAAAACTTGCCTATATATAGATGCATAGATATATACACCTGTATCTTTACAGAGAAAGAGAGAGAATGGGGGGGAGGGGATGCTGAGGCATGTAGGTAGGTAAAATAAATGTGGCAAAATGTTTACAATTAATGGTTCTGGAGAGAAGATACACAGGAGTTTACACACTTGCAACTTTTTTGAAAACTGGAAATTTTTTTCAAAATAAGAAGTTATAAACATACACATACATACCATGATCAAGGAAGGCAAGGATATGATTTAATGTGATTTGTGAAACTGATGGACAAAAGGAGAAAAAAAGCATGTAATTATGAAGTTTGAGTCTCATTTCTTTTTTTTTTTTTAAAGATTTTATTTATTTATTTGACAGACAGAGATCACAAGGAGGCAGAGAAGCAGGCAGAGAGAGAGAGGAGGAAGCAGGCTCCCTGCTCAGCAGAGAGCCCGATGCGGGGCTCGATCCCAGGACCCTGGGATCATGACCTGAGCCGAAGGCAGAGGCTTTAACCCACTGAGCCATCCAGGCGCCCCTCATTTCTTTTTTTTAATGTTCTTCAAACCAAACACTGATTACTTTTTTTAAGATTTTACTTATTTATGTGACAGACAGAGAGTGAGCATAAGCAGGGGGAGTCACAGGCAGAAGGGGAGGGAGAACCAGCCTCTCTGCCGAGCAGGGAGCCCAATGCGAGGCTCGATCCCAGGACTCTGGGATCATGACCTGAGCCGAAGGCAGATGTTTAACTGACTGAGCCACCCAGGCACCCCTAATTATGTTTTTAAAGATTTATTAATTTATTTATTTGAGAAATCGAAAGAGCAGGGGGGGAAGAGGGAGAGAGAGAATCTCAATCAGACTCTACACTCAGTGCAGTGGGGCTTGATCCCAGGACCCTGAGATTATGACCTCAGCCAAAATCAAGAGTCAGATGCTTAACTGACTGAGCCACCTAGGTGCCCCTGATTCTCATTTCTGATCAATCTTGACAAACTTAAGATGAGAGAATTTTCTTGGTTTATGAAAGGCTACATTCTAACAGCCTAATAGCACACATCCAATTTGATGGCTAAGCAGACGGGGCTGCCTATCAGGCTGGGACTGACTGTTGATGTCTTGCAGGTGCCTTTTATGCGACAGAAATGTCTCATCTATCTGCAGATGTCCTTTATGAGAAAATAAAATAAAATAAACTACACTGCTTAAGCCATTATTCTTCAGATTTTCTGTTACAACCTGCCAAAATGAGTCTTATTTTGTGCACTCGGCATCACTGACACTATATGGTACTAAAGTCCTAGACAACATTTTAAGTGAGGAAAAAGAAGTAAGTGACAGAATTGATTTGCACCTAGCATGACCAATTACTCAGAAAGACCATCAGAATCAACAATGAATAATCAGAAATAATAAGAGAGTACAGCAGGGGTAAGATAACTTAGGGAAAAAAATCAATAGCTTTCCTCTACCCCAGGAAACATAAGCTTGGAAAATATAAAAGATACAAAGATGTCAATGAAAACTATTGAAGCACCTAGGAATTACACAAGACTTGTATTTTCATTTATTCAGATCTGAATGTCATTCACTCATTTTTAAGTAGGCTCCATGCCCAGCGCTGAGCCTAATGTGGGGCTTTGAACTTACCACCCAGAGATCAAGATGTGAGCTGAGATCAAGAGTCAGACACTGGGGCGCCTGGGTAGCTCAGTGGGTTGAGCCTCTGCCTTCGGCTCAGGTCATGGTCCCAGAGTCCTGGGATCGAGCCCCGCATCAGGCTCTCTGCTGAGCAGGGAGCCTGCTTCCCCCTCTCTCTCTGCCTGCCTCTCCGCCTACTTGTGATCTCTGTCTGTTAAATAAATTAAAAAAAAAAAAAAGAGTCAGACACTTAACTGACTGAGCTGCCCAGATGCCCCATAGATTTGTAGGTTCCTTATTTTAATTAATTAATTATTTTTTTAAAAGATTATTTATCTATCTGAGAGACTGAGAGAAAGCATGAGCCTGGGCAGGGAGAGACAGAGGGAGAGGGAAAAGCAGACTCCCCGGTGAGCAGGGAGCCTGACGTGGGGCTTGATCCCAGGACCCCAAGATCATTACCTGAGCCGAAGGCAGATGCTTAACTGACTGAGCCACCCAGGCACCCCTTGTATGTCCTTTAAACGAATTTTAAAATATTCTCTATACAGGTCCTGGATGAGATCACTACTTAACAAAGATGACAATACTCCCCAAATTAGTATATAAATTTGATGCAATCTTAATCAAAATTCTTGAATGTTTTTGAGGGACTTGATACATTTTTTAAAAAGATTTTATTTATTTGTCAGAGAGAGAGAGAGAGAGAGCGCACGCGCACACGTGCACAAGCAGGCAGAGCGGCAGGCAGAGGCGGAGAGAGAAGCAAGCAGGCTCCTGCCGAGCAAGGAGCCCGATGCCAGACTTGATCCCAGGACTCTGGGATCATGACCTGAGCTGAAAGCAGTGGCTTTACCAACTGAGCCACCCAGGTGTCCCAACTTGATACATTTTTTATATAAGTCCCACAAACAGCTAGAATCAACTTTGATTAATAAGAGAGTAAAGTGAGAGCTAAGAGATTCTATAAAGCCATAATAACAAACCCAGTAAAGTTCTGGCATAAGAATTAAGCAAATAGACCAATGAAACAAATCAGATTACTCAAGATAGATCCTCATACATGAAGGAACTTGAAATGAGATGACGTACTACAATCAATAAAGAATGAACTATTTA
This sequence comes from Mustela nivalis, assembly GCF_964662115.1. Lineage (NCBI taxonomy): Eukaryota > Metazoa > Chordata > Mammalia > Carnivora > Mustelidae > Mustela > Mustela nivalis. The sequence goes on from NC_139040.1 coordinate 92,905,341, forward strand.
AAATGTACTGGGAAAACTGCCCACTATATGGAGGAACACAAAACCAGAACCTACCTTATACAATATACGAAAAACCTACCTTATACCATATTCAAAAAAAACTGTTAGATGTTATTAAAGATCTGAATATGAAAGGGAAAACTATGGAGTGAAAACAACCTTTGTGATCCAGATTTAGGAGCAGAGAAGTTTCTGAAAGCACAGACTACCAGACAAAAAAGTGATGAATTTTACAGGTACCCATCCTTGAGGGATTCATTAAGGAAAAGGCAACAGGCACATACCATGGCATCCTTGGGACCAATTAGAAGCAAAGTGCTAATATACACCTGGCAAGGGGGTACAGATCTTAAAAATGCAGTGCTGAGTCACACGAAGTTCAGGAAAGAAAAAGTAAACTGTAGCACTCTGCCAATTGTATAAACTAAGAACACAGACACTCAAAACAATGCTACATATTTTAGAAGGCTACATTTCAAACAGGACAGAGCAGCTGCCTACAGCTACTGGAATTGGAAATGAGAAGGAAAAAAACAAATATGGCAAGAGAAGGCCCTGTAGTGACCTATGATAGAAACCCACTTTGAAATGAAAAGGTATGGATTTAACTCCAACCTCTGCACTTGAAAGCCAAAAGAAAGACCGTGGCTTTATTTGGTTATAAAGTCTGAAAGAAGTATGTCACCTACTCAAACTCAGAAACTGCCATGAAGCATTTCCAGAGAATACCACCCAAAACCTGAATGCTTTCAAAAGACTTTTTTTTTTTTTTTTAATAAGAAGACTGAATAACACTAGATGATGACCACATCTCAAAACTTGGGCTCGCTTTTCAGAAAAAATTTTTAAAGGCGGTGGTGGAAAAAGAAACCCTTTTAAAGACATTTTTAAAAAAAGTATTTCCTCTCTGACTTTTTATATATCTACTGACTCTTAAGAGAGGCTTTCTGGGAGCATTAGGTCTACTTTCCTATGTACTCTTAATATGTCAGGAATAGATGATCTGCATGAGAAATCAACTGGAGTGATCCACCAGTATGCTGAGGATTGGCCTAGGATCTCTGTATTTTACCAAGTGTCCCGACTGTTTCCTGTTCGTACCAGTTTAAAAATAACCACACAGGAAAAAAAAAAAATAAAATAAAAATAACCAATAAAAATAAAAATAACCCTGAAGTCTCCCATTATCTGACCTGGTTTGCCCCATATTTGTCTGCACAAATGCCTGACTCTTAAGGCACCACTCCCATCCATCCCTCCAACCCAAAGCTACAGCCCACACCTCTCCCCTGAGAATCCACAGGCACTTACAACCCACCACCCACCCGCCACCCACCTCTGCCTCTCCTCCCACAGTGGCTGTCCACACCTTGGCGAATATCTTAGTCACCCCAACTGGGAACTTGGGCCTCGGCTTCTATTCCTCCCTTTCTCTTGATCCTTTCCCAACTCCACAATCCACCATGGCACCTATCAAGCTGTTTCTTAATCACCTGTAAACTGTGTGGTCTCCCTTGTGAGACCCTGAGGAAGAAGGCTTATCTGTCTCACTCGCCACTGCACTGCCAGAGCCTAGCACAGGTCCTGGCTCACAACAGGTGCCAAGTAAACGTCTGAAAAGAAACCAGTCATCTGCTGCGCTGTTTCCCCAGCCCGGAAGTCCCCTCCTAGCACCTTCCTGGACCAACTCTTACACGGGGATAAGCCAAGGATGCTTGACAGGGGTGGGAGTGGGTAACTCACCGTCTTTCATACTCCATGTCCTGATAGGGCCTGCGGGGGCTGCTGGGGCCCCTCCTCAGCCGCTGGCTCCGTTTCACTTCCCAGCCACCCCCGCTGCTGCCACCATGATCTGCCAGCCTGGGTGATGCCTCCTGCAGGGACTCTGGGGAGAGTAGAAGGAAGAAAGGGGTCAAGGCAGTTGGGGCCTCCTTGAGAAACCCTTGTTGTCAAGGCTCTCTGCTGTCGCTTAGCCCAGGGACATTATTTCCCAACTTCCTGGTACTCCTGTGGACCAGAGTGGGAAAGCAGCCCCTACCTGGTCTGCTCCTTCCTTTCCCCCCAGACATGAGGCTATAGCCCACAGCCCTAAAATAGCAAGGCCAGGGGCACCTGGATGGCTCAGTCAGTAGAACGTGCAACTCTGGATCTCAGGTCATAGGTTCAAGCCCCACACTGGGCGCAGAGCTCACTTAAATAAAACAGAAACAGCAAAGGCCTTTAGCAGAGAGGGAGCATCCTGCAGAGAGCCCTGGTGGTGCCACCTACTCTGTGATCAGGGCTCTGCCACCTGAGACTGGTAGACAAGTCTGAGCCTGGAGCTACCTGCCCAGAGGGCTCTCGGCGTTGGACGACTTGTCAAGATCAGGCACATTAGGCACGGAGGTAAGACTTCACAACAGGAGTTGTAGGCATCCACCAGCCTCCTTCCACAGGGCCCCAGGTGCCATTTCATCCTTGCAACAAAGACACTGGCTGCCCCCTACAAGACAGCAGGAGACCACAAAAGGCCTAGAGGGTAAAGGGGCTAACTTGGCAGTGAGACAGTTGACGCCTCCCTGGGCTCCGGGCCAACACAGCTTTGGCCCTCACTCCACAACTGGCTTAGCCTCGAGCCCTCTCTCTTCTGCACAGCCAGGTCCCAAGGTGGTTCTCTCCCCAGGGCTCTGGGTCCAACTCATTCAAAGGCAAAAGGAGCCCTTTTGAGGCTGTTCCCAACCACTGTGCTGTTCTGCTGGGATGGAAGGGTGAGTCACTTCATCCAGCCTTCAGGGCTGCCATGAGAACTAAGTGAGTCCCCAGAGCCACGTGACCTGGCCAGGGGTCACCAAGAAGTAACCCAGAATCTTCAGGCCCACCCTCTCAGCAGGAATCTGGCAAAGCTAGGCAGCAGCAACACCTGCCCAACAGTAGCTAGCCACCACACCTTTTGCCCATGTATACACACAACCAATTTTCTCTTCCTCCTTAAGCCACAGGGAACCAGGGCTGCCTGCTCCCAGATGGGTAAGAGTTAGAATCACAACCAGGGGCCCCAGTGGATGAGAGCCAGATACAAAACCCTCAGCAGACTCTGGCAAAGAGGTCGGAGTCACACACCGGTATCCACAACAGATAGGGACCAAAGTCACAGACACGCGCCCGGAATAACTATGGGCCCAAATCACAAGACAGGAACCCACAATAAATACAGGCCATAATCACACACTGAGGCCCATCAAAGGATGAGCGCCAGAGTCACGGATTCGAACTCCTCCCCAAAGAAGGGGCAGTAAGTCATGCACACATTCCTTGCGCTCCCTCCCCGCCTAGCAAGTGGGTTGATTAGGGCCAGTCCCAAGAAGAACTCCCCAAGGATAAGGACCCCTCCCCATGGATAAGGACCTGAGTTACAGCACAGACTGCAAGGATAAAGACCAGAGTCATAGACTTTTTTCCCTCCTCCCCCACCCAAGAATAAGGACCTGAGCCACAGAATGCTTCCCCACGGACCGGTAAGTACCCAAGTCACACGGAACAGACAGCACACCCCCTCCCCTATGGATAAAGACCTCGGCCCCTCCACAGATAAAGTTCGGTGTCGCAGATACCACGGAAACCCACTCCCATCGGTCCCTCCCTTCCCCCAACCCGCGTGCACCCATTCTGTGCCCCAATCGCGCACGCGCCTCCGCTCTCAAAAGCAGTGTGTGTGTGTGGGGGGGGGAGGGAACACCCCCCTCCCGGGCTCAGGCCATGCACGCACGCCTTGGTTCCGCGCGTAGCCCAGGCCCACGTCCCATAGTTCGCCCTCGCGCCTCCTCTCCGCACCCGCCCGCCCCCGGTCCCTTACCTCCGCCCCCACGACCAGCGACGACGCTCACCTTCTCGGCCCGGGCTGTCAAGGGAGGGCTCCCGGACATCACCTCGGCGCGCCGCCACCTCCTCCAACTCTCCCAGCTCAGCCGGAGCCGGCCCGCACCACCGCCCAGTCCGAGGCCGGAGGCAGAAGGGCGGAGGAGCGGGGAGGGGAGAAGCGCCAAGCGCGCTACCCTCCCCAGGAAACCCACTGCCGCCTACTCCCGGCCGGCCGCAGTCACCAGCACAAAATGGCGACGACGAGAAGGGAGCCGGCGCTTCGACCACCATCCACCTACTAAGGGAGCGCGCTCTGGCCGGCCTCGTCTATTGGTCGCCAGCCGCCGACGGCCAGCCCTGGCCGGCTCTGATTGGCAAGCGTATGCCACCTCCCCACTCTCCCTGCGAACGCTCGCAAGTCGCGAAAAGGAGTAGCTATTGGCCAATCCGGCGAGGCCCGCTTTTTAGAAGCTTGGCTTCCTTCGAAGATGAAAGACAAACGGAAGCTCCGCCCCTTTCCCCAGAGGGCGAGGGAAATCTCCGTGCCATTGGCTGGGACCTGCGGCCGTCCAAATGTCAACGCTTTCTTATCAAGGGAATGGGCCGACCTATCAGCCAGAAATTCCTTGGCCTGACTGAGGTTGGGAAAATGGTCGCCCCCGTGAGGCCATGACAGAGGGAAGGAAAAAGGGGCTACTCAGCGCCTCACCTCGCTTGAAAACCAAATCCGGGCTCGGGACCTATTTAGTGCGGCGGGGGCGGAGCGACAATTGTCGCGCCCGGGCCGACTGCAGCTGCGCACAGTGGCATTTCCGTCCCCGCCCCTGAGAGCCTGCAGCACAACCTGTCATGGCGGCCGGACTGTTGAGTTGGAGCGCTCGCCGCCTTTTGGCAGTAGCGGCGACGCGAGGGCTCCCAGCCGCCCGCGTTCGCTGGGAGTCCAGCTCGGCCAGGGCCGTGATCGCCCCGTCGGCTATGGCTGGAAAGCGGACCCCGGAACCGACCGTACGCTGGCAGGAGGACCCAGATCCGGAGGACGAAAACCTCTACGAGAAGGTGAGAGGGAGGGGAAACGGGACACAAGAAGGGTCAGTCAGGGAGGGACCGGCGGACGGGACGCCGTAGAGGACGTTCTTAAGCGGCTGAGGATTGCGCTGCTGGTGAGATCCTCGAAGACTTGGGAACTTTGCTTAGCTTGATTTCCTTCTTTGTCCCCTGCTAATCTTCAGTTCAGGGCCGGGGGCAAGATTGGCTTTGTTTTGAAGACGGGTATCAAACCTGAAGTGGGCGATGCTCAAAACACGTTAGAAGCAGTATAACATAACGACAGTAATACTAAACACCCCTATGGGGCTTGCTCGGTGCCAGAGCTCTAAACATTTTAGGTACGTTATCTAATCCTCAAAACAACCCCATTTCGAAGTTGGTACTCTGAGCATATCTAGTCTACCGATGAGGACGCTGAAGCATAAAGATGTTAGGTGACTTGCCCAAACTCGCCGAGATGAACGTGTGGGGGAACCGGGTCCGCTGTGCTGTGGGGATAGCAGAGACTCTGAAACCAGAATGCCAGGGTTGGAATACAAGCACTGATAGTTGTTCATCTTTGTGACCTTGGTCAAGTAGCTTAACTCCTTGGTGCCTCTTTGTAAAATGGGGAAAGTATGAGTACGCCTTATAGAAAGTAAAATGCTACGTCTGCCTCATGTAATTAAATGAGTCAAAATGTTCAGAAGAGCAGCTGCAACCTAGTATTCAGCATTAGAAAGTGTTAATCATTATTGCTACTTCTGCCTCCCTGATACATTGTGCAGTTTGTGTATGGCACACTGTAGGTTCTTCATCAGTACTATCCTCTGGCTTGGATATATAGGATCTTACTCATTTATTCATTCGTTCTGTAAATAAGGCCCCAGGGCCTGCTGTATGCCAGGTGTGGTTCAGGACCCTTAGGAGTTCAGCAGTGTGGAAATCAGACAAAGCCCTTGCCCTCCTAGAGCTTGTATGGTAATGGAGAGCACAGACGATAGTCATGTAAAATATTCGGAAACAGTGCTATTGAGTATGTAATAAGATAATGTGATAGGATCTGGGGAGATGCTGCTACCTTGGTAAACTGGTAACTGCTAGAAAGAAAGTTAAGCAAGATAAGTGGATGGGGAGTGACTTGGAGGGTAGGGGGTAATTTTTCGTGAAACCATAGGAAATTAGCAATATGCAACCATCTTTAACCTATAAAAGTGGCAATTTCCTATAGTTTAAGACAAGTAATGGCTAAGGTGACTAGGGACTGCCTCCTAAGGGAAGTGATTATGAAGCCAATATTTTGAGCCAGGAGACAGACCTAGCCATGATGCTATCAGGGGGAAAGACTTTCCAGGCAGCGGGAACAGTAAGTGCAAAGGCCCTGTGGTAGGAAGGAGTTTGATAACTCCTAAGACTAGAAAGAGGAATTAAAGGAGAGAGGGGAGATGGGTCTGAGGTGAAATTGGAGACCAGCTTATGCAGGGCCAGCGTAAGGTTTTGTGGAGCCACAGGAAGCCCTCACTGACCTTTTCCTCTTCTTGCCACAGAACCCAGACTCCCACGGTTATGACAAGGACCCTGTTGTGGACCTCTGGAACATGCGGGTCGTCTTTTTCTTTGGGTTCTCCATCGTCTTGGTCCTTGGCAGCACCTTTATAGCTTATCTGCCTGATTACAGGTGCATGGGTGTGTCGGAGAGAGTGAAATGGGTGGGGGTGGAGATTGAAGGGGGCTGAGCCAGGAATCCTGTTCTTTGTGCCAGTGGGGATTGGGGAGCTAAAATGGGGATTGGTGTCCAGTGAGGCTCCCTCACATCCACCCCCATGCTGCTGCCTCCAGAATGCAGGAGTGGGCCCGCCGAGAAGCTGAGAGGCTTGTTAAATACCGAGAGGCCAATGGCCTCCCCATCATGGAATCCAACTGCTTTGACCCCAGCAAGATCCAGCTACCAGAGGATGAGGACTGACCTGTTGCCAAGTGGGGCTCAAGAACCATCACCTTCTCCTTCGCCTGCCTGTCATTCTCCCCTTTCTTCAGAGCACCTAATTAAAGGGACTAAAAGTTTGACTGGCTGGTGTCGGTTTTGTTGTATGTGGGAGTGGGGTGCAGAAATGGGCGTGTCAGATTCTAAAAGGCCACTGCAGCCTGTTCTGATTATCTGTTGCTGGATAACAAACACCGTAAGACTTAGTGGCTTGAGATGACCATTTAGCATTCTCTTTCATGGTCCTGTGGTGGACTGGGCTTAGCTAGGTGGCTCCTCTTGGGGCCTCAGGTGGTTGCAGTCAGATGGTGGCGGCGGGCTGAAGGCACCTTTAACTGGGACAGATGTCCCAGGTAGCTTCTTCACTCGCATACCTGGCATTTCAGTCTTATTCCGTGTGGCATCTCTCTCTGGCAGAATAGTCTGGGCTCCTTAAGGGTGGCTCAGGGCTCCTCTGCATGGGGTGTGGCATATGGGAAGAAATCAGCAGCAACCAATCATAGAAGAAGGGCCAGGACGACTGGGAATTGAGGGTGGTGTGTCCAAACAGGGCTTTTCCATTGCTAAGCACAAGCCTTTGTCTCCCTCACCACCTTCTCTGTTTCTCTCTACGTTTTGATGTTTCTGCCCGTCTTGTGTCTTGGTGAGTCTGGATGCCTCTCTCTCCCCTTCTGTCCCAGTCTGGGTGGTCTTGCACTCAAGACACACATCTCTGTGTATGCATGCATGTCTCTGCCTGTTCCCCTTCTCTCCCCGCCCCCTCACTTGCAGGAATTCTCCCCCTGCATGTTCTTTCTCTGGGAATAGGCTGTCTGCCCACATCGGGCTCATTCTTTCAGCCTTCCTCTGTCTTTGTCTTTGTCTCTCTGTGTTCTGGAAGATGGAGCTCAGGAGACTTGCTCCAGCTCTCTTTATCTTTCCAGGGAATCTCCCCTAAATTCCTGTTAATTCTGGACATGTGGGCGCCCCTTCATGCCCCTGGCATCTCTGCCCTCTGCGCAGTGGCCCTGTTCTAAAGCTCATACTTCACAACTCGAGATCACATGCTCATTGCTGCCATCTCTTTGCGTGTCCCTGCTTGGGACTTTGGAGAGTGCAGGAGCCCCCAATCCCTGGCTACCAGAAGAAAATGTGTCCCGATGGACCCACCGCTAGAGGTGATGTCTCTACCCCCAGCTGCTCAGTCTCAGAAAGAGCCCCAGCCCACCGGTGCGTGGCTAAAGTGGGAGCAACGCCCACGCGAGCCTTTCTGGAAGTGAGTGATTTCACTTCCGGAGTGCTTCCCTGTGGGGCCTGTCTCCCAACCTGAGGCTAGGCCCCAAAGCAGAGAATCCCAGTGTGTGAAGAGAGCACTCTCCACCTTCCAGCCCGTAGGTACTGGGACGGGAAGTGAAGGGGATGTGCTAGCCCGGCCACCAAGTACCTGACTATATTTCCTATAATAAACCTCAGCTTCTCGCCCCATACCCTACCATCCACCTGAGAATCTGTCCCCCCACTGACCGCATTCGGGAGGTAAGCTGCACGAGTGCAGGCGTTCGGGCACGCCTGTGCACTCAGAGCAGGGACTGGTTCAGTATGTGCTTGAGAAACGTGATACTTTTGCTGCCTGTGGTGTAGGTGCCATGGCCTACCATTAGTGGCCTTCAGGCCTATGGCCTCTGAGGCTGCACGCTTCCAATCCCCCCCAGATCTGCCTCCTTCTCAAGTTCCCAGGATCTCAAGAAACCTCCGTTCTGGCCAAACAAGAGCTGGCACTTAGACTAAATCCTAAAAATCCCCGCTTTTGCTCTCTTCCCGATGGCAACAATACCACCTTCCTTCCCTCCCAGCCACACCAGCCACCTCAAAACTTCATTGTTCTGAACGTTGAATAAAAATGTACAGGCAGGGGCGCCTGGGTGGCTCAGTGGGTTAAGCCGCTGCCTTCGGCTCAGGTCATGATCTCAGGGTCCTGGGATCGAGTCCCACATCGGGCTCTCTGCTTAGCAAGGAGCCTGCTTCCTCCTCTCTCTCTCTCTCTGCCTGCCTCTCTGCCTACTTGTGATCTCTCTCTGTCAAATAAATAAAATCTTTAAAAAAAAAATGTACAGGCAGGGGCCCCTGGGCGGCTCAATGGGTTAAGTGTCTGCCTTCAACTCAGGTCAGGATCCTGGGGTCCTAGGATTGAGCCCCAAGTCAGGCTCCCTGCTCAATGGGGAGTCTGCCTCTCCCTCTCCCCCTGCCCCCACCGCTCATGCTCTCTCTCCCCCAAATAAATAAATAAAATCTTTAAAAAATAAACAAAATGTACATACAGGCTTCAAAGGTCATTTACTTTTTACAAACCAGACACTCCCACGTAACCAGGACCCAGGTCGAGAAAGAGAACATGAATGAACACTAAAAGCTCCCTTCAGGGGGCACCTGGGTGGCTCAGTGGGTTAAAGCCTCTGCCTTCAGCTCCGGTCGTGGTCCCGGGGTCCTGGGATCGAGCCCCGCGTCGGGCTCTCTGCTCGGTGGGGAGCCTGCTTCCTCCTCTCTCTGTCTCTGTGTGCCTCTCTGCCTACTTGTCTGTCAAATGGGTAAATGTTTAACACTAAAAAAAAAAAGCTCCCTTCAGGTCCAACCCCCCACCCCCTGCCTTGGGATGTCCATATAAATGCAATCATACATTTTCCCGTCCAGCTTCCTTCATTCAGTGTGAGGTTTGTGAGATGGAACCACATTATATAACCGGTAGTTTGTCTATTCTCGTTGCTGTAATCCCTTCCATTGTGTGACTAGATCACACTCATTGGTTCCAGTGTTGATGGGCCTTTGGGGAGTTTTCTGTTGGGGCTATTAAGAATGATTCTGGGGGCGCCTGGGTGGCTCAGTGGGTTAAAGCCTCTGCCTTCGGCTCGGGTCCTGATCCCAGAGTTCTGGGATCGAGCCCCGCATGGGGCTCTCTGCTCGGCAGGGAGCCTGCTTCCCTTCCTCTCTCTCTGCCTGCTTGTGATCTCTGTCAAATAAATAAATAAAATCTTTTAAAAAAAAAAAAAAAAAAAAGAATGATTCTGTGAGGACGCCTGGGTGGCTCAGAAGGTTAAGCCGCTGCCTTCGGCTCAGGTCATGATCCCGAGATCCTGGGATGGAGTCCCTCATCAGGCTCCTTGCTCGGCAGGGAATCTGCTTCTCTCTCTGCCTCTGCCTGCCACTCTGCCTGCTTGTGCACACTCTCTCTTCTGACAAGTAAATAAATAAATAAAATATTTTTTTAAAAAAAGTGATTCTATGAACATTTTTAAAAAAGATTTTATTTATTTATTTGACAGACAGAGATCACAAGTAGGCAGAGAGGCAGGCAGAGAGAGAGAGGGGGAAGCAGGCTCCCTGCTGAGCAGAGAGCCCGATGCAGGGCTTGATCCCAGGACCCTGAGACCATGACCTGAGCCAAAGGCAGAGGCTTAACCTACGGAGCCACCCAGGCGCCCTGTGAAATTTTTAAAAATTTTTATTTATTTATTTGACAGCACACACAAGCAGGGGGAGTGGTGAGCACAGAGAGAGGGAGAAGCAGACTCCCCACTGAGCAGGGAGCCTGATGTAGGGCTCAATCCCAGGACCCCGGAATCATGACCTGAGCTGAAGGCAGATGCTTAAATGACTAAGCCACCTAGGTGCCCCAATTCTCTGAACTTTATTATGCACATTTTTTTGTTGTTATATACATTTAAAAAAAAAGATTTTATTTATCTATTCATCAGAGGGAGAGCACATAAGCAGGGGGAGGGGCAGAGGGAGAAGCAGGGTCGCCACTGAGCAGAGATTCCTTATGTGGGACTTGATCCAGGACCCTGGGACAATGACCTGAGCTGAAGGCAGATGCTTAACCGAATGAGCCACCCAGGCATCCCTTATTGTATACATCTTTTGATGGATAGATGCACTAATTTCTCTTGGGCATAAACCTAGGTCCTAAGTCACAGGCAAAATGGGATGAGCTTTAGTAAATGACGCCAGGTTTCCAATCTCCACATCCCATGGTGGTGAGCGCCACATCCCCACCATTGCTCGGCACCCTCCATCATTCTCACTGTAGCCATTCCGGCAAGCCACTGCGCTTTTAAGGACCACACTGAGATGAAGAGGTGGAAGTTTGTTGCCTACCCTGGGTCAAGTCCTGACAGTGTCCCAGACACATACCAGGATGCCTGCCCTGGGAATTTCCCAGGGTGGGGGTGTTGGTGGAGGCCAGCGTGAGTGACCAGAGGGCCTAAACACAGAGAGGGCTTTCACCCTACCATTTGACTCCAGGGATGTTTGAACCTTGATCTGTTGGACCCAGCTCTGCTCTAGCAACATAACGGATACCATCCTCCTTCAGCCTTCAGTCTCACAGGGCATTTATTATGAGCAAGGGCCTGCGAACAAGATAGTCACAGGCCGTGTAACAGACACTGTTAGTTCCCAGCCTGTATACTCGTGTCCCTGCAGCTCCAGTGTGTGCTGGCCAACTGCCAACCGCCAGTGTCTGTATGTCTTCACTGGAGGGCTTCCTCTCGAGCTGCAGAAGGCTGCTCTGTTCCGTTTGTGGACTTAGCAGGCTGGAAGGGCCAGGAAATGAACACGCCTTGGCAGCAGCCCTTAACCAATGACAGATGAGAGCCGGTAGGTAAGTACCCTTGCCCCCTTGGCCCTCAGATGGGACATCTCTAAGGTATATGTTCTCTGCTGGTCCCCAGACCCCCTCAGTGGGAACACGCTCAGGTTAACCCCCAATGCTAAGTTGCTTAGTAAAAGTCTCCATCGGCTGCCTTATCTCTTCTTTGTCTTGCTGGCCCACTCCCCTATCCCTAAATAAACGACTTGACTTTGATTCCTGGGTCAGGGTTGGCTTCTGGAGGCACCCCCACCAGAACAGTCTGGGTCCTCAAGGAGTTTCCCTCAAGGTAGTGGGTAAGACCAGAGTTAAAAGACACAGAAATCCACAGATAAGTTCCACCAGAAGGCCAGTGTGCCTGGAATATTATGCTCACTGGAAACCCTGGGCTCTTCCAGGAAAAGAGTGGCTACAGATGAGATCCACAAGGTCCCAGGAGTGATGGTTGGAAGTTTTGACTTTATACCCTACACAAAGTTAACCAGAAGCTTTAGCAAAGCTCGTCTCAGATGATTCTGGACTGCATAAGGGGCACTGCTTACAGTCTTTGTCATGGATTACCTAGGAAATAAAAACCAAAATATCTTAACCTGATTCACGACTGTTACTGATAGACATAAGCACCATGGAGTAAACTGACGGCAGGCAAAGCTCTGAGCTTTAAAACTGGTGGAAGGATCCAACGTTCTCCACAAAACGAGAACCTATACATTTTGATCCTGAAATATTAGACTCAGTGAAAACTGGCCACAAACAAAGAAAAGCTCACATGACAGGAGCTATTCATCCAATGAATATTTATTTTTTATTAAAGATTTTATTTATTTATTTGACAGAGAGAGATCACAAGTAGGCAGGGAGGCAGGCAGAGAGAGAGGAGGAAGCAGGCTCCCTGCTGAGCAGAGAGCCCGATGCGGGACTCGATCCCAGGACCCTGAGATCATGACCTGAGCCGAAGGCAGCGGCTTAACCCACTGAGCCACCCAGGCGCCCTCCAACGAATATTTATTGAGTGCCTACTGGATACCGGGCACTGTTACAAGCAGTGGGGAGATAGCGGGGAACAAAAGATTCAAAACTTCCTGCCTCCCTAGGGCTTATGTTCCAGCAGAGGGAGACAGACAATAAACAAGGCAACCAATGACATTATCTGTATATTGGGAGATGGTAAGTATGCATTAAATTTCAGAGTGACCAGGGGATGCCAGGCTGGCTTGGTCCATGGAGCATCTGACTCCTGATCTCCAGGTTGTGAGTTCGAGCTGCACATCGAGTGTGGAGATTACTTAAAAACAAACAAACAAACAAACAAATAAATTCAAGGGGGATCAGGGGTGTAGAGACAGAAGCCTGTATTTAAATAGGGTAGTCACCTGATTTGGGCTCAGGTCATGATCTCAGGGTCAGGGGATCGAGCCCCACATTGGGCTCTGGGCTCAGCATGGAGTCTGCTTGAGATTCTCTCCCTCCCTCTCCCTCTGCCTCTTTCCCCACTCAAATGCTCTCTTTCTCTCTCTCTCAAAAAAAAAAAATAATAATAAATAAATCTTGAAAAATAAAAAAAATAGGGTAGTCAGCTTAGCCCTTGTTGAAAATGATTTTTTAAAAAAGAAAGATGATATTTTTTTTTTCATGAAAGAAATGGGAGGAAAACAAGAGATGAGCTATAGAGATATGAGGGCATTTCTGGCAGAGGGAACAACCAGTAGGATTCCTGAAATAAGACCGTACCCAAGCTGTTCAAGGAGCAGCCTGACTCCAAGAAGATAATTGGGGAAAAGCCATTACTGCTGAAACAAGACAAGAGAATTGATGCACGAATCAAATCGTCACTGTAAAAATTAACCCGAGAGTGATTCATCTCGCTGTAAACAGCTTCAGAGAAGTGAAAATGGCCAGAACAGGCTTTGGGTTAAGGGCACCACTGTAGGGCATTGAACAAGGAATTAAACTGGCTCATAACTCATGTCAGGGCAAACTCTCTCTTTTTTTTAAATAAGATTTTAAAAATTTATTTATTAGAGAGAGAGAGTGAGAGCAGGAGCAAAGGGAGAGGGAGAAGCAGACTCCCTGCTGAACAGGGAGCCAGAATTGGGGCTCCGCCCCAGGACCCCGAAATCATGACCTGAGCCAAAGGCAGATACTCAACTGAGTGAGCCCCCCAGGAGCCCCCAGGACAAACTCTCTTAATAGAAATTCTTCACTGTGGCATGATTCTGATTTTAAATGTTCATGTTTGTAAGCAGAGCTAATAATAGATCAGACCAGAGGACTCTGCATGAGTCAGAGGAGCGAATCCAGGGCCAGCCTATATCCAGACAAGGCATCTGGAATCAACCCTCATTGGCAGGGTTAATTTCCTCATTCTCTCCTTCATTCATTCATTCATCCCACAAATGTTTACCAAGTGCCTACTGTGCGACAGGGGATACAGCAGTGAATAAAACAGGGGTGCCTGGGTGGCTCAGTGGGTTAAAGCTTCTGCCTTCAGCTTAGGTCGTGATCCCAGGGTTCTGGGATCGAGCCCCGCATCAGGCTCTCTGTTCAGCAGGGAGCCTGCTTCCTCCTCTCGCTCTGCCTGCCTCTTTGCCTACTTGTGATCTCTGTCTGTCAAATAAATAAAGTCTTCAAAAAAAAAAGGCAAAAATCTCTGCCCTCTCGGATCTGACTTCTATAAAAAACATAACAAATGTAAAGGACAAATAACAATTTTGAGTAATGCTAATTGCTAAATCAATAAGTAAAATGTAGGGCGCCTAGGTGGCTCAGTGGGTTAAGCCGCTGCCTCTCTGCCTACTTGTGATGTCTCTCTGTCAAATAAATAAATAAAAAATCTTTAAAACAAATAAGTAAAATGTATAATACTGCAATAAATGTTGAAAGAGAAAAATGACGCAGGAAAGGGGAAAGTGAGTGAGTGAGTGTGTGTGCGTGCGTGCATGCGTGTGTGTGTGTGTGTGTGTGTGAGAATGTGTGAATTTCAGCTAGAGCGGCCAGGAAAAAGGCCTCACTGAGATGACATTTGAGAAAGACCTAAAGGAAGTATCCAACTGAAGAGAGAACTTTGAAACAAGAGCCATGATCGCGAGGCAGTCACAGTGGTTAAGAGCACGGGTTCTTGAGCCAGATTGCCTGGGTTCAAATCACAACCCCCTCCCCAAATGTATGACCTCATGTTTCCATTTTACTCTCCTTTAAAAAAAAAAAGATTTTATTATTTATTTGAGAGAGAGCAAGGAAGAGAGAGCATGACCTGGGGGTGGGGCAGAGGGAAAGGGAGATCCAGACTCCCGTCTGAGCAGGGAGCCTCACGTGGGACCCGATCCCAGGACCCTGGATCACGACCTGAGCCAAAGGCAGACGCTTAAACGACTTCGCCACCCAGATGCCCCCCAGCCCCATTTTACTCTTCTACCAGCAGAGGCTAATGACATTAACTCTTTCCTAAGGATATGGAGAGGGTTAATTTGAGAGTGCTTGTAACATTGCTTGACACAGATTAAGTGTTTGTCAATATTGGTTGAAAGAATGAATTCTTACTCTTGTTAATGTAGTGACCATTGAAGTTATTGAATAAGTTCCCTAAAAAAATGAAATTGTGGTTATTATGGTTTGGGGGAGTGTTTAGATCGTGGACTTGAAATAGAAGGCAGTTTCAGAGTCCCTAGCAATCACTTCTGGGAGGCTTGGGGTCTGATCTGGCACGTGGTGGTTTCTGGAGACAAGGTTTGAAAATTGACTTAGCCCAGTCGGAGCCTTTAGCAGCAGTTGTCAGAAAAGTGGCAGGATTCTTGGAGTCAGTCATCTCAAAGGTAGAAAGGGTCTGGGGAACTCTGCCAGGGTCAGAATGAGGATCCAGGGTGTCAGCTGAAGTTTGGGAAAAGAGTAGCCATGGATGGAGGCCACGAGGCCTCAAGGACAGGTACACTTCTGGGGCCTGGAAGTGCTGTAGTCTTGTCTTTTTACTCTTTTCCCGACTCCCTCCCTCCTTTGTGTCTTTGCTAAATATCAGCTTCTCAGAGATGATTCCCCTTATTTAAAATCTTAATCCCTCTTGCTGTTTATTCTCTCTGTTTTTAAAAAAGATTTTATTTATTTATTTGACACAGAGAGAGAGAGATCACAAGTAGGCAGAGAGACAGGCAGAGAGAGAGAGGGAAGCAGGCTCCCCATCGAGCAGGGAACCCAATGTGGGGCTCGATCCCACGACCCTGAGATCATGACCCGAGCTGAAGGCAGAGGCTTACCCCACTGAGCCACCCAGGCGCCCCATGTTTATTCTCTTTGTTTTTTGTTGCGCCCCCCACCACCACCACACAGCGCACATAAACTGCATTGGATGTGCTGTCCTTTTACCTGTGGTCATGCTACCAAAAAATAAACCAAAATAAACTAGGCTGTTAATGGGAGAGAAAGAGGAGGAGAAGGAGAGGAGGAGGTAGAAAGAGGAGAGAGGGAGGAAGGGCGGAAGGGGAGGAGAAACAAAAGAAGCCCTAAACTCATCAGGATGAGACAGAACTGGTGGTTTGGGTCTGGGTCACACAGTGTTCTGAATGTCACACCAAGGTTTGGCACGCACACTCGTGGGGACTCAAACGGATTCCATCGAAATGAAAAAAACCTCTCCGCGCATTTTTTAGCCCCTGCTTCTGCCAGGATTCTAAGTCATACCCTCCTCTGGGCCATCGTTCTTCTCACCTGAATCTGCTTTCTCCAGAAAAATTCCACTTGCGCTGCAGATGTGGCCTCTTCTCTGGGGGAAATTCTCTTTTGGGGAAAAAAGACCAAACAACAACAAGCTCAGAGGAATCAGTTTGAGATCTGAAAAAGACTTGTGATTAATAAAACTTAACCATTTTTAGTTTAAAGTCTATTATGTCTGGTTTAAATATAGCTACACCCAATTTTTATGGCTTAACATTTGCTTGAAATACCTTTTACCGTGCCTTCACCCTCGGTCTGCAAGTGTCCTTAAGGCTAAAGTGAGCTTGTAGATGGTGAGGTGTTAAGTCTTGTTTGTTTATCAATTCAGCCATTTAATGTCTTTTGACTGGATAATTGAATTTATTTACATTTAAGGTAATTATTAATAGGTCAGGATTTACTGTTGCCATTTTCTTCGTTGTGTTCTAGTTCTTTTGTGGATGTTTTTCCTTGTTTCTTACCTTACAATCTTTTTCGGTGCTTTGATGTCTTGGTATCAGTATGCTTTGAGTTCTTTGTCATGTCCTTTCCTTTAATTACTATAGGTTTTTCCTTAGTGGTTACCATGAGACTTACAGTATCTTCAAATTGTAACAACACCCTATTAGAAGCCTGTAGAAACCGAGGGGCACCCAGGATGCTCAGTGGGTTAAAGCTTCTGCCTTCTGCCTCAGGGTCCTGGGATTGGCCCTACATCTGGCTCTCTGCTCAGCAGGGAGTCTGCTTCCCCCTCTCTCTCTGCCTGCTTGTGATCTCTGTCTGCCACATAAATAAATAAAATCTTAAAAAAAAAAAAAGAAGCTGGTAGAAACCTAAATTCAGTAGCAGTTTACTTTACATTTCTACTTCTCCACCTCACAATTTAGGTTATCAATGTTACATTTTACATATTTTATATATTGTGTAACCAATAACATATGACAGTTATGACTTTTTAATGTTTGTTTTTATTTTTAAATTATTTTTAAAAGATTTTATTTATTTATTTGACAGAGAGAGAGAGAGATCACAAGTAGGCAGAGAGGGAGACAGAGAGAGAGGAAGGGAAGCAGGCTCCCTGACTAGCAGAGAGCCGGATGTGGGGCACGATCCCAGGACCCTGGGATCATGACCTGAGCCAAAGGCAGAGGCTTTAAACCACTGAGCCACCCAAGTGCCCCTTTTATGTTTGCTTTTAAACGTTTTTTTAAAAAACTTTTAAAAAAGATTTTATTTATTTGACAGACAGAGATCACAAGCAGGCAGAGAGGCAGGCAGAGAGAGAGGAGGAAGCAGGCTCCCGGTTGAGCAGAGAGCCCAATGTGGGGCTCGATCCCAGGACCCTGAGATCATGACCTGAGCCAAAGGCAGAGGCTTTAACCCACTGAGCCACCCAGGCGCCCCGCTTTTAAACATATTTTAAAAAGATTTTATTTATCTCTTTGTCAGCCATCCAGGTGCTCCTGTTTTTAAACTTTTTTTTGAAAAGATTTTATTTATTTGACAGAGATCACAAGTAGGCAGAGAAGCAGACAGAGAGGGGGAAACAAGCTCCCTGCTGAGCAGAGAGCCCGACTTGGGGCTTGATCCCATGACCCTGGGACCAGGACCCAAGTGGAAGGCAGAGGCTTAACCCAGGCGCCCCTGTTTCTTAACTTTTTAACTAGAGTTGTAAGCTAGTTACAGTACCATTACCATATTACAAAATCATACAGAAAACAATTACAGAAAGTGCGTGTATGTATATGTACGTGTGTGTATATATATTTAAAATCACACACACACGTTGGTAAAATTTCCTATACTGGGGTGGAACTCCAGCGCTCTGAATCCAAGTCAATCCCTCTGCGCTAGGTGAGAAATAAAGTAGCCCTCTTGAGTTACTCTTCCAAAGGGTCTTGCACCTGCCCCCCAGGTCTTTGTGTTCCTCAGCGTGGCTGCTGCGCAGACCCCTAGGTCCACTGAGCACTTGGAACAACCGTCTCGCTGTCTCCCTTCCCGGGCACCGAACCCAACACCTTAGGGGACCAGGGTAGAGAAGCTGAGCTGGGCTGGGAGCCTCTGCCCGCCCGCCTGTCTCTGTGCCACGAGGTGCTCAGGAAGATGCAGAACCAATTGTGACCGAGCGGTGGGCCAGTGCCGACCCTCGGGTTAATCCGCTGTTCATCAGAGCCCCCAAGACACTTTCAGACGGTGGGCTCTCGGGCAGAAAGGGCAGCGGGCAGTCAATCAAAAGTTCTGGCTCCCGAGTCGCCGAACACGCTAAGCGACTGGTTGACCAGCCCGCCTATCCAGGAGCGCGGGCTCTCCATCCGCGGTTCTTCCGCCGCTAGGGGGCGGGATCGTGAACTTGATTGATAGCCTTTTCAACCAGTGAGAACGTCTGAGCCCGGCTCCTCTTAAGTAGCACGTGTCTTTTTTGGCCGTCAAGCGACTGACACTCTTATCAGCCAATAAGGATGTCCGCTTGAGCTGTGGGCGGGGCTAATGGCTGCAGAAAGGGCGGGGTCTTGGTCTTGACCTACCTCGTTTTGCTCAACGAGGAAACCCCAATTCCACAGGAGCCTCCTCCCCTTATCTGTTTTTCAGAAGACTTCTGATACTTTTAAAAAGTTTGAAAATCACAGCTTTAGAGTAATTTAGCTTTCTCATGCGGCGCAGAAACGGCAGTCTCACTGCCCCTGCGAAAAAGAGCCGCTCTTAGGGAAGGTGGACTTAGAGGTGGCGACAGGAAACAGAACTGGTTCTCAGAAACAGCTTCATGGCAACTGGTATAAAATTGTAACTTGATTTGAGGTTTTAGGGCCTGAGAGACCGTGGGGGGGGCGGGTCTTGTCTGCTAGAGGGTCTGTGGTGTGATTGATGGGGGCTTGGGGGGCAATGATGGGGGCCTGTGGGGATCAGTAATGCATGGTTAGTGGTTGAGGTCAGTCTGGGTCACCCGTGTAGACGCCTGTTCGCTGATGGGACTGACTGGAATCAAGTGGCTGACGGGGTCGGGGCTGCCCCAAACACTTCTGTTACCTGCCCCCCACCCCATGCCATCATCAGAGACTGGACACAAACTTAAAGACTATGTTTCTGATGCAGACCATTTGCAGTCTTGACAGCGGTGTACCTTTTCTTACAAAGGCCACCCCACAATGGGTCAGGAATCAAAGTATTCCATAGCCATCCCAAGCTCCCTACCATTGGCCAAGAGCTGATGAACATTGAACAAGTTCCTCAAAAATGGACTCAGAGGAATCTTAGACACTACCCCTCTCACCTCCTCCTGGTCCACACACCTTAGTAAGGCAGATTGATCACTGAAGGTGGCTATCAGCAAAAAGAGATCATCTCCTATTGAATACCTCCTAGATGATGATCAGAACAAAAGGGGGGGGGCGTAGTTCTTAGAGACCTAGCTTGAAAATCAGGCCCTCAGCTCTGCCATTCCTGGACACCATCTGTCTGTCTTCCTCCTCATGGCAAGTCCTGGCTAACCTGGTTGGTAACCATCTTGGTGGCAGCTCAGCCCAAAGGAGGCCTAGGAGCTTCAAACTTCTTTCTGGTTCAGTCACCGGGATTGTCTTGTTGGCAGTCCGCGGTGCCAGACCATACTGATGAGGATAGCATGATTCAGTACACGCTCCCTGAGTTCCCCTATAGTGCCCCCCAGTGGCTAAGATGGAAGACATAAAACAAAACAAAAGAACAACAAAAACAACCCTGTAAATTTTATAAAAATGCCTTTGGTCTTTTTGCACCTGACCCTTCTAGATGAAAGATCTGAGTACAAGTAGGAGATGATGGGACGAAAGTGGAGTTACAGGCACTGGGATGGGACACACTGATTTCCTGGTTGTGGAAGGCTAGGGCTTGGGGAGCACTCGGGTTAGCCACTGAGAGGTGTGAGAGGAAGAGACAATTAACCCTCTCTTTGTCCCCGTAGATCAAATACTGAAGCCTGGAAAAACAATCACACCGGTCTCCCCAGAGTCAAGCAGCAAATGCAGCTGGTAACCTGATCTGCTGGGTCTGTCATCACTTCCTTGCGATGACAAAAATAGAGACTCATGTGGACATGGGTTGTCCTAAACTATTCTGCTGTGCCTGATGGGTCAATGCCAGCTCCTGAACCTCCCTCATACACACACACACACACACACACACACACACACAAGGGCCAGCATTGCCTTGTTTAGACCGACTGATACAAATTCATCCTCTTCTGATGCCTGAGTGGCCACGGATGGTGGCATAGCTCAGTAGATTGGCTACAGGCCCCTGATGCCACGGCCTGTGGGACTTACCCAAACCCATGCAATGGTGTTTCCAGTCAAAGTTAACAAATCCTAGACTGAAATAAACTATGCCCTCTGGGTTATAAATTTGTATTTGCAGGGAAAGGACAGGGAACAGACTGTCTTTCCATTGGGGATGGAGTTTGCTTTTGGACCCATGTAGTGTTCCCATCATCATTGACAGTGACACCAGACTCCAACAAATCAGTCTCAACTCCTCTGTGTGGGTAGCAGGATAATGGCCAGCCCGTAGACTACTTCCTGGATGTCTAAGAATACAAGGCCCTGAACACTCATTACCGTGGCCATTTCTCAGGATTGTGTTGACAGTGAGCAACCTTGCGGGATGAGGTAATGTCTCCCTCCTGGACAAAAACCAGGCCGGATTCTCCAAGCCCAGCGTTTCTTGGCTGTACTGGAAACCCACCGCCTGGGTAGCATCCACCAGAGGTCACCCCTTCGAGACATGGAGGACATGGAGTGCCAGCATCCTGTGCATGCGGCCTGCTGTGCCCTGAGGAGAAAATCCTCTGTAAAATTCCCACGAGTCTCGTGTCTTCTGTCAGCAGCTCTAAAACTTGTTAGCTTCCCAGAGGGTAATGTCTCAGACCCTGACAGTCAAGACTTGAGGGATTTTTTTTCCCTGTGTGTTCTGACGGGCCCTATGGTTTGGCCAGTGGCACTTTTGGAAGGTCAGGAATCAGCTGCCGGTGGTGTCAGGGACGTGGCTCTAAGGATTTGAGTCCTGAGGTCATTAGTGACTGGAAGCCTGTGAGGCAGCTGCTGAGAATCTGTGGCTGTCAGTCCCTGGGGGAGGGGCCTTGGTGTGGGGGCTTATGTGGGCCTGAGTGGGAGGTTTGTTTCCTCAATTCGGTTTCTTCTTCCTTTACTTTTACACAGAACACTTCACTTCTGACGAGGCTGGTCACCAGAGGTGTGGAGGTTTCTCTCCACATCCAGCAATTCTCCATGACACCCAGTGGGCAATTCTGACACCACCTGCCTGGAGATGGCGTCCGATCCCCCAGGTTGAGGGCTCAGTCCCACAAGACGGCTCCCTTTCCCACCTCAGATGCCGACTGCAAGTCGTAGGTCCCTAGGTGACCCCCAGAAGTTGTGGCTACAACTCAGAGGTTTCCACGACCCCTTCCTCACATTCGATTAATTTACCAGAGCGACTCACAGAACTCAGGGAGGCTCTTACTTACATTTATCAGTTTATGAAAGGATATGATAAAGGATACAGATGAACAGCCAGAAGAAGAGATATAGAGGGCAAGGTCTGGGAGGGTCTCGAGCCCAGGAGCTTCTGTCCCTGTGGCGTCGGGTGTGTCACCCTTCCAGGATGTGGATGTGTTCGCCCCCTTGTAAGCTCCCTGAACCCCACGCTACTGGGGTTTTGATGGAGCCTGCCTCTTGTAGGCATTAACTCTGTTTCCAACCCTCTCCCTTCTCTGGAGAAGTGCACAAGGGCGGGGCTGAAAAATCCCAGGCTTCTCATCATGGCTTGGTCTTTCTGGTGACAAGTTCCAGTCTGGGAGCTCACCTAGAGTCATCTTTAGAACAAAAGATGGTTCTACTGTTTTATTTTTTTTTTAAAGTTTTATTTATTTAAGTCATCTCTATTGCCAAAGTTGAGCTCAAACTCATGACCCCGAGATCAAGAGTCACATGCTTGGGGCGCCTGGGTGGCTCAGTGGGTTAAAGCCTCTGTCTTCAGCTCAGGTCATGATCTCAGGGTCCTGGGATCAAGCCCCGCATTGGGTTCTTTGCTCAGCAGGGAGCCTGCTTCCTCCTCTCTCTCTGCCTGCCTCTCTGCCTACTTGTGATCTCTCTCTGTGTCAAATAAGTAAATAAAATCTTTAGAAAAAAAAAAAAGAGTCACATGCTTTTCCGACTGAGCCAGCCAGGTGCCCCGCTCCTAATGTTCTTATCACTTGGGAATTTACAAGGTTTCAGGAGCCCTGTCGGGAACCAGGGTCAAAGACAAATATTAGAACAGGAGATGCTCCTAGTGCTTTTATCACTTAGAAGATTCAAGGGTTTTAAGGAGCTCTGTGCAGGAACCAGGGGGCAGAGACCAACATATACATATATATATATTTTTTAAATATTTTATTTATTTATTTGACAGACAGAGATCACAAGTAGGTAGAGAGGCAGGCAGAGAGAGAGAGGAGGAGGAAGGCTTCCTGCTGAGCAGAGAGCCCAACGCAGGGCAAGATCCCAGGACCCCGAGATCATGACCCAAGCCGAAGGCAGAGGCTTTAACCCACTGAGCCACCCAGGTGCCCCAATTTTTTCTATTATCTCATACCAGCGTGGATTGACTTTGGTCAAATTTCTTACTCCTTCTGAGCTTCAGTTTCCTTATGTATAAAATGGAGGTAATATATCATATACTATATATAGTATATAATATGTATAATATCTGAATATGACTGTGGAAAATCCTCGGCATGGCCAGAGTATAAGACCATGCACAATCTGGGGGGAAAGGATGGTGAGACACTGGGGTACAGCACTCTGAATGCAGGACTTGGAGGGTGGGGGAGCACAGTGTGGATAGGGCATGGCTTTGGGGGAAGCGGGTCTGTAGCAAATTGTACCTCACTCTCTGAGGTAAATCTGATGTCCATGTGTCTTATCAGCTTCTGCGGTTTGGCTCAGAGAAAAGCCAGCGTGGTCATAGTCCAAATACAGATCTCCTGATTATTAGCCCAAGTAGGTATCTGGGAAGTTTTAAATGTTGTCAGCTTAGAAAGAAGGCTGTGTATGTTCCCAAAAGTGTGCATTGAACTATCCCAGAGCTCTGTTTTAAGTATCCACGACATTGTCATCCTGCAGCCTGAGCTCTTGACCTGAGCCTCATGGCCCTTTTTTTCTACGATCACCGACCCTACAGACGGCTGATCTTTATACCCTTTTTTCCTGCTCTTGCTGAGTTGGCTAGAATTTTCAGTACAGTGGTGGAGAGAAACATGCATAGGAGAATGCTTGCAGGGTTTTTAAAAAATTTTCATTTAAATGGAAATCTTTCAACATTTCCCACTGAGAATAATGGTTTTCTTTCTTCCCCTTCCTTCCTGCCTTCCTTTCTTTCTCTCTCCCTCTTTCTTTCTTTTGTAGAGATCCTTACCAGGTTATAGAAGTTACCATTTCTTCCTACTTCACTAAGTTTTTTTTTAAATTTTTATTTATTTGAGAAAGAGAGAGAGAGCGAGAGTGAGCGAGAGCTAGACAGAGACAGAGCATGAGTAGTAGGGAAAGGCAGAGGGAGAGAGAGAAGGAGGCTCCACAATGAACAGGAAGCTGATGCGGGGCTCTATCCTATGACTCTGGGATCATGACCTGAGCCAAGGACAGATGTCTAACTGACTGAGCCACCCAGGTGCCCCTACAGTGCTAAGTTTTAAAGAAAATTGTAAATGGCTGCTAAAATGTGTCGGATACTTTTTCTATGTCTTTCTTGGCAATCATGAGTTTTCTCTTTTGATCTATAAATATGGTAAGTTACATTATTCAATCTTCCAATAATAAACCAACATTATATTCCAGGGATAAACCCAACTTGTCATGATACCTTACCTTTTTATATATTGCTAATATATCATTTAGAATTTTTTTTTTCACTTAGGATTTTTGCATCTATATTCCCGAATGAGATAAACCTGACATTTTTGTTGTTGTTCACTATGCTGTTATGGGTTAAATTGTGCTCGTGCAAAAAAGATGTTGAAGGGGTGCCTGGGTGGTTCAGTGGGTTAAAGCCTCTGCCTTCGGCTCAGGTCATGATCCCCAGGGTCCTGGGATCCAGCCCCGCATCCACTCTCTGCTCAGCAGGAAGCCTGCTTCCCTTCCTCTCTCTCTCTCTCTGCCTACTTGTGATCTCTGTCTTTCAAACAAACAAGCAAACAAATAAATAAATAAATAAAAATCTTAAAAAAAAAAGATGTTGAAGTCTTAACCCTCAGTACCTCAGAGTGTGACTTAATGTAGAAATAGTGTCATTGCACATAGGATTAGCTAGGATGAAGTCATATTGCTGTAAGGCAGGCCCTTAATTCAATATGACTTGCATCCTTATAAGAAGACAGCCAGGGGCACCTGGCTGGCTCAGTTGAGAAAGGGTGGGACTCTTGATCTTGGGGGCGTGAGTTCAAGCCCCACATTGGGTGAAGAGTTTACAAAATAAAAAAGATTAAGGGGTGCCTGGGTGACTCAGTTGGTTAAGAGGCCAACTCTTGATTTTGGCTCAGGTCATGATTTCGGGGTCCTGAAATCGAGCCCCGCATCGGGCTCTGTGCTCAGTGGGGACTCTGCTTGTGAATTCTCTCTCTCCTCTCTCTCCCGCTGCCCGTCTCCCTAAAGACAGCGATGTGAAGTCAGGGAGACACAGGGAGAATGCCATGTGGTAACAGGGCAGAGGGTGAAATCATGCAGCTGGAATCAGGGACCCCCCCCAAAGATTGCTGGCAAACTGCCAGAAACTAGGAAGCGGCAAGGGAGGGGTCACCTTTAGGCTTTGGAGGGAGCGTGGCCCCACCAACACATTGATTGCAGACTTCCAGGCTCCAGAACTGTGAGATGATAAATTTCTGTTGCTTTACGCCCCAAGTTTGTGGCATTTAGTTACAGCAGCCCAAGGAAACAAATAGGCTATCTTCATAAAATAGACTGGGGAGCTTACCCTTTTGTTTCTATTCTCTGTAAGCATTTGGGTAGCCTCAAATGAACTGCTTCTTGAATGCATCGCACAAGTTGAACTTCAAGCCACATGGGCTTACTGTTTTCCTTGTGGGAAGATACGTCTTGAACGTGAAATAAACTTCTAGGCACCTGGTATGCATCAGCCCTGAAGACAGGCAGAACCCTCACCCTTCCCACGTTCCTAGAGACAGGAAAAAGTATTCTGGAGAAACATACAAGCATTTTTCATATTCTATTGGCAAGAGCCACTAAGCAATTAGATATACGTAGTGAAATGATTACTACGGTCAAGCCAGTCAACAGATCTGTTTTCCCACATTCTGTTTCCTTTGTGTTGTGTGTGTACGTGTGTGTGTATTAAGAATGCCTGAGATCTACTCTCTCAGCAAATTTCCAGTATACATTACAGTATCATTAACTATAATCACCATGCTGCACATTAGATCCCTTGAACTTGTTCATCTTACATAACTGCAACTTCGTAAACTTTGACCGACATCTTCCCATTTCCCCTACCTCCCCCAGGGTCACCCCTAGTAACCACTGTTCTCTTTGTTTCTATGCATTCGACTTATTGAGACTCAGCACATAAGTAAGATCACGAATCACTTTTCTTTCTGCCTTTGGTTTATTCACCTAGCATAATGTCCTCTAGGTTTATTCCTTTGTATGTATACCACATCTTTATCCATTCATCTATCAGTGGACACTTGGGTTGCCTCCGTATCTTGGCTATTGTAAATAATGCTGCAGCTAACATAGGGGTGCAGATATCTGTTTGAATGTGTGCTGTTGTTTTCTTTGGGTAAATAGTAGTGGATTACTGGATCACATGGTAGTTTTATTTTTAATTTTCTGAGGAACCTCCATACTGTTTTCCAGAGTGGCTGCACCAATTTGCATTCCCACCGACAGTGCATGAGGGCTCCTTTTTCTCCGCATCCTCTCCAACACTTGCTGTTTCTTGTGCTTTTCATTTTAGCCATGTTGACAGGTGTAAAGGGACAACTCATTGTGCTTTTCATTTGCATTTCCCTCATGATGAGTGATGTTGAGCATTTTTTATGTACCTACACATGGGATCTTCTCACCCAAAAACAGAGATAATTTTACTTCTTCCTTTCTGATTTGGGTGACTTTCGTTTCCTTTTATTTTTCTTAAGATCTTATTTATTTATTTATTTATTTATTTGTCAGGGAGAGAGAGAGAGCATAAGCAGGCAGAGTGGTAGGCAAAGGCGGAGAGAGAAGCAGGCTCCCTGCCAAGCAAGGAGCCCGATGTGGGACACGATCCCAGGACCCTGGGATCATGACCTGAGCCGAAGGCAGTGGCTTAACTGACTGAGCCACCCAGGTGTCCCTTATTTCCTTTTTTTTTCTTTATTTCCTTTTCTTTCCTGATTTCTCTTGCTAGGACGTCCAGGGCTATGTTGACTAGAAGTGGTGGCAGTGGGCATCCTTGCTTTGTACTGGATCTTAGAGGAAAAGCTCTCACATTTCCCCCATTAATTATAATGTTAGTTGTGGGATTTTTATAAATGCCCTTTATTGTGTTGAGGTAAGCTTCTGCTATCCCTATTTTGTTGAGAGGTGTTTTTGTTTTAAATCACGAATGGTTGTTGATCTTTGTCAAATGCTTTTTCTGCATCTATTGAGATGATCATGTGGTTTTTAGTTTTTCATTCTGTGAATGTGGTGCATCAAACTGATTGATTGGCATAGGTTAGTCATAAGCTAGCATCCCAGGGATAAATCCCACATGCTTGCGCTGAATTTTTTTTAAAGAACTAACTATTTTTGAGAGAGAGAGAGAAGGAGAGGTGTGCGTGCACATGAGGAAGGGGGTAGGAGCAGAGGGAGAGGCAGGCTCCCCACTGAACAGGGAGCCCGATGCTGGGTCCGATCCCAGGACTCCGGGATCATGACCTGAGCTGAAGGCAGACACTCAACTGACTGAGCCACCCAGGTGCCCGGTTGTGTTGTATTATCTTCTTGAACGGTGTTTTGGGGGGAAAAAAAACCCATAATTCATGAGGCATTGATTACAGTTCTCCTGAAGGTCTTTTCCCAGTCATGGAGAATAATTAGCCCCCAACTGAGACTGCTCCAGGACCCCATCTAACAAATCATAAAAGCTTCTTGGAAATCTTTTTATTCTTTCAGGTCTTGCTTTTATGGGTTTTTTTCTGGTCTGGTTGGTGGGAGCAGCTACTACTCTTTTGCCAGTATGAGGGCTGGCCACGGCTCCTTCTAATCCTTCCAGACAGTTCTTTCCTTGGCCTCAGTCATTTTCTTCACAGGCGTGCACTAATCTGTACTCTTCTGAATAATGCACCCTGTGTGGAGGCCCCTGGGGCCTAAACCAGTCTGGCTTCCAGAGTCAAGCTGAGCGAGTCAATCAAACTTCCAGATCCTGGCAATAGAGGACGGCTGGGACAACGTCTGGTGGCCAAGTGGCTGGAAAGTGTGGAGCTTAGATGAGATTTCTAATCTGTTCCTTGGAAGTTACCTCTAAGAGATTTCTCAACCCTTCACATTGGCCTCTGGGGCCATCCCGTGGGATTTCACTGTTCTTCAAACTCCCCCACATGATAAACTGGGCCATAAATCCCTAGTAGTTATTAGAAGAGCAGCTGGATGTGGAGTGGGTCCACTGGGGCAAAGAGGTAAACCAAAATACCAGTGCGTGCTCCCCCGGCCAGAGCTGGCTGGATACGCACCGGGACCTGGGTATTTAATGGCCCCATCTCTTTTTGTGCAGGGGAGGACATCGTCGATGAGAGTGGCACAGTCAACACTGGGGTTCTCCATGGTGTGTGCAGTGGCTTTCCAGGAGGGACACTATGGGAACTGGAGGGATCTGGAACCCCAGGCAGCACCCTGGCCCCCTCATTCCACATCCAACTGCTTTTCCCAAAAGGCCTCTGCACCCTTGGTCTTGACCCCTGAGGCCAGAGACCTGGGCTGTTCCTGGCCAATCTTGCTGCTCTCCAACCTTCTCCACTCAAGAAATGGGACCGCCAGTTGCCTAGGCCATCATCTAAAGACCAACCAGCCACAGACGATAGGAAGGCCCTGCCCAGGGTCTCTTATTGTTCCTGGATCTCCTAGGATCAGTTCTAAAATGCACCAGATGCACCCTCTGTAGGAGACTCCAGCATCTACCTCTGCCAGTCCCTTTTCCTTCTTCCTCCTCTGCATGAGTAATGGTGGCATAAAGCGATCTGTTTGATATCAGGCCATTGGACAGTGTTGGTGACCACTTGTAAAAGTTGAGACCTCACCTCTGCAATGAAAATTGGAGATTTCATCTCAGGACTAAGAAGTAGAGACTCAGATTCTGAAGCTGAAGTCAAGACTTAGCATTTGGAGGAGGAGAATAGATTTGGTCTCTGGAGGGAGAATTGGGGAACACAGCTCCTGCTGGCAGAGGCTGGGACTTATCCTCTGGAGGCAGAGTCTTCCCTAGATTTCTGGCAGGAGAAGTCAGGACTCACTCTCTGGAGAGAGAGGCTGGAACTCATTATCTGAAGCAAAAAGTAGGAGTTAGGCTCTGGAGCTGGTTACTATGGAGTTAGGCTCTGCAGGGGGAGTCAGGGAAGGAAGAGTTGGCAACTTAGGTTGGGAGTTGGTATCTGCTGGAGAAAGACAGGATTTAGTGCCTGGTGTGAGAAGTCTGGTGTTGATGCCTGGTCTGAGGACCTTGGACTCAGAGGGTCTGATGGGTGCATGTCAATGTCCAGAACAGTAAAGTGTCTGAGATTTTATTCTACTTGCAACCTAACAAGCTATCCTGTTTCATGGATGCAAATAGAAGGCATGCGACTCCTGGGTTAGAGATAAAGAACTTTATTATTCATAGCAACAGCAGTAGCCAGAATGTCAGATGTTTAAGCTGATTCTCCAAGGGGCTAATACAGGTGGGCCTAGATGCATGCCTGCATACATAGTGAGTTGTAGTATAGGAGGGGAACTCTGAGTGTGTAAGATTGATTGTTCCTATACTGAGTATTAACAAGCCTGTTTTCTGTCTGCTACGAAATTATTTATATCAAGGGAGCTTGCTACAAACACAGTTCTGAGAAATAGCCTGCGTAAGGCATGGTCATGGCCTTGCATTCTTGGCATGCCCACCAAGAAATGTGCAGGAATCCTCAGGGAAGATGGCAGATTGGTGTTGGTAAATCAGGTTGGCTAGATATCTCGATTCACTGTCAAGCAGATGTGCTTTTTACAAGTTTGGTTAACTAGATGGCCATTTGAGCAATTGGCCAGAAAAGACTCAGGGCAGGGGTTTAATGTTTGTCGTGGGTGAGGATTCCATCACCAGGGACAGGGGCTAGCCTGGGTTCCATAAGGCCGAGTTTCCAGGTTCAGAGGTCCTGCACAGCCATTCTGGGGGCGTAGGATCACCTGCAATTCTAGGAGATTCCTTCCTCAA
This sequence comes from Mustela nivalis, assembly GCF_964662115.1. Lineage (NCBI taxonomy): Eukaryota > Metazoa > Chordata > Mammalia > Carnivora > Mustelidae > Mustela > Mustela nivalis. The sequence goes on from NC_139040.1 coordinate 92,934,932, forward strand.
AGTCCTCAGAACACTCTTCCTTGGCCCTTGGAGCACCTCAGCAATTCTACTACTCTCTGACTTCCTTTGAATGAGAAATGGGCTGGAAGTGACTGAGTTAGGAGGCTAGCCCGGTGGGGAGGAAGGTCCCCGGATTTGTGCTTCAGATCATCTTTGATCTCCTGATGGCCTACAAAAAGCCCTGCTACACACTCCTTGGAGCCCTGGGAATAGCCCCACAGCAGCCTTATCACTCTCTGAACTCCCTTGGTTGAGAAATGAGGATGGGAGAGGACCAAGCAGAGATCAGACAACAGAGATCAAACACTGCAGTGGACTGCAGTGAGGGCTGGAGAGGAAGCTGTCTGGGACTTCAGATCCACCATGCTCCCTGGAGATCCTCAATGAAAAGGCCTTTGCAGGTTGGGTTTAAGCCCGGGTGTTCATAAACAACTTTATGGAGTTGCTTTTCCCAGCTCCTGACCTGCATGTACATGAATTGGATCCTGATTAACATATCAAAGACTCAGAGACATGAGCCAATGCTCCACCTCTCCCGAGGTCCCAGACTGACCACTGGGTGATACACACATGGGAAAGACCCAAACAACACTGCAAAGCCTGTAAAAACAACTGACATTGGAACCAAACCCACAGAAGATAGGATGGAACTTTTGGACCAAACCTAACTATGGAGATTGTCTGCTAAAACAAATATATCAACATTCTTCATAGGATTTAAGCAAGACCTAGAGTTTCATAATGTAATATTCAAAATATCCAGGATACAATCTAAAATTACTCATCATACCAAGAACAATGAAATGCTCAATTCAAATGGAAAAAGATGATCAACGGTGCCAAGAGTGAGATGATGCAGATATTAGAAGTACCTGACAAGCACTTTAAAACAGCTATTATATAAAAATGATTGAGCAATCATGAAAATTCTCCAAACAAATATTAATGTGGAAAAATATTGGCATAGAAATGGAAATTCTAGAACTGAAAAATAAAATAACAACAACAAAAATAGCTGGATGGACTCAACAGCCAAGAACACAGAGAAAGGAGCCAGTGAACTTGAAGACCGATCACAGAATAACAGCGAGACAAAAAAATATTGAAAAAAAAAAAAACACCAGGAACTCAGGAACTTGTGGCACAACAATAAAAAGTCTGATGTTCAAGTCTTTGGAGTCCCAGAGAGAAAAATGTGAGGCAGAAGAAATAATTGCCCAAACTTCCCAAGTTAGGTTAAAAAAATAAAAAAATAAAAACACTCCATAAACTGACAGATTCAAGAAGCAGAGCAAAAAACCCCAAACAGGATAAACCCAAAGAAATACATATCTAGACACCTCATAATCAAATTGCTGAAAGTTAAAGACTAATACAAAATCCTGAAATCAGCAAGAGAAAAATTATTTATTACCTGTAGGGAAGTGATAACTTCAAAGGCTGCAGATTTCTCATCAGAAACCATGAAGGCCAGAAGAAAATGGCACATTTTTTAAGTGCCAAGGGGCTGAAAGGAAAGAACTATCAACCGTGCATTTCATATTTAGTGAAAACAGCCGTCAGGGATGAAGATGAAATAAAGACATTCTCATACAAAGTAAAACTGAGAGAATTCATAGCCAACAGACCTACTCTAAAAGAACTGATAGAGAAAGTTCTTCAGACAATAGGAAGGAGACAGAAAGAAACTTGGAACATTAGGAATGAAGGAAGAACAACAGAAATGGTAAGTATCTTGGTAAAGAGACTATTATTTTCCTCTTGAGTTCTTCAAAACATGCTTGATGGTTGAAAGCAAAAAAATTAACCTTGATGGAGCACCTGGCCAGCTCAGTCAGTAGAGTATGCGACTCTTGACCTCGGGATTATAAGTTTGAGTCCCATGTTGGGTATAGATGTTACTTAAAAAGAAAATATTTTAAAAATGTAGACTTGGGCGCCTGGGTGGCTCAGTGGGTTAAGCTGCTGCCTTCGGCTCAGGTCATGATCTCGGGGTCCTGGGATCGAGTCCCGCATCGGGCTCTCTGCTCAGCGGGGAGCCTGCTTCCTCCTCTCTCTCTGCCTGCCTCTCTGCCTACTTGTGATCTCTCTCTGTCAAATAAATAAATAAAAATCTTTAAAAAAAATGTAGACTTGATGAATCTTCAATGGATTTCAGTAGATTTTCAAGGGATAAAGAGAGACATGATACTGAAAAAAGTCAATTCATCAAAAGACATACAATTTTAAAGGTGTATGCACCTAACAACAGAGTTCCAAAATACACAGATCCAAAAAACTATTCAGTTCTGAATAGAGCAACAGACAAATTCAAAATTATAGTTAGAAACTTTAACAACCCTTCTTCATTAATGGCTAAGACTAGAAGACAACAGCTCAGGAAAGATCTAGAAGAACTGAATACCACCAACAACGAACTGAATCTGACTGACATTTATAAAACACGCAGTTCATAAAAGCAGAATACACATTTTTCTCAAATATAAATCTAACAAAATATGTGCAAGACCTATATACTGAGACCTACAAAATGCTGATGAAAAAAGTCTTTGAAGACTTAAATAGTTGGAAAGATGCACTGGATTGGAAGATTCAAAATAGTAAAGATGCCAGTTCTCTTCAAATTGTCCTACAGATTTAAAGTAATTTTGGTTAAAATTGCAGCATGATTGGGGTGCCTGTGGGGCTCAGTCAGTTAAGTGTCTGACCCTTGATTTCTGCTCAGGTCATGATCTCAGGGTCATGAGATGAAGCCCCATACTGGGCTCTGTGCTGGGTCACAGAGCCTGCTTCAGATTCTCTCTCTCCCTCTCCCTCTGCCCCCCACTCCTCGGGCTGGCTCCTGTGTGCATGCACTGCACACTTTAAAAAAACAATATAATGAGTTTTTATTGTAGATAGAGTTAAGCTGACTCTAAAACTTATATGGAAGGCTAAAGGAACTAGAATAGCTAATAAAATTTTTTAAAAGATTGTATTTATTTGACTGGCAGAACACAAGTAAGCAGAGTGGCAGGCAGAGGGAGAAGCAGACTTCTCCCTGAGCAAGGAGCCTGATGCGGGGCTCAAACCCAGGACCCTGGGATCATGACCTGAGCTGGAGGGAGATGCTTAACCAACTGAGCCACCAGGTACCCCTAGCCAAGACAGTTTTGGAAAAGGACAAAATTGGAGAAATCACACTACTCAGTTTTTTTTTTTTAAAGATTTTATTTATTTATTTGACACAGAGAGATCACAAGTAGGCAGAGAGAGAGAGGGGAGGAAGCAGGCTCTCTGCTGAGCAGAGAGCCCGATGCGGGGCTCGATCCCAGGACCCTGAGGTCATGACCTGAGCTGAAGGCAGCGGCTTAACCCACTGAGCCACCCAGGCGCCCTCACACTACTCAGTTTTAAAGCTAATTAATAGTGACAGAAATCAGATCAGTGTTTTCCTGGGGATGAAGGCAGACATACAGAGGGACCAAAGGAAAGGATTACCAAGAGACACAGGGCAAGTCTTGGGGTGGTGGACAGATTCATTATCTTGCTTGTGCTGTTGGTTTCCTTAATGTATATACGTCAAATTTATCAAATTGTACACTTGAAATACGTGTAGGTCAATTATGATTCAGTAAAGCTGTTTTTAGAAAGATTTTATTTATCTGAAAGAGATCAAATGAGCATGAATTGGGAAGAGTGGCAGAGGGAGAGGGAGAAGCAGGCTCCCCACTGAGCAGGGAGCCCAGTGTAGGGCTTGATCTCAGGACCCTGGGATCATGACCTGAGCTGAAACCAGAGACTTCACTGACTGAGCCACCCAGATGCCCCTCAGTAAAGCTGTTTTTAAAAAAGTATTCTAATAAGTGATATATGGCTTCTACATTTATTAGGTGGCAGTTGGAGTCATGGATTTTGCCAGTGTTTAATTCCTACCCTCCAGTAATATTTTAGCTTGCAAAAAATAGCATGTATGAAGAATAATGTGAAGGTAGGTTAGCACTGCAGTATATTTTTTAAGTTTAGTTTATGATGAAAATAAAAAGGAACATAATCATAGTAAGTCATTACTAAGACATTATTTATTAGTTTTTTGAAACTTCAGGTATAGTAAGTATGGAATGTGCAACAGACATGGTCCCCCCCGTCCCCTTCTAGCAATTTGCAAAGAATAAAGAGGCTGGTTGACATCTGAACAGTTCTCTATACTTCTATAATACCTTTGCGGAAGGCATTTTAGTATGTTATCAAAACGGCCTGTAACCCCTTATTAAAATGTTTTACCTTTTAAAAATTGGGAAAAAATTAACCCTATTAATAGCATCATTTCTTTAATTTTTTGTAACTAGATTGAAATTTCAGCTCTAGAATTTTCTACGTTTCTTCAAAAGTTTCTCCAGTAGGAAAGAAGGCCTGCCACTCATCCCACATAGGGATAGGGAGGAATTCCTTTGACCCCCAGGCCAGTTATCTGTTAAAAAAGAAAAGAGAAAAACTTTGCTAAAAAGTAGTTCACAAGTATTTTTCAAAAGCATTTTTATGATTTATAATAATATATTTAGCCACCAATTATCCTTGTTTTATTTCCTATCTTAAAAAGGAATTACTTGATTAGGGCAGGTTCAACTCAAATATTCACATTGATAATAATCCAACTAGCAACCATCTGCCATTAATTTGGATTTTTAAAGCTTTTATTTATTTATTTATTTATCTGACAGAGAGAGAGTGAGAGAGAGACAGCAAGAGAGGGGGAACACACGCAGGGGGAGTGGGAGAGGGAGAAGCAGGCTTCCCGCTGAGCAGGCAGCCCAGTGTGGGGGTCTGGATCCTAGGACCCTGGGATCATGACCTGAGCCAAAGGCAGATGCTGAACGACTGAGCCACCCAGGCGCCCCAATTAACTTGGATTTACAAGTGAATTTATTTCTACCATCTTCCTATTTCTTTTCTTTTTTCAAAGATTTTATTTGTCGGAGAGCGAGCGAGCACAAGCAGGGGGAGTGGCAGGGAGAGGGAGAAGCAGGCTTCCTGCTCAGCAGGATCGATGCAGGCTCGATCCTAGTTACCCTGGGATCATGACCTGAGCCAAAGGCAGATGCTTAACAGACTGAGTCACTCAGGTGTACTGCAAAGCAGGCTAAACACATTATCTTGGACTTACAGTCCAAGAAATCTAAATAAAATGTTTTTAAAAATCTAGCATGATGAGCTTAAAAAATGGGTGGCTTGGTTAAACATCTGCCTTTGGCTCAGGTCATGACCTCAGGGTCTTGAGATCAAGCCCTGGGTCAGGATTTTCTCTCTCCCCCTCTGCCCTTCCTGCCCAACTTGTATGTGCACATACACACACACATGCGTGCTCTCTCTCTCTAAAAAATGCTAAATAGAATTATGTTTTGGAAGTCTGAAAAAGCACTAACTGGGTCACCTGGGTGGCTCAGTCAATTGGGTGGCTCAGTCAGTTGGGTGTCTGCTTTTGGCTCAGGTCATGATCCCTGGGGGGATCCAGCCCTGCATCAGGCTCTCTGATCAGTGGGGAGTCTGCTTCTCCTTCTCCCTTTACCCCTCTCCTTGCTCATGCACGCGCGCTCTCTCTCTCTTTCGTCGTCTCAAATAAATAAAATAAAAAAAGAAAAGAAAAAGCAGTAATCACTCAGTTACATAGCCAAGGATCTCCCACCTCTCCCTCAAAATAAAAGAAAGAGCCAGATCACCTTGAAGATCCCACCAGCTTCAGGCTGCTGCAGAAGACCCTCGGGATCCATTCCGTCCCGGGCACAGGTCACATACATTTCAGAGTAGTCCTTCCCTCCGAAGCAGCATGAGGTTGTTTTAACAACAGGCAACTTCACCGTTTGGAGTCTTTTCCCTAGCAGCAAATATTTTATTGAAAGCCCAGCTCTAGCAAATTTCCAACCTGCACAACCATTTGGGACCCCTTGCAGAACATCAGCGATATTCAAAAAGCTTTGTGGAGGTCATTTAACCAACCTTCCCTGACAACCTGTTTTGGCCAGAAAGACTTACCTCCACAGGAAAAGAAGTTCTGACTCTAAGTTTGGGGCACTATCTTGGGCCTTTATTTCCAAAGTTATCCTACTGAGACCTCTGAATGTATCTCTAGATAACGTTATTAGTAATGGAGTTTCTCTAGTCGCTAGTGTCTCATTTTTTCTAGACATGGCAGGGATTTTTTTTTTTTAAATTTTGCTGCAGGCTTACCTGTCTCAGGGTCTAAACGAATCACTCTCCCTCCATTGTAACAGGCAACCCAGAGCTTCCCCTCCACATCGATACACATCCCATCTGGAATTTGTTCTTCTTTCTCCAGCTTGTAAATACTTCTGCGGTTGGCTAGGGTTAGAAAAACAAACACACACACAACAAAACAACAGGCCACTCAACACTGAGCATCAGACCAGGAGCTCCCCAGCTGGCTGTAAATCCTCATCACTTTTGCTGATCCGGTGTCTGGCATGTGGGATGGTTCAGAAGAATTCTAACTCATTTTTTTTAATTTTTTTTTTATTTTATTTTTTAATTTTTTTTTAAGATTTTTTTTTTTTAAATTTATTTAGTCAGAGAGAGAGAGCGAGCATAGGCAGACAGAGTGGCAGGCAGAGTCAGAGGGAGAAGCAGGCTCCCCGTGGAGCAAGGAGCCCGATGTGGGACTCGATCCCAGGACGCCGGGATCATGACCTGAGCCGAAGGCAGCTGCTTAACCAACTGAGCCACCCAGGCGTCCCGAATTCTAACTCTAAAACAAAAAATGTCCAGGGCGCGTGGTGGCTCAGTCACTTTAGCATCTGCCTTTGGCTCAGGTCATGATCCCGGGGTCTCGGGATCGAGCCCTGCCTTGGGCTCTCTGCTCCTGCTTCTCCCTCTCCCTCTGCCTGCCACTCCCCCTGCTTGTGCTCTCTTTCTCAGATAAAGAAATAAAATCTTAAAAAAAATTTTTTAGGGGCGCCTGGGTGGCTCAGTGGGTTAGAGCCTCTGCCTTCGGCTCGGGTCGTGATCCCAGGGTCCTGGGATCGAGCCCCCGCATCGGGCTCTCTGCTCAGCAGGGAGTCTGCTTCCTCCTCTCTCTCTCTCTCTGCCTGCCTCTCTGACTACTTGTGATCTCTCTGTCAAATAAATTAAAAAAAAATTAAAAAAATTTTTTTTAAAAAATAAAACAAAAATGTCCAGAAACATGAGTGGGCACTCCTCAAACTAAGAATTTTTTGCCACATGATTTGGGGGTGATTACACTCTCTTTAGTTTGGGTACAGACATTATTTGTCTAAGCGGGAAAGAAGGAAGTAGAATTCTTTTTTTAAGATTTTATTTATTTATTTGACAGAGAGAGAGAGTGAGCGAGTGAGCATAAGCAGGGGGAGCAGCAGGCGGGGTGGGGGGTGGGGAGGGCGAAGCAGGCTTCCCGCTGAGCAGGGAGCCTGATGCGGGGTGGGATCCCAGGACCCTGGGATCATGACCTGAGCTGAAGGCAGACGCTTAACAACTGAGCCACCCAGGCGCCCCTAGAATTCTTAATAAAAAACAGTAGCTCTTTTTGAGGTTGAGCTGAACTGAAACCCTGCATACCCCGCTCGGAGACATTTCGGTCTGTGGTTAGACCTTTGCTGCTTTCCTTATAAAAATGACGACTTTGATTAACTCCAAGATCTAGAAGGCCACTTAATGGTACCATGTGAACGGTTCCTATGCAAAAACTAGTAAGACGTGTGTGTTCTGTTTCTGTCTGACCGAAACTCCAAGATCTAGAAGGCCACTTAATGGTACCATGTGAACAGTTCCTACGCAAAAACTAGTAAGACGTGTGCATTCTGTTTCTGTCTGACCTTATGTTCCAAAATCATCCTATCAAAACATAATATTAAAGAGCTTATTTCTGAAAGGAGGGGTGTTCTGGAGCCCACTGGCTGGCCTGAAAGGGGGAAATCACAGTATACAAATAAACAAACAAACCCATAAAACCCCATCAAACCCCAGAGGAACTTTACACTACAAAATCCAGGTCATTGTAGTAACTGCATTGAGGTACAGTGAAAAAAAAATGTTAAAACCATGTGTCAGTAAAAATGGGTAAAGACAGTCATAAAAAAGGAACTCTATATTTCAAAGTAAAACATCCGTACTGAAATAACCTGTCTCTCATTAAATCTACACGCGAGGCTGTGATCCGCCCCCCACCCCCCGCCCCAAGTCATTTTTATTACTGTGTTTGCTCTGGCGGTTTGGCACCTTTCACAAAACAGTTTCAAGTGCTCCCTCCTAAATTTTTCTCAAGAATTTCTTCCCTCCCTGTTCCCACCTACAGCTCATGTCAAACCCACTGACGGAATTGAACACTCAGCAGCTACTGTTTAAACTCTTCTATTTGGGAAGATTATTAATTCGCCTCTGAGTAGTTCCCTCTGGTTAACTCAAGGACACAGGAGCAATTGCAACCCCCCAACCTTAGCTTCCCGTTCCTTTTTCTCATTCTGCTGTGCATTATCTGCCGATAGGCGCCTCTAGTAGGACAGGATCCATTGCATAGCAAGTCCCTTTTGAGGGACGGTGGCAAGAAGCGGGGGAAGGATCTATCCCTATTTTGCCAATGGTGGCCAGAGTCAGGTGTACCGAGGGCGCTGGTTTGATTGGCAGCCTAGTCGAGTCTGGGCAATTATGACTATAGGAATTATCACACCCGCCACCTCCTTCATTTGACAAGTAAGGGTCTTTCCATGAGAGTCGAGGAAGAAGAGGCAGCTTCCCGGCTAACCACATATGAAAAAAAATCCCAGCAGTAATAAGAAGAATAATGAAAAAGTACGTACAGATCTTTCCTGTATGTAGGTCATAGTCAAAGGCATCCACCGAGTAGGACAGGCTGTCGATGTAATAGAAGATTTTGTGGTCCAGGGACCAATCCAAACCATTGGAGATGTCCACCTGGTCAAAATACTTTTCCACGTGGTGGTCAGGAAAGAGGGAGTACAGGGACCCCTGGTGCCGCTCCAGAACCGCGGGGGCTGTCTCCTCGGCCATGGTGCCTACAAGACCCCCAAAACACTGAGTTTAGCTGCATAGCACCTTGTCCCATGCCCTACAGCACCTTTTATGACCAGGGTTCCTTTCCCATCATGAAGTCAAGGAAACTAGGGACAAATGGGTGGCTCAGTGGGTTAAGCATCTGCCTTCGGCTCAGGTCATGATCCCAGTATCCTGGGATGGGGTCTAACATCGCCTCCCTGCTCAGCGGGGAGCCCTGTTTTTCCCTCTGCCTCTGCCCCTCCCCTCTGCTTGTTCTCTCTCCCTCTCATTTTCTCTCTCTGTCAAAATAAATACATAAAATATTAAAAAAAATAAAAATTATTCTATTCAAGGAAACTATTCTGCAATCCCAATCTGGGTCCTATATTAAAAAAAAAAAAGACAACTGCCTTGCTTATGATGCCAATGAAAATTACACCAACAGGTCTGGTTCCGGATAAGGAGGAGTCCATTTCCACCAACCCCACTTTCTCCCACTGAGTGCAACTGTACAATCTGGACAAAACACCCAGTGGGCTACTTGAGAAACTCCGACAAGTAAAAATATTGGGCAGCTCAGGGAAGACCAGCAGAACTTGCAGTGCCGCCTAACTGGTGGCGAGTTCTCCATTTTATCCTCCAGTATGTCCCAGCCTGACCTCAATGCAGCCTCCAACTTGGAAGCGAGCACCGCGGTGAAGACTGAGAGCCAAGAGAAACCCTCTCGATCTGGCTCAAGGAGCAAATGAGGAAACTCCTGAGGCTCGGAGAGTGGAAGAAATGCCCTGGTTCTTTTCCACTCCTTTCTCCAGTCCCCACGCTCTGCAGCAAGGGGAGTGACAGCAGAGTGGTGGGTACAAGGGAAGCGCAGGAATCAAGACTCAGGGGAAGGGGACATTGCTCTCCTGCTGGAGCTCCAAAAGGGCAGAACCAAACACTGCTGCTTTTTTTTTTTAATTTTTTTTAATTTTTTACTTATTTGGCAGAGAGAGAGATCACAAGCAGGCAGAGAGAGAGAGAGAGGCAGAAGCAGGCTCCCTGCCGAGCAGAAAGCCTGACGCGGGGCTGGATCCCAGGACCCTGAGATCATGACCCGAGCTGAAGGCAGAGGCTTAACCCACTGAGCCACCCAGGCGCCCCCAAACACTGCTGCTTTTATGCTCGATCTCTCTCTCTCTCCTGCTGCTACTTGGCTCTGGAGAGAGCGCTGTCCTAGAGATAGGTGGGTTCTGGCTGGAGGAATCACAAGGACAGCTCCAGGAAAATGGAAAGTACCTAGAGACAGTCAAGAGGGACTTCGTTCAGGAATGCAATTCCATAAGGTTGTTTATGATCTCCTGGGCTCATCTTTTACTGGTACGCGCAGGACTCTGGTTTTAATTAGCATACCAAAGACTGAGAATGCAGCTGTGGTTGGAACTCCTAAGTCTCAGGGCGGCCACTGAGTGGCCCACATGGGGGCCAGATCTTAATGGCAGCTCAGAGAGAGCAGGCTAGAGCTTTTCTGGTAAACCTTCTGAACCTAAGCATATACAGATCGCTCATGAGGACAAATGTATCAACATTCTCCGCAGGATTTAAAGACCAAGGGTCTCAAAATAATAGTCACAAAGTCACAAATATTATCCAATATGACTTGTAATGCAAAGAAGCAATGCAAAGAAGTCAAAACACAACAAAGGGCCAAATAAAAATTTTAGAACTGAAAAAGAAAATAAATGAAATAGAGAAACTGCCTAGATGGATTTTGCTAGCAGGCTAGAGATGACAAAGGAAAAGAGTTAGTGTAGTGAATGACAGGTCAAAAGAGATTATCCAGGGGCGCTTGGCTGGCTCAGTGAGTAGAGCATGTGATTTTTGATCTTGTGGTTGTTTGTTTGAGCCCCATATTGGGCCTAGAGATTACTTTAAAAAAAACCTAAAATCTTAAAATATATATAAAAGGAAATTATCCAATGTGGACAACATTGCAAAAAACTATAGATTCAAGCTGAGCAAGCCCCAAACAGGAGATAATCCCAAAGAAATCTATACCCAGACACATCAAAATCAAAATTCTGAAACCAAAGTCAAATAGAAATCCCTAAGAAAGAAAGAAAAATAACATATGACATATAGATAAATAATGATTTCAATAACTGTTGATATTTTACGAGGAGCCACGGAGGTCAGAAGGAAGTGATGCACTTTTTTTTCTTTTTCTTAAGTAGGTTCCTTGCCCAGTGCAGGGCCCAGCAGGGGGCCTTGAACTCACGACCCTGAGATCAAGACCTGAGCTGAGATCAAGAGTCAAGACACATAATGGACTGAGCCACCCAGACGCCCTGGAAGGCACACATTTTTCATTTGCCGAAAGAGGAAAAAACAAACTGTCAGACTAGTATTTTATATTCAGTGAAAATTCTTTCAAAAATGAAGGTGAAGTAAAGATATTCTCATATGAAGTAAAACTGGGAGAATTCACAGCCAGCAGACCTGCTCTAACAGAATTGCTAAAGGGAAGGGAAATGATACCAAAAGGAAGCTTGGAACATCAGAATGAAGGAAGAACAACAGAACCAGTAAATATAATAGGGTGTTCTTCTCCTTTAAGTTCTTGAAAATATTTCTTTTCTTTTGTTGACGATTCCATTTTTTAAAGATTTTTTATTTTTAAGTAATCTCTATACCCAACGTGGGCTTGAACTCACAACCCCAAGATCATGAGTCCCATGCTCCACCAACTGAGCCAGCCAGGCACCCCAGTTCTTTAAAATATTTCTGATGGTTAAAAGCAAGAATTACGTTTTCTCAGGGGATTTATATGTATGTCTATAAAGGGAACTATAGCATAAAGAAGTGTTCATTAAAGTGGTAAATCTTGGTTCTAGACAGCCTGCAAAAAGTTAACTGTGTATTTTGCAATCCCTTCAGAAACCCTTAAAAAACCACACAGAGAGATACAGCGAAAGATCACCATGAGTAAATTAAAATCGAATTCTAAAAGAAGGTTCACTCAACTGAAATGGAGGCAGGAAAGGGGAAACGGGAGGAACAAAAAATACAGGGAGAAAGAAGAGAAAACAAATAACAAAATGGTAGATCTAAGTCAAAGCATATTAATAATTACACTAAATACACTAAATGTAAAGAACCTAAATACATTAATTAAGTTATTGTTAAGACAAATTTTGTAAAAGCCCAGCTATTTGCTGGTTATAAGAAACTCATTTCAGGGGCGCCTGGGTGGCTCAGTGGGTTAATGCCTCTGCCTTCCGCTCAGGTCATGATCCCAGGGTCCTGGGATCGAGCCCCGCATCGGGCTCTCTGCTCAGCCAGGAGCCTGCTTCCTCCTCTCTCTCTCTGCCTGCCTCTCTGCTTACTTGTGATCTCTCTCTGTCAAATAAATAAATAAAATCTTTAAAAAAAAAAAAAGAAACTCATTTCAGATATAGGGATACAGACCGTGTAAAAGTGAAAGGATGGGAAAAGCTATACCACGCAAATACTGATTAAAATATTAGCTGGAGGGGCTATGTTAACATCAGACAAAATATACTTAGAGCGAAGACAATTATCAGGGATACATGAAGGTCCTACATATCGCGAAAATGGTCAATTCACCAAGGAGACATAGCAATCCTAAATTTGTACGTGCTTACCAACAGAGCTTCAAAATACACAAAGCCAAAATCAGAACTGAAGAGAGAAATAGACAATTCCATAATTACAGCTGGAGATGTCAGTATCCTTCTCTCAGTAACAGACACAAGTATATAGAAAAATCAGCAAAGAAACAAAACTGAACAGCATCAACCAATCTAAGTGACATTTACCAAACACTCCACTCAACAGCGGCAGAGCACACGTTCTTCTCAAGCGCACCATAGGATAGTCCCTTAGACTTGAGTGTGATCTTGGGGGACAGAGCAGAGTTTGACTGTAATGAAGAAACTGGGAAGCTCATCTAGTATACCAAGTTCCATTTGAAATAAGAATGAATTAAAAGAAAATGGACAAAAGTTGGGAAGCTTGAATAGCAAGCAGGACAGGGTAAATCCTCCCAGGGGAGAAGGATTTCACACAGCAGTTTCTGGCTATAGGGCAATTGGGTTTGTTTTACTAATATTCCGTGCCCCCCGACCCTGCCTGCCTCACAGAAAGAGATGCCTGTAACATGCATGTGAATTCCGCACTGCTTGGAAAGGGTTCTACCTCAGTGGGAAAGAACATGCTGGAGCCCTGGCTCGTATGTCACTATCTAATAGTGGACACAGTAGTGGATGTGGTGACACCTTCAGGATTCTTCTTCTTCTTCTTTTTAAAAAAGATTTTATTTATTTATTTGATAGAGAAGAGAGATAGCAAGAGAGGGATACACAAGCACGGGGAGTGGGAGAGGGAGAAGCAGGCTCCCTGCTGAGCAGAGAGCCTGGTGTGGGACTGGATCTCAGGATCCCGGGATCATGACCTGAGCCAAAGGCAGATGCTTAACCACTGAGCCACCCAGGCACCTCACCTTCAGGATTCGACCCACCACCTCAAGACTCCATCACGCCATCAAATGACCCTACCCTTTTCTGGTCCAGGGACACCTCCTAGCACTTGCTGAAAGCTAGGAACTCTCTAGAAAAAGGTTCTCAGGTGCTTCTGGCAGATGCTCGTGACCAGTCTGCACACCCACAATTTTCCCTACAATTTTAAGGGGTCCCTTCAGGGCACAAGTTAAGAACTGGGGACTCCAGGCTAAGGACTCAGGCTTCTGAGGACACCTTTATCTTGTCTCACAAAGTGCCACAGAACTGTCAACTGCAGCCATGAGGGAGAGAGAAAATCAATTTCAACAGCAGGTGGGACATCCAATCATATTTCCTTATCTTGCAGAAATTAGTGGCAGAAGGGCTTCCAACAGATTCTCTTCTTGAATCTTTCAACCTGTCCTGGACTAGATCTGTGGTTGTGTCAAGCCCGGGAAGACGGGAAGCAAGCCACAGCCGGTTGCTCAGACCTCGAGTACCTTCCATGCGGAAAGCGGACGGAGCCACGGCAGCAAGGTTTGAGGGGATGGGGTGAGGAGGTGGACATAGCAGGTATTGGAATCAACTCTGGCTAGCTTGTTATGAGGGGAAGTAAATGAAAACATACGTGAAATGCATTATTTAACTGGAAACTAGAGTTAACCTTTACAGAAAGCTGGACATAAGCCATTGTCCAACCATCCCAGTCAGCATTGGTTCAAGCAAGAATCATCAACAAATCTGAAACCCAAGGGAGACGTTTTGATGAGGACCCGGACATTTGGTCGGTCTTAAAGCATCTCCCCCTGTGTTGTGGGGAGCCTCCAAGATGGCCGCAAATGATCCCTGCCTCCCAGTGTTCACACCCTTTGGATACAGTCCCTTCTATCACCGCGTGACCAACAGCACATGACAGAAGCAACCTTCTGTCACTTCCGAGATTGGTTATAGTAAGACTGTAGCCTGTCTTGGGTGTCCTCATTCTCTCTCTTTCTCATCACTCGCCCTGGGGGAAGCCATGTTCTGGGCAGCCCTACCCTACAGAGAGGCCCAGGTAGTAAGACTTTCCGAAGCCTCCTGCCGGCCCCATGTGAGTGAGCTTGGATGTGAATCTTCTAGGCCACTTGAGAGACACCAGCCCTGTTCTGAGACTACAACCTCCGCCAACATCTTGACTGCAACTTCATGATACAGCCTTGAACTAGAACCATCTGGCTAAGCCCCACCCAGATTCTTAACCTTAAGTAACGACGGTTGTAATTTTAACATTTTAAAAATGTTTGTTATTTTAAGCCACTGAATTTCAGGGTAATTTGTTACACAGCAATAGATAACTAATAAACCCCACAACATGTTCATAAATTGCAATTAAAAATAGCAACTAGGGCGCCTGGGTGGCTCAGTGGGTTAAGCCGCTGCCTTCGGCTCAGGTCATGATCGCAGGGTCCTGGGATCGAGTCCCGTATCGGGCTCTCTGCTCAGCAGGGAGCCTGCTTCCCTCTCTCTCTCTCTCTGCCTGCCTCTCCATCTGCTTGTGATATCTCTCTGTCAAATAAATAAATAAAATCTTTAAAAAAAAATAGCAACTATGGGGGCGCCTGGGTGGTTCAGTCCGTTAAGTCTTTGACTCTTGCTTTTACCTCAGGTCATGATCTCAGGGTCATAAGATCAAGCCCTGCCAGGGGCTCACGCTCAGGGCGGAGCTCCTCCGCCCCTCTGCTCCCCCCCACCTCTATCTAAAATAAATAAATAAAATTTCTGAAAAAATAGTAACGATGCAGTAGAGGAAGCTGAGAAGACCTTAACCAGGTGATCCAAACTAACATCACCCATGAGGGACATGGTGTCCAGGTGAGACACCTGGAGAAAGACAGCATGTTACCTCTGCAGTATTCTAGCGACAAATGTACGGCATCAATCTAATCACAAGGAAACATCAAACAAACACAAAAAGAAGAGGAACACGAGGGACGTTCTATTAAAAAAGGGGGGAGTTGTGTGGGACTGTATTCTTCAAACACAGCGGTGTCATAAAAAAACAAGAAAGGCTATGCTCTGTCCCAGATGAAAGAGGTTTAAAGAGACATGTCAACTAAATGGCAATACATAATCCTAGAATGGGTCCCCCACTTGGGAGTGGGCAATGCTGTAAAGGACAGTATTTGGTTCATGGACAAAACGGGAGTACAGATAGGACATCAGTTAAAACCAGAATAATGATGAACTTCTTTAAGTTGGTAACTGTACTGTGGTCATTTTTCTTGGGAAGAACAGGTCTTTTTTCTTGGAAAATTCCCACAGTAGTATCTTTCAGGGTTAAGACGTGATATATGCAACTTACTTCCAAATGATTCTAGAGAAAAGCATGTTTATACACAGAGAGAGCACACAAATAGGACAAAACGTTGATGACAGGTGGATCTAGGTAAAGGGCAGATGTGTGTTGTTCATACTATTTTTACTTTTCTTTCCCTGTAAATTTGAAATTATTTCCAATTTAAAAATCGCCAGTGACCATGAAACCTCTATTTGAAAGCTCATTTAGGGGCTCCTGGGAAGCTTAGTGGGTTAAGCATCTGCCTTCAGCTCAGGTCATGATCCCAGGGTCCTGGGATCGAGCCCCGCATTGGGCTCTCTGCTCAATGGGGAGCCCGCTTCTCCCTCTCCCTCTGCCCGCTGCTCCCCCTACCTGTGCTCTCTCTCTGTGTCAAATAAATAAATAAAATCCTTTAAAAAAAGAAAATTTAAAAAGTCTTTAAAGTAACAAAAATTTAAAAATTTAAGAAAATAAAGCTCATTTAGACTACAAAAGGTCCATGCACATTTTGGTCTCTGCCAGAGATGGAAACTTTTGAAAGGGATATTCTGAAATTTTTCTCATGGGATTTAAAACAATTTTTACATTATTTTAAATTTGATTTATTACCTTTAGCAATGACATTTTAATAGACTTTACTTATTTCTTTAGTGTTTACATTTCCGTTAAGGAAACGCTACCCCCAGTGTGGGACTTGAACTCACGACCCCAATATCGAAAGTCACATGCTCTGCCGACTGAGCCAGCCAGGTGCCCCTTGGGATTTTTGTTTTATTTTGTGAAAAGCTACTCAAGTAATAATAAAGGAAGAACCCAAGACGCATTATGAGTAACATTTTCCCAGGACAACTGTGAGACTTAGCCCAAATCAGGTTTTTTCTCCCAAGCTCGGTCCATAGGGGCTGGAGATCAACCGCACCTGCGAAGTATCTCCCAGCGGGATCCACCTTCCCATCGTTGAACCTATTGTTCCTCTTGTCTTCATCTACTGAGGCCAGGGCAACTGCTGAGTGATCTTCCCAGTTCAAAGCACAGAACTTTGTCCCAACAGTGGCCACATAGCCTCCTCCCTGGCGAAGGGCCACGGAGCTGACGGGGGCATCTGCAGAAGCAAAAGCAGCATCAGAGGGCGGGAAGGGGGCCAGTGGCCGAGCAGCACCCCGCGGGCACCCCGCCGCCTAGCATCTCCCTTCGAACAGATTCCAGCTCTTTTGACAATGCGAGTGCCCCCTCCCTTCTGTGGAAAGCCAAAGGCCCCAGAACCGAGTATATTTGTTGATTAGTATCCTTGGGCAGCAGAGATAGAAACGTGAATGAAACCCAACTCTTCTGGAAGCTTCCAGCCACCATACACTGGGGCAGGTGCCACATCAAATTCAAAGGTTGGTGAGGGGGGGACAGGAGCTCCCAGGACAGCTATCATGGACCAATGGATGCTTGATTCACCTTTTCTCCAGGAAATTCAGAGACACAAACCAGGCTTAGTTCCACCAACTAGGTTTTCTGACATCTCTCCCTTCCTCTCATTCAGGACTTGTCTTTTTTAAGGGGTCCTATCTTATGTATTAAATTGAAAGTTGTGGGATGCCTGGGTGGCTGAGTTGGTTAAGTGTCTGCCTTCGGCTCTGGTCATGATCCCAGGATTCTGGCACCGAGTCCTACCTACATCAGGCTCCCTGCTCAGCAGAGAGCCTGCTTCTCCCCCAACCCTGACAAATAAATAAATAAATAAATAAAATCTTTAAAAAAAAATTTATTTTGAAAACATTTTTTTAAAAGATTTTATTTATTTATTTAAGAGCGAGCGAGTGGAGGAGGATGAGCAAAGGGAGACTCCCAGGTGAGTGCCAAGCTCAGCTTGCGGCTCAATACCGGGGCTCTGAGATCCTGACCTTAGCAGGTAACTTAACGGACTGAGTTACCCAGGCACCCCTTGGAAACATTTTCTAAGCACCTAGTCAGTAAGTGCAAGGTGCTGGGTACTCTGGGAGTGGCTCTTAGCTCTAAGTCTTGTTCAGAAGTTGATTCCCACCAATGAGGGGCCCAGGGAATATGCAAGACAGTGCTGAGAGGAGCCCGACCTGCATCCAGAGACTTCTGCCAGTGCACTTCTGTAAGTTCCGAAGTTAACTGATACCAGAAGCCCCTTCCATGCTTTGGGGGTGGTTCTGGATTGGGGTGGGAATATCCCCCTAATGTGTGCACACTGGCAAAGAGGGACTAGGGAACGCATCGGTTCCCCCCCACTCCACTCCCCCCCCCCCGCCCCTGGGGCTCTGAACTCCTCTGGTCCTAGTCACTTTGCCTCTAGTCACACTCACATCCCTGGGTGAATTAAAAAGTTGTTCCCTCTTATTTAAAAAAAAAAAAAGTTTGAGGTCACCAGCTCTGGAATGAGACTGTCTCAAGGTCACAGGATTTCCTGGTATCTCTTCCCATTAACACAAAACAAGAAGCTTCCTTATCTCTAATCGAGCTCCTACGCTTGGGCCATAGAATGAGAAACCCTTCCTCTGGGAATCACGTGGCCCTGAACAGAATTGCAGTCAAATGCCTTTGGAATTTGTCCTGAATCTTATTTTGTACAGTGAACAGATAGTCGTGCTTGATGCTTTCCAAGTCTGAAAGCTCTTCTTTTTACATTCAAAGAAGGGCTCTGCCTGCTCTTTTCTTTTTTTCTTTTCTTTTGCCCATTAAGGTCTTGGCCCAACCCAAGGGGTACAGCCTTTGCTGGGATCCCCAACGTTTAAAGGCTGGATCTGAAGATGTTAAGGAAAGAGCGTACCGTGCCTGTGCCTCGTCAGCAGCACCAAATGGGGACTCTTGCCCCCCACCCACAGCCGAAGAGGAAAGTACTGACCACCCAAAATGTATTCCTGGGTCCAAGTGGGAGGACACAGAGTATGGCTAGAGAGAGCATGGCATTCCAGAAGTTTTAAAGCATACCCAGTAGCTTCAATAAGAAGTTCCCTGGGAAATGACACATCAGGTGACCGCGTGTCCCCAGGGAAATGATGGCTGGCTGGGCAGAGCAGGTTGGGGGCTTAGGGGGGCCCTTCATGCTTACCCAGGGTCACTTGCTGCACGCGCTTGCTGAGCGAATCCCACCGGCAAACCTTCTTTGCAGGAATATCTACAAAGAGCAGCGAACTGGATGCCTCCTCCCACACTGGAGACTCCCCACACCGGCAATTCTCCCGCAAAACACACTCGATCTTAATGGAAGACATTGTGAACAGGGAGCTGTCTGGAAGGTAGCAAGAGAGGAAAGAAAATGTAATCGCGTGGAGCAAATTCAGCCAAACACATCTGGCTTAAGGCCCTGGGAAGATCCCAGTACAGGCCGAGTTTTTCCTCAGAACTGGAAAAACACGTTCTCTCAATCAGGACAAAATAGGCACGGTGGCAGAAAGAGACTTATAGGACAGTGAAGAGTGAGCTGATAGTCCATAATGTGAAATAACTTCTGATCGACTTAGCCGGGCGTGTTTTCAAGCTATCTTTTAAAAAGCGAGGAAAAATCCCACAACACCGCAGCATCCATACCTTGATTGTCGGTGACCCTCAGAGAGCTGGCTGCTTGCGGGAGGGAAGGCCGCCCTTTATGCCTGTGCCTTAGCCCCCGAAGGTGCAGGTGCCCGTGGGGGGGTCGGGGGGGGGCGGGCAGCTCCGTCATTGGTGGCCCCTCCCCGCCTGCAGGTCACCAGCTCCCGCCGCCCTCCCCCATCCCCTGATGGTGCCCATTCCCTCCCCCTCAGCCCGCTCAAAGGCCAGAACTTTCCTACTCTGCATTTTTCTAAAGTGCCTTTCTAGAAATATGGTCAGGATATACACTAAGTTAGACCTAACACCTATTTGTCAGCTTGGCACAATGGAAGGGCTGGAGAAGCGGCCCCGGTCTGGGCGCCACTGTAGGTACTGACGGCCCCTTGGCTAGTTCTTGCCGCCCAGGGCAGGCACCGTGCCAGTCTGGCAAGGAGACTTGAACTCCACAGGCAGGAACATTCTATGCTGGGAGTTTAGGCCAGAGTGTGACCAGCGAGCAGGGAGAAGAGAAAGAAAAATGATAGGAGAAGGAAGAAGCAAAACAAAACAAACAAAACATTACCTAAGAAAGCCCGTGGGAGAGGAAAAGGAGGCAACTTTTCAGGGTCTCCTCTCTTTCCCAAACTCTGCCCAGATGCTGCCCCAAATCGTCTGCCTCATCACCCTTCTCCCTTTCTGCTTGGGAGTGGGTGGGCTCACCCACGGATGGGCGAATTCATGACGGGGCGGGAGGGGGCGGGGGGTGGAAGGAAAATAATCTCTGGTTTCATATTCCTTTCGAGAAATTAATTTTTTTTTTAAAGAAACACAACTCAAATCTTAAATCCCGATGCCAGGATTTGGAAGTCTCGCTGGCTGTTAACAATTTGGCACAGGCTCCAAAGGCCTTCATGTTATCGATCTGAGATAAGGCACAGGATCAGATGAGAAGCGGGACTTTTCCCAATAGCGACTTTTAACCCGAGCCAGGGGCCCTGCAGTCGTCTCTCCCTGCTGCGGCTTCGGAGAGACGGTACGCGGCGGCAGGTGCCTGTGCAGCACCCGCGGTACCTGTGCGGCAGGGTGGCCTCGGCACAGTTGGGTGGCGCCGCTGTAGCCTTGGGCGACCGCGAGGCCCCGGGAAGCTGAAGGTTGAGCCGGCCTCGTTCCTGGCCGAGCCGAGTGGAGCGCGCGCGGGGCCCGGGTCTTCGGGTGGGCAAGGGGGGTAGGGAGCGAGCGGTGTCCTTCCAGCCCGCCCCAGCGACTTCCGATCGTCTGTGGTCAGACCTTTCCTCTCCGGAGAGCGGGCGGAGAGGCCGGTCGGTCCCCGGCGCTCACCGGGCTGGTGACTTCCAGGAGGCGCAAAGGTCAAGCAGCGGAGCGGAAGGGCTGAGCAGGGAAGGAGGCCGCTGGGCAGGTGGGCGGCAGCGGCCTGGAGCGGCGGGCTGGGGACTGCAACCCCCAACGCTGTCCCCCTCCCCTGTGGCTCCCGGAAGAATCCTACAAAGCCTCCCGGGACAGGGGGGCGGGGAAGAGGCTTGGAGCCGGGGGAATCTAAGCCTCGGAGTTTGGACGGAGCGCTAAAGTTTATCTCTTACTTAAACAAGAAAAAAATTGTTAAAATACCTAACAGAGATTGGGGTCGAGGGTCCGGTTAAACACAGCAGGTCAAAAAGTAAAGAACAAAGCGGTTAAACAAATCCACCCTTTTCCTAGCGGGAGAACGAAAGACTGCTGGCCGGAGGCCAGCTTTTGTAAAGCGTTTTTTGTTTGTTTCTGTGTGTGTGTGTTTTGTTTGTTTGTTTGTTTTTGGTGGGGGAAGAGGAAAGGTTTTATTTGATTGGGTTTAAAAAATAAAATGGAATAAATGATCCTAAGCAGCACTCAGATTCACATTCTTCTTTAAAAGTGGACCTCGCCATCCAAATTTAAAACATTTCAAAAAATGAAGGGAGGAAGGTAAATAGGAGGGCGTTTGCCACTGGGGGTTGGGAGCCGTGGGTGGGGGAACCATGAAGGGGTTCAGGCAATTTTCTGGGGGTGATGGAGGCTATCTGGATGGACACCTGAGTTGCACAGAAGTATGTACTGTCCAAAGTCATTTGGTGGGACACTTGAGATTTGTGCATTTTTTTTGTATGCGTTGAATCCAAGGTCAGTGCTACCTCATCATCATTACCATTTTAATTTTTTTACATAGGCTCCATGCCCAGCGTAGGTCTCAGACTCATGACCCACTCTGAGATCAAGAGTTGCCCGCGTTATTGACTGAGTTAGCTAGGGCCCTCGTGCTATCTCATTATTGATCTCTCTCTATGGAGCAGCATTCCTGGCCTTCTGCACAATCCTGAAACCTACACTCAAATCACAATCACTGGCATTCCAGCTCCCTGAAATTCACTAAGGAGGAGGGGCCGCAGATTAAATGCTTCAAAGGCAGGAGGCTCTAAAGCAGGAGGGAGATGTTTGGAGCAATCTCAACTCAAAGTTTCAGTTTAGTTAACTTAGAGTAATGGGCACTTATGGCCTCTGTCATTTTGCTTTCACCCTGGGAGATGTTTAAGACAACTGCTCTCCCATGGCCCATTTACAGATGGGAAAACATGAGCCTGCAAAGTGAGGAGACTCCCAAAGTCTCTGGTAAGCTGAAAGAAATCCGGCAAATAGACCAAACCTTCAGAAGAGAAGTAAGAGCTTGGGGGGCTGCTGGGTGGTGCACTTGGCTGAGTTTTGACTCTTCGTTTCAGCTCAGGTCACGATATCTGCGTCCTGGGATTGAGCCTCTTGGCAGGTTCCCCACTCAGTGTGGAGTCTGCTTCTCCCTCTTCTCTGCCCCTCTCCGACCCCACTTGAGCTTTTTTTCTCTTTCTAAAATAAAATAAAATAAAATAAAGAAATCAGAACTTGAAGGACACTTTCTTGGGTGGGGCAAAGAGCGGGACTGCGATCTCCGGAGGCTTCTCTGGGGTTCTGTTGGGTCCTCTTCCCATCACGTGGCTTCTTCTGCCTCCTTAATGCTGACAACTCCCCAAACTGTATCTTGTCCCAGACCTCTCCCCCAAACTACAGCCCTGTAGTTCAGATGCTCTAGTCAACCACACCACCGAGCTGTCCCAGAGAGATCACTTGATTCTACACGAACCCAGAGAGTGAGACCATGGTCCCACCAATAGATTGCACAAGAAGTCCCCATTCCTTGCCCAGATTGTTGTCAGCTCCCTGGAGGGCTCGTCTCCCCCCTTTGGATCTGCTGCCAAAATGCCCCCCTACATGGTGAGTCCCACAGGGCAGGGATGCCTCTCATTCCCTCACTCATGGTGCTGACACATAGAGGCTATTCAATGACATGCTCTTTTTCTTTTCTTTTCTTTTTTTTGGTGGCTCAGTCGTTGGGTGTCTGCCTTTATATCAGGCTATGATCCCAGGGTCCTGGGATGGAGCCCCTCATCAGGCACCCTCTTCAGCAGAAAGCCTGCTTCTGAACCCTTTCACACTCCCCTTGCTTGTGTTCCCTCCCTCGATATCTCTCTGTGTGTGTTAAATGGGTAAATAAAATCTTTTTAAAAAATCCTATAAAGGATTCCTGATTACCCTTTACCTAGATTCCTCCAATGTTAACAGTCTAGCATTGCTTTGTCTCTCTCACTTACATATAAATGGAAATATATTTTTCCTTGATTTTTATTTGCTTCTTTGTTTGTTTATTTATTTATTTATTTTTAAAGTAATCGCTACACCCGACATGCGGCTTAAACTCACAGCCCTGAGATCAAGCCTCTCACACCCTACCAGCTGAGCCAGCCAGGCACTCCAATATATTTATTTTTCTTGAATGGTTTGGGAGTAAGGTGCAGATGTGATGCTCTGTTACATCTGAAGACTTTGGTATGTGTGTCCTGGGGGGGGGGGGAAGGACATTCTCTTCTATAACCACAGCACAATTATCAAGATTGGCGGATTAACACGGATACAATATTACCTAGCTGAATTTCATTAATTGTCCCACGGATGTCCCTTCTAACAAAAGGAAAAAAGGGATTCCATTCCTGAATCCAGTCCAGGGTAAAGCTTTGTGGTTAGCTGCGCTTATTCTCCTTTTAATCCGGAACAGCTCCTCAGCCTTTGTGCCGTGACATTGACATTTTGGAAGTTCAAAATGTAGTTCAAAATGTAGAATGCTCCTTCATTTGGGATTAAGACACTTCGGGGCTGAAGCTGTCCACTTCTGTAGCCAGCGGCATCTGGAAGGTTCCTAGGAATCCCGTTTAGCGTCCCAGTGGGATGGCCATCCAGTAGTCAGGATGTTTTTTTCCTCATGGTTAATTCAGGTTATGCCTTTTTGGCAATACTGCAAAAGTGAAGCTGTATCCTCTGTAGCATCTGGAGGCAAATGATGTCAATTTCTTCAATGTGGTCACAGTATGTGCTTATTGAATCTTGATAAAATACAACTTAATCATACCCAAGAGCTTATAAATCCCCTCAAACTTGCTAGTAGTACCTTCTTGACTTCAGTGATGGTCTAGCCATGTCCTCTTTCTGCTTCTTGTGTCTGAACTTGCTACTCCTTCTGCCTGGAACACTTTACTCCTCCCACTAACCCAATCCCTATCTCTGCACTGGGCTCACTCCTACTGAAGCCCAGTAACCCGTCCACCAGAAAGCCTTCACTGATCCCTCTGGCTCTCACCTGTCACCCTTACAGGGTCCTGTCTTTATGTTTTATTACGATATTCACCACATTGGCTGAGAGTTGTTGGTCTGTCTGTCTCTCCTGCTACATTGTGAACTCTCAGGTTAAGTCTTGGATCTTATCTTATGATATAAACCCCTTCGTCCAAAGACCACCTCCAGTCCAACAAATCTGGGTTTATGGATTCCTCGCAAGAAGGGAGAACTCCCACCATGGGGGAATCGTGGGATGTCTTGGTTAGAAGGTGTTAGAAAGAAACTCTTACAGGACTGGGCTTTGTAGTAGGTGACTCTGGGGTGAGTGCAAGCACTGGAGGCTGTTAGGAAGTGGGGGTAGTTCTATGACGGGAGATCTTCATTCTTACGAAGGTGAGGAGAATGGAGTGACTGCTAAAGAAGCAGCACCCACTCGTATGAGCTACAAGAGGGTGATGTTGAGTCCTCTGGGGGACTTGGGTGACATTTCTGTCTTGCTCTGTCATGGACACGGAGTGCTTTTGTCTGCTGTTGGCGATCTGTGAAATTGTTCATGTTCAACAGGAGAACACCAGGGTTTGCTGTGAGTTCCAGGCCAGCTCCTGGATGTCGGGGGCTGCATTTCTTTCTCACTCCCGTCTTTCGTCCAAGATCAGTTGAAGTCAGGCCCCAGGGCATGAATCTATATATTCTGATTGTCACGGCTGCCGAGATTTTGCTGATCTGGAGGTGGCTTGGAGAAAGCCGGCCGAAGTAGGGCGTGGGCTAGTCTGTCCTGTTCCTTTGGCTGCAGGGTGAGTTCTTGAATCCCCTGACATGACAGGGGCTTCACAGTGGCATCTAAGACACTGGGCAGTATGCATCGGCCAAAGGCTCCACGGGCAGTTACAAGAAACAAGATGATGATTAGTCCTTGTAATAGACCCTGGAGACAGACCAAACTCAGGCCATGGACTCATGTCTCAAAGCCCAGCTGGTCTGGAACCAGATGGCTTTTTCTTTTAGGCTGATCCGAAAAATTGTTTTACTTGGGGGTGCCTGGCCCCCAGCTCAGTCAGAGGAGCGTGCGACTCTTGATCTTGGGGTGGTGAGTTCAAGCCCCACAGTGGATGTAGAGATTACTTAAATAAAGGAAAGCTTAAAAAAATTGGTCTTCTTGACCACCGTATTTATATAAGTGTAGCAAGAAGTGTTGGCTGAAACGTAAACTCTCCCTTGGGTAGCCAAAAGGAAATCGAAGGTCATGAGTTTGTTCATGGCAAGTCTGGTGTAATGAACGTAAACTGGCTTTGGGTGGGGGCAGGTCTTCTGGAGTAGAAACCATGTCATTTCTGGCATCCAATAAGGTCAGAGTCAGGTTCTGGACCCCCTTTTGGTGACTGTGGGAACTGGCTCATAGAGCGTGCAAGAAGACTCAGCTCGCCCTCCAGGGAGTTATCCACATTCACCCAGGCCTGCCTCTTCTGTTTGGGAAAACAGGGTCCGCAGGAGGGGTGGTAGTTTCAAAAGTCTGAAAGTTTCTAAGATTTATCCCAAATATACCAGATAAGTTCACGTGTGGCAAGTTCACATGGGTAATGCAATCGTAATGGGGCACAGACCCTAGGGGGAGTCTAAGTATCATTTGGCTTGAGCTGTTTATATGTCCCTCGAAATGTCCCCTCAGATAATCTCAGTTCCTGAGAACAGTGTCTCTGATGAGAACAGACTACTATAGGCAAGGCACAAGGCCTCATTTTAGTCTCTATTCCCCGGGGGTGGGGTGGGGGCTAGCTTTTGCTGATCATGACCTCGGCAGAAGCAGTTTGTTGATGTCAGGTCACTTGGTTGGTGACCAGAGTTTGGGATGGAAGCCGTGAGGGAAGCTTCAGAACCACAAGTGACATCTGAAAGGAAATGAACCTTCTTTAGAGTCCATTTAAAGAAAGAATGATTACATTTTTGTCAGCAGTTAAAATCAGAGCGGTAGTTCTGGTCTGAGAAAAACCTCTCAAAAGTCACAGGATGAAGAGAAGGAAGAACCTACTGAGAAGCCTGTTAGTTACTGGGAAGTGTCATCAGAGACACTTCGGGGCTGAAGCTGTCCACTTCTGTAGCCAGCGGCATCTGGAAGGTTCCTAGGAATCCCGTTTAGCGTCCCAGTGGGATGGCCATCCAGTAGTCAGGATAAAGTGATGTGTATCTTCCAGGTTGGGAAACACGGACTTGAGTGTCAGGGCCTCAGAGTTTTATTGCTGTGTCAGGTGCTAACAGGGACTGATAAGGTCATTTCCATTGAGGCTCAAGGGCAGTTTTGAGACAAAACCAGACCTTCTGCTTGGAGTCACACAGAGGTTGCTCAGGGAGGTGTTTTAGAAATGCAGCTGGGACCTGTTGATGATAAAGCTGGAGATGTGTAAATCCCTTTCGGTAATTAGTCATATCAGTTTGTAATAGGCCAGAGCCTGGGATTGGAAATACTTGCTTTTTTTTTTTTTAAGATTTTATTTGTTTATTTGACAGAGAGAGATCACAAGTAGGCAGAGAGGCATGTGAGGGAGGTGGGAAACAGGCTCCCTACTGAGCAGGGAGCCAATGCAGGGCTCGATCCCAGGACAATAAGACCATGACCTGAGCCAAAGGCAGAGGCTGAAGTCACTGAGCCACCCAGGCACCTCTGGAGATACTTTCTGAATGCAGGGAGCAACCCGTTATTTACTTGCTAGGAAACAACCTGTGGCTCTCAGAGGGGACAGATCTCTTTGCCATCAAGGGAAATGGCAATAGCGCCATACCTCGGAAGTAGAGCAGGTTCGGGTCCGGACCATTGCAACAAAGTGAATTTTTCAACACAGTGAGTCAAATGAATTTTTTCGTGTCCCAATGTACATAAAAGTGATGCTTATTCTATACCGTAGTCTATGAAGTGTGTGATAGCCTTGTCTCCGAACAAATGTACATGCCTTAATTTAAAAATGCTTTATGGCTAACACATGCTAATTATCATCTCAGCTTTCAGTGAGTTGTAGTCACTGAGCACAGAATCCCTACAGGAAATATAATAGCAATGAAAGAATTTGGAATATTATGAGAATGACCAAAACGTCGCTCAGAGACGTGAAGCAAGTGTAATGCTGTTGGAAAAAACATACAATGTGGGGTTGCCACAAACCTTCAGTTTGTTTAAAAAAAAAAAATGCAAGTAAAACAAGATATGCTTGGGTGCCTGGGCGGCTCAGTTGGTTAAACGTCTGCCTTTGGATCAGGTCATGATCTCAGGATTCCGGATCGAGGCCATGCTTTGGGCTCCCTGCTTAGCAGGAAATCTGCTTTTCCCTCTCCCTCTACCCCTCCTGTCCCTCAATTGTGGTCTCTCTCTCAAATAAATAAAGTCTTTAAAAAAACCGAAAACCCCAAACCAAGGTATGCCTTTATGTTGGGCCATGGATGTTTAAGGGGTTCCTGAGAGCTGATAATTTGGGCTTTAGAATTCCATTAGTTATCTACACTTTTCCTGAATTTATGCATAAGGACAGTGCCGTTCTAGAAAATAAGAATAAAAAATTATGTTCAATGGCTAGAGTTTTGATTCTGTTTGTTACTTAGAAACTGTCCAAGCATCCAAACATAACTTATCAATTAACTTAATCATTTATCAAACCTATGATTACCAGAGGGGAGGAGGGTGGGTGGGGGATGGGTGAAACAGGGGATGGGGATTAAGGAGGGGGCGTGTTCTGATGAGCACCAGGTGTTGTAGGAAGTGCTGAATCACTAAATTCTAAACCTGAGACTAATATTATACTGTATGCTAAGTAATTGGTATTTACTTATTTTATTTTTTTAAAGATTTAGTTATTTATTTGAGAGAGAAAGAGAGACAGAGAGCACAAGTGGGAGGAGCAGAGGGAGAGACGATCTTAAGCAGACCCCAAGCGGAGTGGGGAGCCTGACTCCAGGCTTGATCTTACCTCTCTGAGATCATGACCTGAGCCCAAATCAAGAAGCTGACACTTAGGGTCGCCTGGGTGGCTCAGATGGTTAAGTTCTTTCAGTACTTTAAAGATGTTACTCCAGGGACACACATGTGGTTCAGTCTGTTAAGTGGCTGCCTTCGGCTTGTGTTATGGTCTCTGGGGTCTGGGGATCAGCCCCCTCTCCCCCCCGCCCCCATTGGGCTCCTGGCTCAGCGAGGAGCCTGCTTCTCCCTCTCCCTCTGCTGCTCGCTCTTTTATTCTCACTGTCAAATAAATAAATAAAATCTTTAAAAAATATATCCAATGCTTAACCACCTGCACCACCCAGGTGCTCCAACAAACCGGAATTTAAATAAAAACTTGGGAAAGAAACCTTTAATCATTTACCCAAGGTCTTAAAAGTTAGGATCCAGAAATTTCAATTTCAGCTAACATATTAAATCTTTGTGCTTCATAGCAATTTAAAAGTTAATAAAATTAAACTCTAAAAAAATCATTTCATTTTGTTGTTAATATATACATTTCACCCTTGAACAACACGGATTTGAACCGTGCGTGCTCACTTATACGTGACTTTCTTTTTTTGATAAATACAGTACTGTAAATATATTTTCTTTTGTGATTTTTCTTAATAACATTGTCTTTTCTCCAGCTTTAAGAATTCAGTGTGTAATACACAGAACATTCAAAATACGTGTTAATCAGTAAGACTTCTGGTCAATAGTAAGTTCTTAGTAGGTACGGTGTTGGGGAGTCAAAAGTTATATGTGGGTTTTTTTGTGTGGTGGGGTGGGTGGCCTAACCCCTGCATTGTTCAAGGGTCAACTGTACACACACACACACACACACACACACACACACACACACACTCTAACAGAGACAATGGTAACTCACTTAACTCATAAAACCAGTGTAGGAATTTTAGAAGGTTAAAATTTTTCACCCTGGCTTTGTCCAAACCAAAGTATTGTGCTGACATTATTTTTTTTTAAGATTTTATTTATTTATTTGACAGAGAGAAATCACAAGTAGTTGAAGAGGCAGGCAGAGAGAGAGAAAGGGAAGCAGGCTCCCTTCTGAGCAGAGAGCCCGACGCGGGACTCGATCCCAGGACCCTGAGATCATGACCCGAGCCGAAGGCAGCAGCTCAACCCACTGAGCCACCCAGGCGCCCCTGACATTATTTTTAAATGGTAAACTAATTCTTAAAGACTCTCAGTCCCATCAAAAGCCCTACTTCACCTTGGGATTACATTCTTTTCTTCTTTCCTCACAACTAGGATAACAGAGGCTGTTATGTTAAGATACTTTTCGGGGTCCACAAAAAGACACATCATTCAACAACATTTTTAAATTATTTTATTTTTAGAGATTTTGTTTATCTACTTGAGAGAGAGAGAGCACGAGAGCACGTGCACACACGCAAGCAGGGGGTGGGGCAGAGGGAGAGGGAGAGAAGCAGACTCCCCAGTGAGCACGGAGCCCATTTCCTAACCCTGAGATCATGACCTAGGACAAAATCAAGAGTCAGATGCTTAACCGACTAAGCCACCCAGGTGCTCCACATTTTCTTTTCTTTTCTTTTTATTTTTTAAAAGATTGTATTTGTTTATTTGTCAGAGAGAGAGAGAGAGAGAGAGCGCACAGGGGGAGCAGCAGAGAAGCAGTCTCCCCGCTGAGCAGAGAGCCCGATGTGGGACTTGATCCCAGGACCCTGAGATCACCACCTGAGCTGAAGGCAGATGTTTAACCAACTGAGCCACCCAAGCGTCCCATTTTCTTCTTTTAGACTTTTTTGACAGTTTGTCTGGGCTAGATATTCCTAGAGCATGCACATAACAACTGAATGTTTTTTCAATCACTTAATCTCTCACGTTACCCTGGTGTAAAAGAGAGGGAGAGAAACCAAAAAATTAACAGGGAGCCAGCTTCAGACAAATATGAAATTATTGTTGTAAGAGACTAATTATGTTTCTTCTTGAAGGACAGGGAAGACTGTATAGATATAGAAAACCCATTCTGACAAATACGAGAGAGAGAGAGAGATAAATATTGGGATTACAGCTGGTTTAGACAATAATCAGCCATTGACAATTTTACCAATCTAAATAATTTTTTAAAGATTTTCTTTATTTATTTGAGAGAGAGAGAGTGAGTGAGAGAGAGCACAAGAAGGGAGAAGGTCAGAGGGAGAAGCAGACTCCCCATGGAACTGGGAGCCCAATGTGGGACTTGACCCCAGGACTCCGGGATCATGACCTGAGCCCAAGGCAGTCGCTTAACCAACCGAACCACCCAGGTGCCCCCCAATCTAAGTAATTTATAAAGATTATTTTATTTTATTTTTAGGTGATCGCTACACCCAATGTGGGGGTCGAACTCATGACTAGCGATTAAGTTGCGTGATCCACTGACTGAGCCAGCCAGGCAGCCCACCAATCTAAATCATTTTAAAGCTATCATCCATTAGTCTTGAAATATGGAAATGAAGCCAAAACAATCTCCTGTGTTAAACATAAAAAGAATTTCTGTTTTAGGGGCACTTGGGTGGCTCAGTTAAGTGTCCAGCTCTTGATTTTAACTCAGGTCATGAACTCAGAGTCATGCGATTGAGCCCCGTGTCGGGCTCCACATTGGACATGGAACCTGCTTCAGATTCTCTCTCTCCCTCTCCCGTTGCTCTTCTCCCTGCCCTCTCTTTAAAAAAAAAAAAAAAAAAAAAAAAGAGAATTACTCTTTTATACAGGAAAAATCTCCTTATGAGGGTTTCTTCCCTTCTCGTTCTAAGGTACCCCTTAAATCAACAGTCTTGTTCATGTCAAAAATTCCCCAATGTGGCCATGGTAATTTGAAATTGACCCTAAAGAAATTATGCCAGGTAGAGAACACAACACTAGGAAAATAATGAAGGAAGCAGGAGGTCTGAGTTGCAGTTTTGGATCCAGAAGACCCCATGGGAACTTCTGAGGTTCATAAATATGGTGCTTGTGCAATTTTGTGTCCCTAGAGCTGGGCTGAAGGCCCTCCATTCACCATTGGAAGCTGCGTAAAATAAAACCTCCTGATTCCAGGCCAAAGTAAGTAAAAAAGCTCTTAGGGACACAAAGACATCACTGAAGGAGTCCTTTTAACATCCTCCTGCCCAAAGATTTACATATTTATTTGAGAGAGAGAGAGAGAGTGGGAGGAGGGCCAGAGGGAGAGGGAGAGAGAGAATCTCAAGCAGACTCCATGCTGGGCCCAGAGCCCAATGTGGGACTCGATCCCATGACCCTGAGATCATGGGAGCAAAATGGCTGGTTCTTATGTAGGTGTATACTTCACTTCGTAGAAAGCTTCCAAGCTGTTTTCCTAAGTGATTGTTTCATTTTACATCCCCACCACCCTTGTATCAGAGTTCCAGTTCCTAGACATCCTCGCGTCACTTAGTATGGTGAGTCTTTTAAATTTTAGCCATTCTAAAAGGTATATAGTGGTTTCTCATTGTGGTTTTAATTTGTATTTCCCTAATGACTAATGGTGTTGAGCCTCTTCTCATGTGAGTATCTGCCTTTCATGCATCTTCTCCAAAGAGGTTGCTGTGATTGCTCTTTTAAAAAAAATATGGGGGTGCCTGGGTGGCTCAGTCGTTAAACGTCTGCCTTTGGCTCGGGTCATGATCCCAGGATGCTGGGATCGAGCCCCGCATTGGGCTCCCTGCTCAGCGGGAGGCCTCCTTCTCCTTCTCCCCACTCCCCCTGCTTGTGTTCCCTCTCTCACTGTGTCTTTCCCTGTCAAATAAATAAATAAAAATCTTTTAAAAAATTAGCTTATTTTCTTGTTATTATGTTGTGAAGATTCTTGATGTATTTTGGATACTATTCCTTTAATAGATAAATGATTTGCAAGTCTTTTCTCCCAGTCTGTGACTTGGGTTTTCATCCTCTTAACAGTGTCATTCAAAAAGTAGCAGTTTTGGGCATCTGGTGGCTCAGTAGGTTGACTCAGGTCTGCCTTTGACTCAGGTCATGATCCCAGAGTCCTGTAATCGAGCCCCGTATCGGGCTCTCTGTTCAGCGGGGATCTGCTTCTCCCTCTGCCCTTCACCTTGCTTGTGCTCTCTCTTTCTCAAATAAATGAATAAAATCTTTGAAAAAAATTAGTTTTAATTTTAATGAAATCCAATTTACCAATGTTCTCTTATGGAAAGTGCTCTTGGTGGCATATAGAAGAAATCTTTGCCTAACCAAGGTCCTAAAGGTTTTCTGTGTTTTGTCCAGAAGTTTTATAGTTTTAAATTTTAAATTTAGGTCTTTGGCCCATTTTTTTTTAAGAGGAGGAGGGGGAAGGGGCATAGGGAAAGGAAGGGAGAGAATCTAAACAGGCTCCATGCCTAGCTCCACACCAGGGCTTGATCTCACAACCTGAGCTGAAATCAAGAGTCAGATGCCTGACTGACTGAGCCAGCCAGGTGCCCTGGTCTTTGACCCATTTTAAAATTAATTTTATATATGTGGGAGGTATGGATCGAAAGTCTTCCCTTTTTTACTATCTGGATATCCAGTTGTTCCAGTACACTTTTTTGGGAAGAGGATTGTTGAAGACAATCTTCTTTTCATTGAATTGCTGTGTACTTTTTAAAAAAATCATTTGCACAGGTATGGATGGGTCTACTTCTGAATTCATTCTATTCCATTGATCTATATGTCTATCTCTACACAAATACCCCACTTTTTTTTTTAAAGATTTTATTTATTTATTTGACAGAGAGAAATCACAAGTAGGCAGAGAGGCAGGCAGAGAGAGAGAGAGAGAGGAGGAAGCAGGCTCCCTGCTGAGCAGAGAGCCCGATGCGGGACTCGATCCCAGGACCCTGAGATCATGACCTGAGCCGAAGGCAGCGGCTTAACCACTGAGCCACCCAGGCGCCCCACAAATACCCCACTTTTTAAATTACCATTTTAAGAATGAAATCAGGTAGTGTCAGTCTTTTAGCTTCCTTCTTTTTGTTCTAAGTGTTTTTGTGAACCCTAGGTCCTTTGCACTTTTATATGAATTTTAAATTCAGTTTGTCAATTCCCACCCCGAGAGGTTGGTGTGATTTTGATTGGAATTGCCTTGACCAACTTGGGGATAACTGACATCTTAATACTGAGCCCTCTTACCCATGCACATGGTATATCTCTACATTTACTTAGGTCTTCTATTTCTCTCAGAAATGTTCTATTGATGCCATTGTACTGTCTTTCATATCTTCTGTCAGATGTATACATATACATTTCACATTTTTTGGCACTATCATAAATGGTATTACTTTTAAAATTTCAATTTCAGATTGTTCCTTGTTAGAATATAAAATACAGTAGATTTTTGTAAACCGACCTTTTATCCTGTAGCCTTGCTAGACTCACTTATTAGTTCTGATGGCTTTTTTGGTAGATTCCAAATCATTTTCTACATAGATATTCATGTCGTCTGAAAACAAAGAGAGTTATAGTTCTTCCTTTCTAATCAGGATGCCTTTCATGTCTTTTTCTTGCTTTGTTGTACTGGCTTGAAATTCTAGTATAATGTTGAAGAGAAGTAGTAACATTCTTGTCTTATTCCTGATTTTAGGGGGAAAGCATTAAGTCTTTCACCATTAAATACTATGTTAGATTTAGGTTTTTCATGGGTATTATTTATCAGGTTCAGGAAGTTCCCTTCTAGTTTCAGCTGGCTAAGCATTATTATCAGGAATAGATACTGGATTTTGTCAAATGCTTTTTGTGTATCTTTGAGATACGACAATTATATTGATTGTTTCCTGAATATTAATTCAACCTTTTCACTTCTGGGATAAATCTCACTTGGTCATTGCTATGGACTGAATGTTTATGTTCCCCCCAATTTCATATGTTGAAGTCCTAGCCCCCAGTGTTGTGGTATTTGGAGGTGGGGCTTTTTGGGACATAATTAGCTTTAGATTAGGCCATGAGGGTACAACTTTCATGATAGGGTTCATGCCCTTACAAGAGGAAAAGACCTCTCTCTCTCTCTGAGTATGCACCAAGGAAAGGCCATATTAGAACACAGTGAGAAGGCAGCTGTCTACAAACCAGGAAGTGGGCCTTCACAAGACAGGAGTCTAACGGCACCTTGATCTTGGGCTTTCTGGCTTCCAGATTGTAAGAAATAGATTTCCGTTGTTCTAGTCAGCCAGCCTATAGTGTTTTGTTAAAGCAGCCCAAGATAAGATGGTCTTGATGTGTTATCGTTTAGATATGTTATTGGATTAAATTTGTTGAAGTTCTAAGAATTTTTGCATCTACTTTTTTTAAAAAAAGATTTTATTTATTAGAGAGAGAGATTACAAGTAGGCAGAGAGGCAGGCAGAGAGAGAGGGGGAAGCAGGCTCCCTGCTGAGCAGAGATCATGACCCGAGCTGAAGGCAGAGGCTTAACCCACTGAGCCACCCAGGCACCCCATGCATCTACTTTTATAAAGGATATTGGTCTATAGTTTTCTTATTATATCTGTGTGGTTTCAGTATCAAGGTAATGCTGGCCTTCTGGAATGAGTTGAAAACTATTCTCCCCTGTTCAATTTTTGGGAAGTTTGTGTAGATTTGGTATTATTTGTTCTTTAAATGTCTGTCAGAATTTGCCAGTGAAGGAAGTCATTAGCGCCCTGAGTTTTCTTCATAAGAAAGCTTTTTTTTTTAAAGATTTTATTTATTTATTTGACAGACAGAGATCACAAGTAGGCAGAGAGGCAGGCAGAGAGAGGAGGAAGCAGACTCCCCACTGAGCAGAGAGCCCGATGCGGGGCTGATCCCAGGCCCCTGGGACCATGACCTGAGCCAAAGGCAGAGGCTTAACCCACTAAGCCGCCCAGATGCCCCCATAAGAAAGCTTTTAACTCTAATGTATTTAAGAATAAAAAGGTTATCAGGTTATCTATCTTTTTCTAGAATGTGCACTATTAGTTTGTGTCTTTGAGAGACTGTGTCCATTTCATCTTGTTGTTGAATTTATTGGCCTAAGTTTGTTAATAATATTCCCTTATTATCCTTTTTTTAAAAAATTTTTATTTTTTATAAACATATATTTTTTTACCCAGGGGTACAGGTCTGTGAATTGCCAGGTTTACACACTTCACAGCACTCACCAAAGCACATACCCTCCCTCCCCAATGTCCATAACCCCACCCCCCTTCTCCCAACCCCCCTCCCCCCAGCAACCCTCAGTTTGTTTTGTGAGATTAAGAGTCACTTATGGTTTGTCTCCCTCCCAATCCCATCTTGTTTCATTGATTCTTCTCCTATCCACTTAAGCCCCCATGTTGCATCACCACTTCCTCATATCAGGGAGATCATATGATAGTTGTCTTTCTCCGCTTGACTTATTTTGCTAAGCATGATACGCTCTAGTTCCATCCATGTTGTTGCAAATGACAAGATTTCATTTCTTTTGATGGTTGCATAGTATCCATTGTGTATATATACCACATCTTCTTTATCCATTCATCTGTTGATGGACATCTAGGTTCTTTCCATAGTTTGGCTATTGTGGACATTGCTGCTATAAACATTCGGGTGCACGTGCCCCTTTGGATCACTACGTTTGTATCTTTAGGGTAAATACCCAGTAGTGCAATTGCTGGGTCATAGGGCAGTTCTTTTAATATCTATAGAATCTGTAGCCATGTTATTTTTCTCATTCCTAAAATTGGTCATTGGCTTTTTCTTTTTTCCTGATCAGTTTCACTAGAGGTTTATCAATTTTATTATACTTATGTTCTCAAAGATCCAGCTTTTGGTTTCAATGATTTTCTCTTTCCTGTTTCACTGATTGCAGCTCTAACCTTTATTATTTCCTTTCTTCTACTTTGGATTTCATTACCTCTTCTTGTTAGTTTTCTTAAGATGAAAGGTGCAGTCACTGACCTGCGACCCTTCCTTTTTAAGTAGGTATTTTTGTGCTATACGATGTCCTCAAGGTATGCTTTAGTGCCATCCCACAAATTACACTTTGTGTTTTCTTTTTAGTTCAGAAAATACTTTTTAATTTCCTATTTCAGCCTTCGCTTCGTGTGTCATTTAGAAGTTTGTTTAGTGTCCAATGATTGCATTTCCCAGAGATGTTTCTGTTACTGATTGCTAATTTCACTCCATTGTGATCAGAGAACCATACTTTGACTTGAATCTTCTTAAATTTACTAAGATTGTAATCTTAATAAATAATTGTAAATTTAAAAATAAATATTTATTTATTTATTATATAAATAAATATTATTTATTTAAAAATAAATAATTGTAAATTTACTAAGACTTGTAATCTTCTTAAATTTACTAAGACTTAAATTTACCAAGATAGGCCATCTTGGTAAATTTTTGGTATCTTGGTAAATGTTTCATTTGCATTTGAAAAGGATGTGTTTTCTGCTCTTGTGGGATGGAGTGGTAAATGTCAATTAAATCCGGATGGTTGATAGTTTTGTTCAAATCTTCTAAGTTCTTTTTTTAAAAAAATTATTTATTTGAGAGAGAGATGAGCGAGAGAGTGGAGCACAAGGAGGGAGGGGCAGTGGGGGAGGGACAAGTAGGCATCCCGCTGAGCAGGGAGCCCAACCTGGGACTCTATCCCAGGACCCTGAGATCATGACCTGAGCCAAAGGCAGATACTTAACCTACTGAGCCACCCAGGTGCCTCTCAAATCTTTAATGTTCTTACTGATTGTCTGTGTACTTGTTCTATTAGTTAGAGACTAATTGTTGGTTTATATCATTTTTTCCTTAACGTATTTTGAAGCTGGTTTCTAGGATTTTTATGTTCTCTTGATGAATTTGCCCTTGTATGGTATTGATAGAGCCCCTCCAGCTTTCTATGGCTTTCTATGGCTTAGTGTTATAGCATGGTATCTTTTATCATCCTCTTAGTTTTTTTTTTTTTTTAAGATTTTATTTATTTATTTAACAGACAGAGATCACAAGTAGGCAGAGAGGCAGGCAGAGAGAGATGGGGAAGCAGGCTCCCTGCGGAGCAGAGAGCCCGATGTGGGGCTCGATCCCAGGACTCTGGGATCATGACCTGAGCTGAAGGCAGAGGCTTCAACCCACTGAGCCACCCAGGCGCCCCTACCATCCTCTTAGTTTTAACCCATTTGTGTCTTTATATTTAAAAGTGGGTTTCTTGGGGGCACCTGGGTGGCTCAGTGGGTTAAAGCCTCTGCCTTTGGCTCGGGTCATGGTCCCAGGGTCCTGGGATTGAGCCCCGCATTGGGCTCTCTGCTCAGCGGGGAGCCTTCTTCCCCCTCTCTCTGCCTGCCTCTCTGCATACTTGTGATCTCTGTCAAATAATAAATAAAATCTTTAAAAAATAAAAAAAGTGGGTTTCTTATAGGCAGCACAGAGTTGCATTCTTTAATCCCCAAGTTCGAGGACTCTCTAACTCTCTAAGCTACCCATTTCCTTGTAGGAGGTTCTGATAATTACAGCATCATTCCTCATGATGTACCCCACCTGCCTTCTTACACTGCTCCACCGGGGTAACACTCAGAGTTATTTCCACTTCTTTCCAACACTTTTTCAGCCAACAGGGACATCTAAACCTATGGCAACTACTCAGGCAGTGCCAGATCCAGCCATGGTGGGTCCACAAGGCCCACGGAAGATTATCTCAAGGCGACCTGAGAAGTACCAAAGGCTCCCTTGGAAAAAGTATGGGGGGGGCAGGAAATAGAAAAGTAATTTCTACCAGGGAGGATCTTACTGATAGAAGAAGAAGAAGAACAACAACAACATTTCTTTTCCTTTCCCAGAAAGCATGTGAACCGGGAGAGAAAACCTGGGCGCAACCCAGAGTGGTCCGCCACAGCCCAGGCGGGCCCTTTGGGCAGGAGGAATTCTCTGAGAGAGTGAGGAGCCCTGCTCTATGCCTAGGGTGTTCGCTTCCTATCTCTGCTGCTGCAAATTCCCACACATTTGGTGGCTTAAAGCAAACACAGATTTCTTCTCTTATAGTTCTGTTTGTCGGAAGTCTAAAATCATGGTGTAGGCAGGGGGTAGCGTCCTTCTGGAGACCTTAGGAGAGAGTTCCTTTCCTTTCCTCTCCCAGTTGCTAGAGGCCATCTGCATTTTGGCTCCAACCACTTGCTTCCACTGTCACGTCCCCTACTCCTCCTGATCCCACTGCCCATTCCGCTACCTCCTCTCATAATTGGCCTCATGTTTATGCTGGTTGGTCCTGCCTGGATCACCAAGGATAATCTCCCCACCTTGGGTCCTTCACCTTAATTTTGTCTGCAAAGTCCCCTTCAGCATGCAAGTTAAGAGTGGCAGGTGCTGGGGCTGAGGCAGTGGGTGCCTTTGGGGGGGCTTGTTGAGGCCCCCACACTGAGTTACAGGGTAGACCAGCTCTGCAGAAGGCAAGTCCACCAGGTCCTCCCTCCACCGTGAGACCTGTCCTGTCCAGATTGGTGTGAATTATCTTGCTCTTTGGACGTGAGCCTCTGAATTGTGTGCCCTGTGTCAGATGACGAATTTTCTGGCCCAGTCATCTCTGTCCAGGATGGAAAGGATCAATGGTACAGAGCTCATGGGATTCAACCCTAACTCAGGGTTGGTTTCTTCAGGGCAAAGCGGAGCAGTGACAGTTACTGAAGGAGCTTGGGATGTGGAGTCAAGCCAAGTGGCCAAGAATAAGTGTTGTATGTTGTAGAGGTGACCTCACGGGTTCCTCTCCCCGTCCTGCTGCATTCTAGGAACCTTGAGCAACTGTCTTAACCATCTGGCCTGTTTTTACACGCGTCAGAGCTCGTAGCATCACCTTCATACTGTTGTCACGAGAACTAAATAGAAGGTGGTTCATGTGAGAGGCTTAATTAGCAAACGGCCTGACGCAGAGCAAGGGCTCAGTGAATATTGCCATTTTTACTATTTGAAGTCTTGACCGGTCCCTCACAAGTTTTGGGGACTGTCCTACCAAGGGTTTTGGTCTCGGTTGGCTTCCCTAAGGGACCTAAGTAGCTGTCTTGAAACTGTCCTTTAGCCCGGTCTTTGCCAGTGTACCTCCCAGCCCATCTTTTGAGCGGGGGGGCAAGGACGCTGGCATGAATTCTGCCCCTAAGAGGCAGGCAGCCCCGTTTGATCTTGTCCATTGTCATCCCTGTGGAAAGACGGGACTGAGAAAAGTGGCAAGTGGCCACACTACTGCACAGAGCCCACGATGCTGTGACCGCCACTGTTGGTTTGGGCCTACTGGCTGCCTGTCAGGGCTGGGGGACGGAGGGGGTAGAGTTACCCCGAGATACTGTCTTAGAAAGCCAAGTAGGGACAGTTAGGAGGGACAGAAGCCTGTCACCGGAAACCTGGTATGTGTGCCGGGCTGATCTGAGGCAGGAGGAAGCAGGGAATGCGTTCTCTGTGAAGCAGCTGAAAGATCCGAAACTGCCTGATCGGGAGGGTCTTTCTCTCTTGAAGCGGAGGTGATTTAAGTCAATGAGGTTCTAATTTGCAAAATGCCAGCAACTCTTAGCTCCAGGTTTCTTTGTCCTGTGAGAAATGACTATGAAATAAGAAGACCCACGTCCCTGTGTGATTTACAGAAGCTGTATCTTGGAAGGTCAAGAGGACTGGAAGGGGCTCCTGCAAATGGTGTCCATGTGGGGGGGATCTGCTGTGAGGGGCACAGCTTCACCCGCCCAGCTCCCCATGGTGGGGGGAGGGGAAGGAAACAGAGCTTGGGGTGCCCAGGCCTGGAAGCTGAAAGCTCACGCGCGCAAACCCATCTTAACCAGATGAGAAATGCTTGCTGCTCTGACCGTTTCTCTCCACAAGGAACAGATTTAGGGACCGAACTGGACCGGGCCACCAGCCTTGATCTTCAGCCTCCCCCCCCCCCCCCACCGCCTCCACTCACTTCAAGGACAACTAGCCTCAGAGCTCCAGGCCCTATAGTTTTTTCCGCAGAAGCCTCCTTGAAACGGTGCTGCAAGTCACCGAGCTCCCTGTGTGGGGGACACAGCCTCAGGGCAGGCCTTCATCAACTGAGAGTTGCTTTGTAACAATAACAAATCAACACACAGTTGCTGCTTTCCATAAAACTTGAAAAGAGCTGAATTAGTGCTGTGAAAATCTAATGCATGTTTATTATAAATAAGATACATTTTTGGAAACTAGCTATGAAAGTTACCCAGCGGCAAGGTTTTCCTCCTATCAAGTGTTTTTTCTCAATTCTCAAGGACTCAGCAAACATGCTGAGTATTGTAAAGCCAAGGCGGGGTGGGGGTGGGGGAACAAGCACCACCACCCAGGGCTATGCATCACCTGGTTTAGTCTCTGAATTTAAACGCTTCTAAAGCTTCTAAAAGGGACGCCTGGGTGGCTCAGTTGGTTGAGCAGCTGCCTTTGGCTCAGGTCATGATCCCAGTCCCACATCAGGCTCCTTGCTCAGCGGGGAGCCTACTTCTCCCTCTGCCTCTGCCAGTGCTCGCTCTCCCCCCTCCCCGATAAATAAATAAAACCTTTAATAAAAAATAAAAGCTTCTTCAACACAAAGACAAAGGTTTCATCTCCCACTGGCAATATAGACATTGGTATAAACCCAAAGCTTGGGGTGCCTGGGTGGCTCAGTCAGTTAAGTGTCACTGGGCTCCCTGATCATCCGGGAGTCTGCTTCTCCCTCTGCAACACCCCCCACCCCCACTGCTCCTGCTTTCTCTCTCGCAGATAAATAAATAAAATCTTTAAAAAAAAACCTCCAAAGCTTTTGTTGGGTACAGTAGGGCATATTTATAATTTCAGTTCTCCAACATCTTAGCTAACAATGTAGAGTTAGCCATTAATGAGAGAGGGAGGAGGAGAGGGAGGGAGGGAGGGAGACCCAGAGAGGGAGGGTGGGGAAGGGGGAGGGAGGAAAGGGGAGAGAAACAACCTAAGCTATTAACTATCTTCGCTACTGATTTACCCAACGACCTTTGGTAAGTACATTTCTCAAACATAATGAAAATGTTTAAAATGCCCTCAGAGTCCCCCCATGACACTACAAAATCCGTACTGCATTAATATACTCACATGACTCTAAACAGAATGAATAATGTAAAAGAGTGTATGTTTAAGTGATGCCTGATCTAAGCCCTTTGGACTTTGCGACTTGAGATAGGATCCATTTCCTCGGTGATTTTAAATGATCCTAAGGTTTTGTCTTACTAGCCTGATGAAATCACGATTTTGGGGTAGAGTCCAAGGCCCCAGAATTCTCTTTGGTCCCTGGTATTGACATGAATCATGAATCTGTGCTTCTAAACATTGAGTTCCTCCCCCTCTCGCTCTGTCCTTTCCCCCCACCACCTTGTTGCTTAAATTTTTTTAAATATGAAAGGAACATATGTAAGAATTTCTAAAACCCATATGTCAAATTAAGAAATTATCACACTGGCAGCAGTTAGCAGTTTGCATAATTTAATGAAAAAGTATTGGTAAAAAGGTGACATTTGAAAAAAGACCGAGTTTATCTTGGAAAACTGGACTATATAAGACAAAATGAAATAAAGATTAACAAAAGAAGGTTAAGAGGTAATACTTCAAACAACAGCAATATGTAGCAAATACATTTTGGGGCAGTTGAAATGTACACAGCTGAAGGCTCCTTCATTTACTTAGGAACATACTGTAAAAATATCACAACTATATTTCCCTGACTGCAATGATTTTAGTCAATCTTCTCCCCATGGCATTACATACGGAATTTGGCTGAAGCACTTTTTCAAATGTTTGCTTTTCCTCACACTCACTCAGAACCAAAAGGCATGAAAGGACACAGGCTGTGGTACTGGCCTTGAACAGAAGGAGTTTAGAACACAGCTCCGTTATAATGTCATTCCCAGGAAGGCGTCAAATTCATAGCCACCCCAGGAGAACTCAAAGAAAAAGCACAGGAACCCAGTGCATACATACGGGAGACTGTCTTCCTCATTTGGATAACTCACTGCTGTTTCCATCTGAACAGAACACAGGATGCCTATGACACATGCTACGGCGTGTTCACACGCGTACACAGGCATAAAGGAAACATTTGCAAGGTGTGGCCAAACGGGAGGCAAAAATGCAGAAGTTTTCCAAAAAGGAGGATCAGAGCAAAAGCCACGGAACCCACGAACAAGGCTGCAGGAACGAAAGCGGGGAGAGGAAAAGGGCTGCGTTTCCCATGTCGGTGGAGAGCGGAGGAGCCCCGGGCTGCCTGGCACCTACTGCAGCAGGGCTGTCTGTTTACCAGCAAGCAATGTGAAAATCTAAAAATGGCCTCTTTTGTCTGAAAACTCCCACTACGCTTTCCCAAACTAGAAGAGAATATTAATTTAAGGCTAAGAAGAAAAGAGCAGAGAACTATAGTCGGCTTCACATTTTAAAACCTGTAACATTTCCCCCTTCTTTAAATGGGAAGAGGACACGTTTTATCCCCCCCACATGTGATTATTCTCTTCCTCCCAGAAATTAATCAAGGCTGATCGTTTGGGAACAGGGTATAAGCAACTTCTGAAAAATGGCTCCAGCCTTTTTGTTTGGGAAACTGCCTCGGATTCAAAGTTGGTAGAAAGCTAAATTATATCCATGTGTTAAACACATGCTTTCAAATTCTGTTTGACAATAAAAATCTGTTTCAAAATTAAAGCAGGTAAGAATACTTAACCTCTGTGCATTTTACTATATTTTAATTATACCTCAATAAAAATTTTATAAACATTAAAGCAGGTATACAAAAACTGTCAGCCAAACTTATTTAAGTCAAACTGATTTGAAAACAGTAACACAAAAACCCTGACCTGGTACAAATCCCCCAGAATTGGTCTCACTTTGGGAAAGGCTCTGGGATCCTTCACAAATGCCTAAGCTGAGAGGATCAGAGCATTTTCCTTGGAAGTAGTACTTTTTTGTACCTTTGTAAACACTATCCACAAGTTAGCCTTTTATGCTTGTTAGACGGGTGAAGGAGTTACAAGTGCGTCCCCAACAAGCAGGTCTAGGAACAGGCACTGGACACTTAGAAGCATTAGGAGTATTGACTTGGTAAGTAAGATACTGTGAAAGGAGCTCAACCTTGTGCAGAGCAAAGGAAGAGGGTAGTGAGTCTGACAGTATCTGAGATGTTGGTCCCCGGTCTCTGCCCGAAGCGGGTTTCCAGATACCAGTGGAGTTAGAAACTGCCTACAGACAGGAGCTCTGAGAGTCACATGCTGTAGGTTCGAAAGAGAAGTAGTTTTAGTGTCTGATAATGACGGTCTCTTGCAAATCCATAAAGGACGCAAGGACTCTTAATACGTATGTGCGTCAATGTGTTAATGTGACTGGAGAGCTGTCCCCAAGTATTTACTGAGCAAGTACTCTAGGCCCAGCTGTTCTCAACAGCCTCTGGCAGGAAAATTTCTGGATAATCTGTAATTCTTATAATGTGCTTGTGAAAATTAGACTTGAAACTGTTTCAAAAACTGCAACCCACTTCACCGTGGAGCATTTTATTCTCACTACAATCCCTCCTAACATATGCGAGAGTCCTTTTGGTGTGGGGGTTCTCCCCAGTGTACGGGGTAAAGGCAAAGATTAAGCTATTCTTGGAGGGTGCTGATCACCTCTGCATTGAACTGTGGGAAAGGGGATGCATCTTGCTTTTGCCGTGGCAATCCCGTCGAGAGTCGTGGGAAGGATTTTCCCTGTCTGAGCTAACTCTCCTGACCCTGACTTTCTCTTTATTCCCATCACTTTCTGCCTCTGAATCGCTCAGCTCCAAATCTGGACAATACCCATCGTTTTCCTGATAGGGAGCTCTCCCTGCAGACCGCCTGACAAGCTGCTTGCCCCAGTGCTGCTCCTTGGGGTTAATATTCTTAGTTGGCTTTGCACAGCATTGGAGGTCCTCTGTGGTCCTCACCCACCTGTTGGTGGCCTCCTTAAAGGACCTGCTAAAGTGTTCCATGGTGGATTTTCTAAAGGGGCCCTGACTGGCCAAGTGGGAGCTGAGCATGGACTCCTGGTTACAGAACATCTCACTCGAGCTGTCTTTTTGGGTGACATCTCCAGACCAGCTGCCCTCCAGGCCGTTGGATTTGGCAAGCTTGGAGGTAGGCTGACTTTTCCCGTTCCCAATGGAAGACTGCCCATGCAGGGCAGCCTGAAGGACCAGAGGCTTTCCCAGCGACTGCCCGTGATAGAACTCTGGAGATGGAGCTCTCCAAGCAGGACTGGGATCCTTCGCTTCACTCCTCGGATGGCTGAGACTGGCCAGCAGACGGTTAC
The DNA here is from genome assembly GCF_964662115.1 of Mustela nivalis. Lineage (NCBI taxonomy): Eukaryota > Metazoa > Chordata > Mammalia > Carnivora > Mustelidae > Mustela > Mustela nivalis. Next base: position 92,979,143 of record NC_139040.1, read on the forward strand.
TCTTGCTCTCTAGAGGATGTCTCGGGTACGATTTCGTTCTCATGTCTAGTGACTCCTGAGGTGCCTGCATGCTCCTTACGCTGTGAACAGGGGAGCTGCTGGCAGGAGACAGGGCTCCAGGATCAGGCTCTGTGGAGCTGTTTCGGCAGTCTTCTTGAGCTGATTTGGGCATTTTTAACTTTAAGGTAATTCTCGGTGGTGGGTAAAACAACGAGTTTTCTGGTGCATTTGTCAAAGGAAGTCCTGAGAGCGAAAAGAAAGATTCGTTTTAACAACTGATTGAAAGAATGGTGCGCGTGCTCACTGTGGCCCAGAGGCCCCCGTAGCTGCCATTCCAGATGTCCGACGAGCCCTGGCTGCCCATGGATTCGCACCACTGCACAGAAGCTGGAAAACTCAACGATGCCATTGTTCACAGTGTGACTCTTAGCCTCTTCCCCTCTGCTCTCCCAGTCTGTAAAGGGATCCCAAAGATGAGTGTGCCACCTCCTGTAGCCCCAGCTCTGCCCCCTCCGTTTCTGAAAAGAATGTCACTAGCCATGGTTTAGAACAGGGTCTGCCGATTTGTGTGTGTGTGTGTGTGTGTGTATGCACGTGTGAGTACCGCACAGCACTTAGGATGTGTCTTAGAAAAACATTTCAGACCCTGCTCCCAATCTCTCCTGCCCTTCCCAAAGCAAGTCAAATATAAACCCTCAAGGACATAGCAAACGCTTTGGCAGATGAAGAGTAGGTGAATATGTGTTTTATCCCAGCAATAGTAGAAATGGTGGTGGTTCTCGGTGTATTTTAGGTCTTGAACCTAAAGTAATTTCCTGACTGTGAATGGCCATCATGGAGGTGTGGGGCAGGTTCTGCAGCGGCAAGGCCAGCAGAAAAGAATCACAGCATTCCCGCCCACAGCCTGCCCTGGGCTTGGCCTGGGGAGTACTGGCCGTCAGTTACCTGGTTATGTCATCCTACGGTCATATTTAGAACAGATCTTCCTTTCTCTATTACTTTGAATGCTCTGAAATCAAGAAAAGCACCACGGAACAACCCCTCCTTGCACAGGGACTTGACCTTTGCCCACGAGAGGACAACCAGTAGGTGCCCAGGTAAGATGTATTCCCTTAGGGTGCATGGTGAATATGGACAGCTCCCATCTCCACCTGGGTGGCGGGGGAGGGGGGGGCTGCCGCCTGCTGGTAGCACAAGCAGTGATGCAACTGGTTCCCACCGATCAGAAGCCATGTGGCCTAGCAGCCAATCTCCTTGGCATGCAGGGCCCCCACCCCTGCTGTCCTTTCGTTTTTCTTGTCTTGTCTGTCCTGGTGACTTTGTGGCTGAGCAGTCCTGCTCCCTCCTGCTATACCATTCTGCTGTGTCCTTACAAATAGCCCAGAGCCTTTGAGGCCTACCTGACATCTCATTTCTGGGTGTCACTCTTACTCTATGGCTGGCCCTTAGCTGGAGCTAGATTCTGTGCACCCTGCATAGTGACTCCTGGTTGGCCAGGCTCTGCCACCAACCTCTGTATTAAATAAGGATAGTACCAGGAGGTTACAAATGTCACCGAACATGACTGTCACTGTAGCCAAGCTCCCCATGCTTAGGGCACTGTCTCTCTCACCAAGTGGGCAGCATATCCTACAGGCAGGGACTCGGTCTTGCTGACCGCTCTACTCTCTAGCTCAGTTCTTACTTCACAGGGGGTAATCCACAAATAATCGTAAATTAGAGACAGAACCCAGATCTCCTAACTACTGGCTAAGGGTTTAACAGACTATCGTTAAGACGAGTAACCTTGGAATTAAACGTTTTCTGGAAACTAGGATTAGATCCTCTCCTAGTGATTTCTAAATGAATCTGATGGTTATAGAATACTTTCATGGCTTTGACCAGTGGCCCTTGATATCTCCTTCACACCTAGATTATCTGCTCCAGACCTGCAAGTCCCCCAACCCCACCCTGGGATCGCTTGCCTCATAGGTTAACAGTGAAATGGGCCATGTTGTCGACAAGAATTTTAAAACATTTTAAAGTAAAACAGTTGACATAAAATTTTAAATTGTTAAAATAGGATGTAACCAGAGTCTATATTAGGACATCTTTACTATAAGGTTACCTGCAGCAATTTCCTGGTTAATAAGTTGGACTTGCAAACCGAAGATCTGTTCCTGTATTTTGTTCTGTGAAAGTTTCAGCTTCTCTCGCCTGCTTATCATGTAGCACAGATTTCGGACCTGAAAGCCCAACCCAGAGCAGACAGAAATTTTTGTCATGTTACGTAAAACTGACAATTATAAATTGTTTAGCTAAAATGAAGACAACTAAAATCAAGCAGGGTACGGATGAGGGTGGGTGAGGAGAGAAGACAGAACACAGAAGTCTACAGGAATTCACAGAGCACATCAGTCAGGGGATCACGGGCCCCATATCAATCAGCGGCACAAGGGAGACCCTCCAGAGCGGCCTTCTGAAATCTACTCTCCCTGCGGTGTGATGGGCTCAGTGTTTACTGGCACAGCCACGCTGGGAAGACCGGGTGAGGATTTAACATTTCAGTCTTCCTTTTGGATCCATGAATAAAACAATGGCGATGCTGGATCCAGAATTTTCTAACGAGTGCTGGACCAGCACAGCAGGATAAAGGTCTGCTGGAAAGACTGAAGGTGGCTTTTTTGCTCACACCTCCAGCTTAGCCAAATCTCCACAGTTGAGTCACAATGGTGCAATCCTCACACCCCCATACTCCCCACCCCACTTAGACAAATCACCCTACCTTCCTTCCTGTGCCCCAGTTTATTCATCTGTAAATAGGGCTAACAATAGTACTTTCTTCACAGGCATCATGTTAGGGTTAAATGAGTTAATATTTATGAAATGCTTAGAACAGTGTTGCCACACAGTAAGTGCTATAGATGTGTGAGTTAAATTTCCCAAAGTGAGCCAGATCTAGTGCCTTCCAAATTCTGGTAGCAGTGAGAAAAACAAGACATCTCTATAATTATACTTGATTATAAAATTCTCTAGGGTAAACACAGGGCCAGACTTATCTTTTTTAAAAAAAAATATTTTATTTATTTATTTGACAGACAGAGATCACAAGTAGACAGAGAGGCAGGCAGAGAGAGAGGGAAAAGCAGGCTCTCTGCTGAGCAGAGAGCCTGACATGGGGCTCGATCCCAGGACCCTGAGATCATGACCTGAGCTGAAGGCAGAGGCTTAACCCACTGAGCCACCCAGGTGCCCCCCAAACTTATCTTTGAATAAATGAGTTAAGCCAAATTATCTGGTGTGGAGTATCAACCAGAGGAGTTTTTGACCCCCCAAGAGGCATTTGGCCATTTGGAACCATTTTTGGTTGTCACAGCTGGGTATGTTGCGGGCGGGAATCTGCTACTGGGAGGAGGCCAGGTATGCTGCTGTGGACCTTACAGCATCCCCCACGACAAAGGATGGTCTCCCACAACGAGAACCATCCAGCCAGAATGTCAGCAATGCCAAGCCTGAGAAACTGATCTAGTTCTTTCCTCCACAAAATTCATTCTTTCGGCAGCCCATAGTCTCATGTGTCAGTAAAATATAGCTGAGCCAATTTAGGCTCAACAGTGAATAAAAACTAAACCAAATGAGAATTTATTTCAGATATAAGGTTCATATGTAAGTGAGGGCTTTCTAATTCTCCCGAAATTGCCTGTCAAAAATTGAAACAGAGTCTTGTGTTTGGGGCCACAGTGCAATCAGAAGATAAGTACGGACACAGAAGTCCACACTGTAAATAAGCTGACCTTTAGAAAACAAGAGACAAAATGGAAGCAGGGCCTCTATTTCTACACAGACCGAAACCTAAACAGTAACCACAGCTGATCACCTTACCCTCTCTAGGTCTTGCCGTAGATGCATAAACATTCTCATGCGGGTATGAATACTCTCCTCTTTTGGCTGCACCAGGCCATTTTCTTCATCCTGCTTCGGAGGAAATAATGGCTTATTGAAATTACTTTTCCGCTTCAGTTTCCAGTAGTTGTAGATGAAGTCCACGGCTAGTGTGGGCAGCCCCAGCTCTGAGGCCACATCTTCCACGCTGACCAGGGAATAGAACTCTTCCTCCAGCTCCCGAAGCTTCTGTGCTCGCAGGCTGGTTTTCTCGCTTTTGGACTGGCTCTGCTCTGCAGACCTGTGTAGGGGGTACTCGGTGTCCCCGAGTTTCTGCCTATTTTGGCTGTGCTTGAGGCAATATGACTTGAACTTCACTTCATCCCCCTCATCTAGGATGGTTTTCATCTCTAGGCTGTGCTCAAAGGCACAGGTGACATGGAAGGCAGTGATGCAGCTTTTCACAGAGCACTGTGGGAAGAAAAGATGTGTTAAGGCAGCAGGGCTGGGTGCAGGGGGAGGGCAACACAATAACCCTGGGCTTCAAATGAGATCTCACAGGAAGCAAAGCAAAGGCAGGGAGAAAACTGGTCCTAAATTGACTATGACAGTTGCTTTACAAGTAACTGAGGAAATCTGCTTGCATAGAAAACCGAAAGAACAGAGGCAAAAACAAAAACAAAAAAATTCTAACTGTCCTTTAAGATTTCAATCAAGCACTAAGTTTTTCTGAAAGGTCTTCCTTGACCCCTTTCTGAAGAGTCGTGCTGTACCTTCTCTGTGCCCCCCACATCCCCTTATTATGTGTTTCTCTAATGGTACTTTTCGCACTGTACCTACAGTAGAGTAAAGGTCAAAAATCCCTGACTAGAGCTCTTAAAGACAGAAGCTGTGACATTCATCTTTGCATTGCTATCAACTTTTGAACAGGCAGGTGCTCAAGAAATGTTTCTTAAAAAAAGAAAAGAAAAGAAAAGCTTCTAAATAAACAATAGAAAAAACAAAAGTCAGTACTATTGCCAGAGCATCTGCTGGTTCTAAAAAGGCCAGAGGATCTCCAATACCGACATAGTCTAACATCTTGAAATTGTTCTTATGGAGGGGTGCTGTCCAACATGGTGGCCAATGAGCCACAAGTAGCTATTCAAACTTATATTAAAATTATATACAATTAAAAATTCAATTCTTCAGTCACATGAGCCACATTTCAACCATACTGGACAGCACAGGTTTCCACCACTACAGAAAGTTCTATGGGAAGTTAGGCCTACAGACAATCTGAGATTAAGTTTATAACATTCTGCTGTTCATCGACATAATACCTCTGTTAAGCAGCATGCACTGAGGATTCATTTGCAGGGTGGCAGAGGAGGAAGAAGCTGGCCTGGGACATACCCCTGATTTCCAGTTTGTCTTAATTACCATGTGTTCTGATTACAATGCTACAGCTTTCCTTCCAAAGACCTTTAAATGCATGGGTGCATGTATATGCTTACACAGAGGAAGGAGGGAAAGCAGCGGAGAATTTGTTTCTAAAAACAGTGGGAATTTCCATGGTGAAAGCCAAATCTCAACTCTTTTGGAAGCCTGCATCTGGGTGGCAGACTGTTCAATTGCCTATATGCTGGGTTTTTGATGACTAAAAATAGGAAATAACCTTGGATACGAGTAAAGACTAAAAAAAATGCAAACCCCGACAGGTCTCCTTATAATAGATGGAGAAATTCAACACCTAAGATAACACTGGCAACCTTCAAAGCTTTAGGGGACAGATTCCATTTTGGCTAATTTTACAGGACAGAGAATTCCAGAGATGAAATATAATTCTAAGATTATCTTATCCAGCCTCACATTTATTATTGCTTGTCCTTCCTTGTAGAGTACCTGAAGTTCTACCTCTGCTGCCCACTCCCCTCAATTCCTTCCACTTTTCAAGCAAGTGATAATCTAGCTACTTAAACTACATTCCTGAGACAGCCCACCCCAGCTTTGGACAGCTCTACTGGAGAAGTCTGTTACCTTACACTGAAATCGGTATCCTTAAAATGTCCATGTATTTGCAAAACCTCATGAAAATGAGGATAATGAAAGCCAAAAATGTACTTTTATTTGGACCCCTTTTGTTATCACTTGGCTAAGAAACTAGCCAGTCATTTAGAGAACACATAGCAAAAGGCGTTCTTTAGCAAAAGATTAAAAGTGTTGGGGATAATGCTCTTTTGCTATTTAGTAACTGATAAAAATATGAGAGGAGAAAGCAAAAGGACTGTTTCCTATTCAAGGGGAATAGGAAAACTACTACTGATAGGAAGCTAGGGGTGCCTGGGCGGCTCAGGTGTTAAGCATCTGCCTTCAGCTCAGATCATGATCTCAGGGTCCTGGGATTAAGCCCTATATCAGGCTCCCTCACTCAGTGTTGAGTCTGCTTTTCCCTCTCCCTCTGCCTCCTCCCTCCACCATGCTCTGTCTCTCTCTCAGATAAATAAAATCTTTAAAAAATGGAAGCCAAAACCAAACCACCTCAGGTCAAATTTATAGACATATGTAGAGACTTAACTATAAGTTACTAAAAATAAAAGTTGTGTACTTGGATGAAAAATGGAATGGCCTTAGGAAACTCTGCCATAAAATCCATTCAATTGCAAAAAAAAGGTCATTCTATGATATTTATAGCTGAAGGTCTATATATTTTGATGGTAAAGGAGAAATGCCATGCATGTTTTGGTGCCAATCAAATACCTCTTTACTTTTCTCCAAAAACATATACTTGGAACATTCTAGTAAACAAAATGCCTTTATATACATCTCATTTATTTCTACTGTAACCACTTAAGGTGACAGAGGAGGTATGATGATAACCATTAAAATAAGAGGTTTATTGGGGGCCTGGGTGGCTCAGTAGGTTAAGCCTCTTGCCTTCAGCTTAGGTCATGATCTCAGGGTTCTGGGATCGAGCCCTGCATCAGGCTCTCTGCTCAGCGGGGAGCCTGCTTCCCCCCACCTTCTCTGTCTGCCTCTCTGCCTACTTGTGATCTCTGTCTGTCAAATGAATAAATAAAATCTTTAAAAACAATAAGAGGTTTATTGAGATATAGTTTATGTGCCATAAAAGTCACCAATTTTAAGTATACATTTCAACAGTTTTAGTATGTTTACAGAGTTTTGCAACCATCACCAGTACATAATTCCAGTACATTTCATCACCCCAAAAGAGAAATCTCCTGCCTACCTATAGTCACTTGCTGTTTCCAATCCTGGTGTCAAGCAACCACTAATTTAACTTCTGTGTTTCTGAAGATGTGTCTATTCTGGACATCTCATATAGGAGAAATCATACAACATGTGGCATGTTTGTCTGTTTTTTTTTTCACTCATCATGTTCTCAAGGTCCAACCGTGTTGTAGCATATGTCAGAATTTCATTCTTCTAAAAATGTGCCAAATAACGTTCCACTGTATGGTTATACCACATTTGTTTATCCATTCATCACTTGATGGACATTTGAGTTGTTTCCACTTTTTGGCTATTATGAAATAATGCTGCCGTGAGCATTGTGTACAAGTTTTTGTGTGGACATATGTTTTCATTTCTCTTGGGTAAGGGGCATTAAGGGATTAACCTTGCCCAAAGAAAGGTTGGCCCTGTGCCCCCAAGCTCCTAAGAGGTAACCTTTAAGCCTCTGGAATGTCCTGATAAGAGGGTCTTTGTTTATCTGGGGTCCTTGGCCATGTCAGATAGTCTATGCTAAACAACGTGATTTATGGTGGAGGCTTTGGGTCACGTGGGATCAGCCTGACCTCTGGAGGAACTGGAAACTATAGTTAGCCATGAGGGTGGTCAGCTGTGTCTAAGCCACCAACTCCTGATAAAATTTCTGAACGCTAAGACCCTAGCTGAGCTTCCCTGTTTGGCAATACTCTGTGTATTATCACACATCATTGGTGGGAGAAATAAACAGTGTCCACAAGACTCTGCTTGGGGAGGACAACTGGAAGCTCCATGCCTGGTCCCTCCTAGACCCTGCCCTATGTGCCTCTTCCCTTTGCTATTTTTAATCTGCATCCTTTGACTGTAATAAACCGTAACCACGAGTACAATGACTTTTCTGAGTTCTGTGAGTCCTTCTAGTGAATTATTGAACCCGAACGTGGTCCTGGACACCTCGCAAACTGCAGGTGTATACTTTGAAGTGCAGTTGCTGGGCCATATGGTGATTCTACATCTAACCGGTTGAGGAATTGTCTACCTGGTTTCTACAGTGCCTGCATGTTTTACATTTCCACCAGCAAAGAACAAGGGTTCTGATTCCTCCACATTCTCGCCAATAATTGTTATTGCCAGCCTTTTTGATTATTATCACCCTAGTGAGTATGAAGCAGTATTTCACTATGGTTTATTTATTTATTTTAAAAGGGAGGGGGGAGAATAATATTCTATATATTCTTCAGAAATTAGAGAAAATAAAGGAATTAAGAGATATTTTGTCACCCCCCTCCCAAATAGTGTGTCCTCCTAAAAAGGGAATGGCACATGCCTGGAACAGCAAGAGCCTGGTGCACATGTCCTCAGAAGTTCCTGTCCCACTGCAGGAGAGTGTCCATTTGGTTGTCTTTAATCCCAAATAATACGTAAAGAGACAACTGGGTGGTATCATAGCAATTTTCTCAAAACTCTGTCACTGACACAATGTCACAAATGGTTCAAGCAGCCTACAAAACCTACTCCAGCCATTGTATACTTAAAACTCCAGCACCCACAGTGGCCACCAGCCTTTCTGACCTCTCATCCCTAAGGGTCTGCAAGGTTGGAGGGCAGATGTCACTTCAGTGTTATTTAACTTTTCCCAGGTTTATATCCAGCCTCCCTTAATAGACTACAAACTCCTGAAGACAGGGACCAGAAATGCCTTAGAACCAGAACAATCTGTACTGACAAAATTTGGAATATATGAAAAAATATTAACCACAGTCACTGGTAGGCATACTTGCATTTTGCCACTTGTTGAAGATTTCCATTTGTTTTTAAAGAAGTTCAATTTCCTCATCATCAAACTCCTATTAGCCTAACAGTAAACTCATAGCAGCCCACTGATTTACCCTGACTTCAATCCACTTGCATGTGACTTCAAATATGCCCACATCCCTCTACTTTCAAAAGGGACACTTCTCTACTTCCAAATATTTGATGATTCTACTCAGTTTGGCTGGATAAATGCTAAAGTTTCCCACCAGCAAAGTCCAACAGACTCCAAGGAATAATAATATGAATAATTTAAAATAAGTACAACTACTATTACCGCTAACATTTACTGAGTATTTACTCAGTGTTAGGCACTGTGCCAAGCCCTTTACCACATTAATTTTTAAAAAAGATTTTATTATTTATTTGACAGACAGAGATCACTAGCAGGCAGAGAGAGGAGGAAGCAGGCTCCCCGCTGAGCAGAGAGCCCAATGTGGGGCTTGATCCCAGGACCCCAAGATCATGACCAGTGCTGACGGCAGAGGCCCAACCCACTGAGCCACCCAGGTGCCCCCAAAGCTCATATTCTTTTTTTTTTTTAAAGATTTTATTTATTTATTTATTTGACAGGTAGAGATCACAAGTAGGCAGAGAGGCAGGCAGAGAGAGAGAGAGAGAGGGAAGCAGGCTCCCCACTGAGCAGAGAGCCCGATGTGGGGCTCGATCCCAGGACCCCAAGACCATGACCTGAGCCGAAGGCAGCGGCTTAATGCACTGAGCCACCCAGGCACCCCCAAAGCTCATATTCTTAACCAGTGTTCTTTCTTCTCAAGGAAAATCTAAAGACTCTGGACCTAGGTTGAGTGCAGCCTGAACATAAGACATATAAGGACCCTACAGGAATTCTGGAAAGCTGACAGTTAGAGGGACTGTGGCCAAAGTCTAGGCAAAATCCAGAGATGTCTGGGGCATCTCATTTGAACCCTGTCTTTATGATCTAGTTCAGGATTATCAGAAGACTTCATGCTCAGGAGAAATGTTCTAGCTCCCAGGTATGGAAGATGTAGACACTGGCTGTGTTTAGACCCCAAACCCACCAGCAGTGGATTCTATCTTTCCTCAGCAAATGTTCCCAAATCAAAAGAAGACAGATACAAGTATTCCCACTGCTGGGAAACAGGAAGAATAAACACAATTCACAAATAGTTAAGAGATCCATAAAGACTTAATAAAACAAAATACCCCGAATAGGTTACTAGCCACAAAGACTTAAAATAACCCCCCAAGAACAATGACGCTAATAAAACTTGACCCCTACTGAATTACTATATTTGTTTACTATGTTTTTGATTCATATAGAGGGAACAAGATGTCAAATTACTAATGAGTTTGGAATTAACTTTCCTTTGTGGTAGTTTAAAAGGAAGAAAAAGGTTTGGGTCTGTTTTCCCACAGGAAAACTAGGTATCAACCATGGAAAACAAATGCCACTCTATTAGTATAAGTAGAAGATAGGTTAGAAAAGAATCACACACTTCAGAAGGTCACCTGACGTTCAGTCCCCCTTCACCCGAGGGGGAGGGTCTTCAATACACGCTGGCACTCGCACTGCACCTCCTCAAACCACGAAATGGTCTCAACGCCTCTCCTCAGACCTCTGGGCCTCCCTCTCAGCTGATGGTCCTGCTTCCTACCTCACCGAGGAACCGAAAACAATCGATAGAGCGCCTCTGCGGTCCGCACCAGCACTCTGCACCTGCACTCTGCCTTCGGGGCTCCTGTCCTGGCCACCGCTCACCGTGCGCTTCACCCACCCTCTCCCAACTCCTGAAAACCTCACTCCAGCAGTGTTTCCTTTCCATCGGGTCACTCCCTTTCATGCATACTGCGACGTCCCACGCGCTAACAAGTGTACTTGCATTTGGTATTTCCACCATCTTGAAGACAAGACCTCTTTACCTCACTTTTCTGAACTGTTTTACTCCCTTCTTCATCCTGACCACTGGCCATGCAGCTTTTGCCATCACTAGTGCACCTAAATGGTTCCTCCCAATGACCAATAATCACACTGCTCAATTCAGGGCTCAGTCTCTCCTCCTCATCTTCAGCAGCATCTTTACACCACTGATCTTTTCCTTCTCCTTGAAATGCCTCTTCTCTTGAGTTCTAAGCTGCTACATACTCTTAGTTTTCCTCCTGGCTTCCTCACGGTCTCCTCTTGCTGCTTCTTCCTATTCTGCTGGACTTTGTCATGCTGCGGTGCTTCCAGGCCTACTGCTTGGTACTGTTCTATCTACACTCACTCACTCGGTGATCTTACCCAGTCCAGGCTAAAGCCATCTCTAGGCCAGTGGCTCCCAAATGTGTGTGTCTGCAGTCCGGGGCTTCTCCCAGACTCCAAACTCACACAGATAGCTGCCAGCTTCTGGCATTTCCACTAGGATGTCAAATAGACATCTCAAACTTAAATGTCTAAAACAGAACTCATCAGCTCTTCCCCCAAATCTGTTGTTCTGCAAATTTCTCTATTTAGTTTATGGCACCTTCATCCTTCCCACTATTTGGGCCCCAAACCTGGAGGTATCTCCAACGCCTATCTTTCTCTCACACCTCATATCTGATTCACAGTCAATCCTGTTGGCTCTACCTTCAAGATTCATCCAGAATTTCATCACTTTTCACTATCTTCAGAGCTACTACTCCAGTCAAAGCCACCACCCTCTCTCAAGGATTACTAGAATAGCCTCTTAGCTGCTTTTCCTATTTCTAACCACCCCCAACCTATTCTAAATACAGCAGCCAAGGCTTATTTTTGATTTTAACCATTTACCATGGAAATTTAAAAACCTATATAACAGGGGCACCTGGGTGGCTCAGTTGGTTAAACAGCTACCTTGGCTAGGGTCATGGTCCCAGGTTCCCGGGATAAGGCCCCATGTTGGGCTCTCTGCTCAGCAGAGAGCCTGATTCTCCCTCTCCCTCTGCCTGCCACTCTGCTTACTTGTGCTCTCTCATTGTGTGTCAAATAAATAAATAAAATCTTTAAAAAAGCAAACCAAAAAACCTATGTAACAGCACAGAGAATACTAATCGTGACCTCCATATAGCCATCAGCCAGCTTCAATAGTAATTAATGTGTGACCAATCTTGTTTCATCTTTAACCCCTATAGTAGCTTGCCCCCAGATGATTTTGAAGCGATTAGACATCATATCATTCTATAGACTGATTCTCTTACAAACACAAGTCAAATCATGTCACTTGCCTGCTCAAAGCCCATCAGTGGCTCCCCCTTAAACTGAGAGTAAAAACAAAAGCTCTCATAAGGACGTTGGAAGCCCTGCATCAGGGACTGGCAGACTATGGCCTGCAGAGCAAATGCAGCAGCTGTCTTTGTGTGGCCCAAGAGCTCAGAATGGGAACTAAGGCTCTTTTTACATTTTTAAATGATGTAAAAAATAAAAATACTTCATGACACGTGAACTAACATGAAATCGGCATTTTAGAGTCTGTAACGTTTAACTGGAATACAGCCATGTCCATTTGCTTAAGTACTGCCTGTGGCTGTCTCTGTGCTCAAGGCAGAGGTGAGTGGTTGTATCACAGAATGTATGACCTGCAAAGCCTAAAATATTTATTTGCTGGCCGTTTACAGAAAAAAACTCGCCAACCCTTGCCTAAACCAGTCAAGTTCCCATATGATCTCTCTTGATAGTCTCTTCTCACACACTCCATTCTAGCCTCACTCACTGGCCTCCTTCTGTCACTCAAACAGGCCAGACACACTCCTATCTCTGATCATTGGCTGATCCCTCTACCGGGAATATTTTTTACCCAAAATATCTGCATTGTTTTCTCTTCCTTTCAAGTCCTTCCTCAAATATCTCCTCTACCATGAGTCCTACTCTGACCACTCTATTTAAACCTGTAAAGCACGCCGCCTGACCCACACTCCCCATCTACTGACCGTACTCCATGTTTTTCCTTCCTATAGCACTTCCTATTTTCTCATGTACCATTTAGTATCTATTTCTTATGCTCTATTTCTCCCAACTCAAACCCAAGTTAAGTTTGAAAGAGCAGAAGGCTCTTTGTTGGCTTCCTGATAAATCCCAAGTGTCTAGAACAGTTCCTGGTACACAACCAGGCACTCAAATATTTGTTGAATATATGTAATTCTTTATAATAAAACATTTAAGAGTCTTAATTTGGTAAGATCTTTAAAAATGCAGACTCTATACTCTAAGTAATAAAAGTTAGAACTATTGCCCTGCAGATGAAAAACCTACTCCAGAATGCTTCCTCCAACCATCTGTCGGTCCATCCATCAATCTACTATTTACTGTCTGTCCGCCATGTCAGGGGTGTGGGGGATCTAAGGATGAAACAATCTGAGCTTACAGTCTACTAAGGAAGATAAATCTCAGATAAATAACTCAGACAGTGTGGCAGAATGTGGGAAGATAAATCTCAGATAAATAACTCAGACAGTGTGGCAGAATGTGGTAACGTGGGGCTGTAATGCAAACTCGAGTCTGCTAAGGTCAAGGCTAGTGTTTTCTTTCACCACAGTCATGCTGCCATTTATTAACTAGTCTAAAAAAATCATCCTTTAAAACAGAAAAGATAGGGAGAAAAATGAAGGTACTACAATAATTAAAGTAAGTAACTCAAAGGATGTAAGTTCAATGTGCTGTTATAAATGGCTAATAATGGGGCGCCTGGCTGACTCAGCCGGTGGAACATAAGACCCTTGATCTTGGGGCCATGAGTTTGAGCCCTACACTGGGTACAGAGATAACTTAAAACAATTTTTTAAATGGCTAATAATTATAAAAACATGGAAAATATTTCATTTTATTAGTGGGGAGAATAAATATTATAAACAAATCTATGATACAATTAAATATGGATGTATTTATTTAATAAACGCTAATTGAGCACTGAAAATGGGCAGGCATTCCCCTTTGTGGTAGGGGAAATCCAAGGAAAAATGACACAACCTTGGTCCCCAAGAGGCTCACATATGAGGAGCAACCAGGATAGAACTTAGGGAAACCTATACAGGCAATGTGTTAAGGTAGTAGATCCTGTGGGATTAGTGTTCCCTTAAATTGTTTTCCTTTGTAACTGCTGTGCTTAAATAACATCAGTAGGAAGAAAAAAGTAAAAAAAAAAAGGCAGGACAAAATATCTAATTCTGTCAGATGTAAAAAATGAATTTAAAAAATTAAAAGTGTCTGGGCGCCTGGGTGGCTCAATGGGTTAAGCCGCTGCTTTCGGCTCAGGTCATGATCTCAGGGTCCTGGGATCGAGTCCCGCATTGGGCTCTCTGCTCAGCAGGGAGTCTGCTTCCTTCTCTCTCTCTCTCTGCCTGCCTCTCTGCCTACTTGTGATCTCTCTCTGTCAAATAAATAAATAAAATCTTAAAAAAAAAACTTTAAAAAAAAATTAAAAGTGTCTTTGCGGTCCAGATTGTATTCTTTAAGTACCATTTCTCAGCGAAAGAACCATGTTTACTTGGAGGAGTGGTTGATCCCAGGTCTGTAGCAAGAAATCTACAAGATGAGCCAGACAGCAAGAAACCTCAGGAAACATCCAGAGATGTCCCTAAGTGATGACATCACATGGCTCCTTTTCTGTGAAGAACCTTAGCAGGCAAACTTAACTCTAACCAACCTGTATCTCCTCCTATGCAGGAGGCCTGGAGAGTAGAAGGGTCAACCCTTCTGCCTTTGCCAGAGGTAACTGGCCTTTCCCAGTCTCATCCACCATCCCCCAACTGCTGCCGTTGGGTACGGGAGCTACTACTTCCACTTCATGCAGCTGAATTCCTGTACCCAAGATGTCTCAGAAAACTTTACTTGCACTACCATATACAACAAGTGTGTCTGTGAGAATGACTTTCAACCTATCTACCAGGATTTATACATTTAGCTACATCTTTCCCTACCAAAATGAGCTGTACTTAGTCCAGCAACAGAGTCTTTGCTTAAATCATCCTGAAACGTGAGTCCATCCATAGTTAGTGGGTGAGCTGCACAGGAACGTGGGCCTGGTTGTTTTAGTTATGGCTTGTTTCTACCCAGGATGGTATCATCTAGCTTCGGAACTCACCTAATTCATCAGCAAAGGACAGAGATTAACTACCACTGTGGACGAAAGGCCTATGCCGAAGCATCCAGAGGCAATGTCTAAAAAAATGGCTTCAGGAATGGTCTGTACAATGGCAGAGACCTAGGAATGAGTGGGAAGCCTCCTGAGTAAACTTCCGGTTAAGAGGCAACTAGCACTGGGAGTTTGAGTCTGGCCAATTCAGTGGGAGCCCACTCCACCACTTCTCTTGGTGACTTACCTGAATACAAGCCCCTGTCTTCAACTTGCACAAGTTGCAGACTAAGGCCCATCGACTGGGTGGGATGTGGGAGACCTTTGTGATTGGTTCCATCCTCTCAGGACAAGCAATGCTGACCTACAAATGAAACACCACCATAAGGCAGAGTCACCAAGACATTCCAGAAGTACCATTCGCAAACCACAAATGATATTACATGAAGCTCAGAACATCAAAACAATGAGGTAAGCCACATCTCTGAAGGTTACTATGGAACCAAGAATAAATAAAACCTGTCTCTAGCCACCGCTCAGGCTTTTGATCATTTCCAGTAATATAAATGATTCATATACAGAATGAGAGGGCAGGGGTGGAGACGGAGAATGGATACATTAATGAATCTAAGATATCTACACTTTACTTGGGAACCAAAGAAAGCCACCAAGGAAAGGAATTAACCTTCACAAAATCTATCATCTATTATATGTTAGAGATGGTGCAACATGCCTTGTTTTGTCCTTTAATCGACTAAGGATAGACAATAGGCAGTGACAATCCTTTCAGTTTACAAAGAAGCGTGACATTGTTGGAAAGTAGCAGCAATCTGGACAATGAAGAGGTTGGAGCACATAAGTAGGAAGGATGAGGATGATAACATTTTCAAACCACAGCCTTTTAAATCATGTAACTGTTATCAGTTTGCTCTACTCTTTCAGCCAAAGTAGCTTCAAAGTGAAATCAGACTTTGGGAGAGAACTGAAAGGAAAGGCAGGCTTTAAAAGAAGATGGAAAACATTTGTGTTTTTTTCCATAGGAAAATAAGGGGTTAGGCAACTTCTGGTAAAAAGTGTCCCCCCACTTACAAATGTGTACAGGAGTTTCTAAGAGAGCCACAACTTTAACAAATAGAGAAAGACTGCTGAATAAAGCTAGTTAAACTAGTACAAGTTCTACCCACATCAAGAAACCAACAGTAGAAAGATCACAGCAATCTTGAGCAACCCCAAAGGTACTGAAAACCCTAAGACAAAGTCAATAGATAAGAAAACTTCTTTTATTTCTAAGGACTCTTCAGGAGTCATGTTCTAAACTCATTATGCTGAGAGAGACTGCTCTATTAGCTGGGGCATTTGCTGCAGGAAATTACTCTCAGGCCAGAAACCCAAGAGTTCACGTCAGTCTATAAGCTGGACAGTCTTGTACAAAAAAGAAACCATTGCTCAAATTATTTTTAAAAACACTTCTCTATCCATAAGAATACAATAGTATTTATTGTGGACAGTTTAACTCTGTGTGCTTGAGCTTGACTCTTAGTAGTTAACTCCTCTGGAAGTGCCATTAACAAGAATAAAGCCAGGGAAGTTTTAAAAGGGGGATGAATTACCAATACGGTATCATCAGCTCTCCCATGAACTGAATTCTGAAGTCTCTCTTGCCCTGCAGTTAAACTGCCTAACAAATTTGCTGGCTTAGATAGAGGTTGGGGAAAGAGGATGTGAGTGGGATGTTCAAGCCGGTTTAAAGAAAAAAGACAGCCGTAAGAAGTAAGGACAAGTAATGTTTGGAAGCCCTCTTTAATCAACTGAGTGTGCGCAGAGCCCCTTATAAGATAACAGCAACTGAAGGACCAGATTAAATAATGAGCGATGGAATTTTGAATAAAGAGGCTCTTAGACAAAACTGAGTCCAAGCTCTGAAAAGAGCTTCAAAAATCAAAGGGCATATGGTTTTGCTTATTTGTGGAGTATAATGAACAATACGGAGGATGTGGGGAGATGGATAGAAGTGAATTGGGGAAAACTGGAGGGGGAGACGAACCATGAGACACAGTGGAATCTGAGAAACAATCTGAGGGTTTTGAAGGGGTGGGGGGTGGGAGGCTGGGGGAGCCGGGTGGTTGGTATTAAGGAGGGTACATATTGCATGGAGCACTGGGTGTGCTGCATAAACAATGAATACTGGAACACTGAAAAGAAATTTAAAAAATATAAAAAATTAAAAAAAAAAATCAAAGGGTGATTATTGCAGTGGGTGAAAGAGCTATTGCTAGCCTAATTTGGAATAGCCTGAAACTGGAAACAACTGAAATGCCCATCAAAGGAGAATGGATAAATAAATCATGGTATATCCATACAACAGCATACTACTCAAAAACAGAAACGAGTGAGTGTTGATACACACTACAACATGGAGTGCTAGGCAGACAGAAAACAGTGCATACTGTATGACTTCATTTATATGAAATTAAAAAACAGACTAACTAATCTACAGTGATAGCAACTGCAATGGTAAATAGGGACCCAGATAGGGACTGAAAAGTGGGTATGAGGGAACCTTTTGGGTTGTTCTGTGTCTACTTTTGGGGTGTTCCAAGTCTTGGTCTGGGTTGTGGTTACAGATAGGTGTAAAAATTCATGAAACCAGACACTCTATATTTGGTATTTTAAGGTAAGTTTCGCCTTGGGCGCCTAGGTGGCTCAGTCAGTTAAGCATCTGCCTTTAGCTCAGGTCATGATCCCAGGCTCCTGGAATCAAGTCCTGCATCGAGCTCCTGGCACAGTGCGGAGCCTGCTTCTCCCTCTGCCTCTGCTCCTCCCTCTCTCAAATGAATAAATAAAATCTTAAAAAAAAGAAGGTTAAGTTTCACCTTGAAAAAAAATCTGCTCACATCCTGGTCTTTCGTGCCTCTCTTCTCATACGAATTTATCCAGTAGCATTGGTCTCCGCACCTATATGTTAATTGGCACGGGCTTACCTGCTCACTTGCATCTGAGAAGAATGTGAGGGAGCTCAAGTGAAAGCACTATCACCTCAGAAACATGGGCACGAAGCATCTCCATGGAGCCCCAGCAGGTCTGAATGCTGGGGAGAAACAGGGGCCCCCTTGGAGCAAATGGGCTCACAGGCCTGGATGAGTTCTTACCTCTGGAATCCACAGGGCACAGCTGACATGAGCCCATTTAGTCCCTGTCCTGGTAGTTTTCATGGCCCCACCTTTCTTTGGACATAACAGACATTGCGGATGAATGCCCAGGACGCAGGAACGACATAGCCAGCTGCCTTCTGGGACCTTGAGGATGCCGTAGCAGGCCTGGAGGCATGAGGAGGAGGGGGAAGCATGGTTAGCATCTTCTCACCAAGACTGATGTCTGCTCTGGTACACAGTGACAGAGTACGCTCTGCTTTTAGGAGAAGGAGGCAAATAAGGCCCAACAAGCTCATATCTAGGATTTTGTAATTTTAAAACACTCAAAAAATAAAAAAGGTGGCATCTGTTCTAAGATCAGCATGTCTGTTTATGAAAACTGACTTTTTAAGGACAAAAGAATAAGACTAGAAGGAAATATATACAAAGGCTGGCCCAACTGTTAACTGAGTTTGGGGATTACATTCTTTCTTTCTTTTTTGCCTCTGTTTTCTAAAGTTTCTTCAATGATTATATATTATATTTTGTCAGTCATATACTTACTGAATAACTTCTACAAGTCATGCACTGTTGTAATCAAGAAAAAAGTGTTAAGAAGGAAACAGAAGGAAACTTCTGAGCAGCAAATGAGCTAACGTTTAAAGAGCCTAACAAGAGCCTGGTGCATAAAAAGCACTCAGCAAATCACAGCAATTACTTGCTTGGGCTGAAGAAAAAGGGACTTGTAAATGAATCCTGAATTGAATAGAATATTAGACTAATCACAATACTCCATAATGAGTTCTGGAAGCTGCTTCAGATCCTTTATGGAATGAAGTTGGACAACTAAATGAATTACTGGGGGAAGGGAGATTAGTTTGGGAAACATTCTAGACTTCCTTTTCACTACCTCCAATCTCGCCCAACTTTCTCCTCCTTACTGTTCTACTCTCATCATTATGGACTAAACCTGGGGACTACCTGGCTCCCCATGTCGCCTAGTATGCTTTCCACCACTGACTAATTCATCAAGGCAGCTTCAAAATCTGTGCCTACGCCAGGAGGTTCAGCCACAGCTTGGATTCATGTTCCAACAGTTACTATCATGTTACCCCTGAACTGGCGCCTTTTCCAAACTACCCAAATCACCACCAGGCTTCCCAGCTTCCAGATCCAAAATTCCTGTACTCACATTATCTACTTCCTTTTGTCTACCACCCCTGAGGCATGCTAGCCCTCCCAAAAGAGTGGCCCTTGGGCTCTGACCTTCCTCTCCATCCCCACCACACCTGCTCTATCCATCCAAGTCCTTATCATGTTATGCCTGGATTGATTTATTCCTAAATTCTCTTCTGCCCCTTTCACACCTTCAATCCTCCTTTTATTTGGCTGCCATGTTCTTCTTACTAAAACAAAGATTTTATTCTATTGCATAGCAACAAACCCTCCAGAAACTCCTTCTGTTCTCACCCTCACCCTTGTCTAAACCATAGGCTGGCAAACTACTGCTTGAGGCCTGTTTTGGAAGGCTAACAAGCTAAGAATGGCTTTCATATTTTTAGAGTGATGTTTAAAAAAAAAGAGTATGTAACAGAGACTGTACGTGGCTCTCAGAGTCTAAAATATTTACTATCTGGCCCTTCAAAGAAAAAGTCTGCTGGCTTCTGATCTAAAGCCTGACGCTTCTCACCGCACTTCTCAGCTCACAGAGCCGTATGTGTCCACTCCACTTCTTGACCCCTGCCCTCTACTCAGCACGGCTTCCCCCTCACCAGGTACGTGGTTGGCAACATGTACTCTTCTCGACTTTAGCGGTTACGTTTCATCACCTCAGTGAGACTGTAAGGTCACTGGGGGCAGGTCATTTACCATCAGTTTATCCGGAATACTTTCTATGCGGAGATCAAATAGGCGGTTTGGTAGAACAGATTAATTTAGGTCAAGAACTGAAGCTAAACTCCAACTAGGCTGCTCTTACAACAGTAGGGCATCATTCTGTAAGGTTCCTAACCTCCAAAGTTTTCTTTCTCTGAGGTCCAGAAAGTTTGCTAGGAAATGAAAGCAAGCTTCCTCCTAAAACAGAACTTCTTTCAGACCAGAAGAAAAAAAAAGTGGCTCTAGGAATACCCTTTATCTCCTGGCCCTTCCATGGGGCTGAAAATAATCTACTGAGCCCTTGTGTGGACTTATTCATGGTCATAGGCTCATAGAAGCTAGTAATTCATAGCAGTGGTTCTCAATTTCTTCTCGACCACAACATGATGAAGGCTGTGGACTCTTGAGAAAATTCCACAAATGCACAGACATATGTTTTATATACAATTCCAGGGGGTTAATAAACTCAGTGCCAAACATATATGACAGATACAAAAAACTATGAGTATGTACCTTCAGACAAATTAATTTAGGCTTCTTTGAGTGTTCAATACCTGGGCTAAGAATCAAAAATGTAACCTACAAAGGGATTTGGAAGGCTCCCAATTTTCGCATTTTTAATGTTAAAATCTTAAGTCTAACGATGTAAACCTCTCTTCTAAAGTACTGAAACAAATGTGTTATAGTCACAGAGGAACAAACATTTGACATAATGTGGTGGCAGTAAGGAAGAAAAGTTATGTTTAATAAATACAGATGTCAGTATGTTCCTGATTCTGTTAAGAAGTAAACCAAATCCTCAAAATCATTTTTTTTTTTTCTCAAAATCATTTTTAAGTCACTTTTCAGTCAACAGAGGGAGCTCTAACCTAAGTATGGCGTTAGAAGTCAAGTGAATGTACTCACTTTGGAAGAATCTCTTTTATATGAAACTTTATGTGGTACCAACATTCAGCCATAATACATACCAGCTTACATTCTGCAAGGCCTGGTCAGGTGTTATTGTCATCACTTTCTACGTGAGGAAAGCACGTCATTTATAGTCATTACTGGATATGTTTTCAAAACAAATACTCTTTGAGGAGAATTATTAAGCTACATTTCATTTTTTTAGTCAAGGAATCTGAAAAATAATTCCTTAATATTTGGTCCCAACTGTTAAGAACAGCTGCTGAAAATATATACAGACGACCTTTGTACTATTTTCCCTTCAAGGCTACAATTATTTATCTGAAAACCCTAGGTGAGAAACATAAGGAAATTCAGAATTGCTCAGATCTTAGGAAAGTAGTGAATACATACGTGATATATTACCTAAAACTCAATGGGACCAAGGACAGTACCATATTATCAAATACATTACATTTCTCTAGCAAACTACATAAGCATTTATACAAAATGGCATTAAGACTATAAAGAGCCTTGTATTGGGTGAGTTCTAGTATTGCCCATAATCAGTTTTGGTGCCAGACTTAAACAAAATCTTGCAGTTTTCAGAGCTTCTGAAATTTTTGGAATTGTAGAGGAAGGTCTGTGGACCCATATTATCAAATATTTAAGTTCATACTAACACAAAATTTCCTGTCTTGCTAAAGATGTGACATAAACGCCAATAACTGATAGAGTGAAGAGAAAAATTTGAAGTTCATTCTTTTTTAAAGGAAACAAGAAAAACGAAGATCTAATTGGTTACGGAATAATTTTGAGTACCTTTTAATACAGAGGTTTAGGTTAGGTGGCCCAGGTAATTTAAATAAAGTTGTAAGCCCTGTTTTTTTTTTTTTTCAATTTCCTGTGTTACCTAATCATTTTATTTATTAAAAAAATTTTATTTTAAGTAAACTCTAGGTCCAACACGGGGCTCAAATTCATGACCCCAAGATCAAGAGTCACGTGCACCACTGACTGAGCCAGCCCGGTGCTCCACTGCGTTACCTAATCATTTTAGTCATTTTGTGGCCAGAATGATCTTTCTAAGATACAACTCACAGCCTTCAGGGTTGAAAGGACAAAGCCAAAGTTCCTTAGTCTGTCAGTGAAGGCCCGTCACCTGTGGCTCCTGTGTCCCTCTCTACGCTCACTGTCCACCCTCCTCTACTTTACCCCACTCCCTTCTGCAGCTCTGAAGAGCTCCAGAGTTCCCTCTGATACACTGTGCCCACTCTCACTACCTGTCTGAATTGTTCTCTTCTCTGCCTGAACATACCTGCTGCTCTTTGTGGCATTTAGATTCAGCTTGGATGCCACTTAGTAGTTGTCCCTGATCCCCATCCATCCCATGTGCTTTCACAGCAGCATGGACTTCTAGCCACGAAAACACCCAGCATACTGTGCTAACTGAGCAGTATCCTTGTAGCCCCTATACCAGGCTCTGATGACCCCGAGGGCAAAGATCATGTCTGCCTCTTCGTCACTGACTGTGTCTTCAGCATGTGGCATAGTCCTGGCACATGGGATGGTAGATGGTGTTGCATACCTATTTGCTAGATAAATTAATAAGATAAATGAAACACAAAACAGGTTCAGGAGAGTGAAAAATTATTTAGGGGAGTTCAAGAAAAGATTTAAATCAAATCCTGGAAGTCCTGTAGATTTTCTTATAGCTGAAGGTGGAAGAAAACATTTTAAATTGGAGTGTGGCCAAAACAAAGAGACAGGACAGTGTCAGGAATAATCATCACTTCCCCCTTAAGTAAACTTATTTTGCTGGAGCATAGGGCGTATGAGGGGAAGAAAAGAGCTCAAAAGAACGCTGAAATCATCATCATCATCAATTAAAAAGGCACTATGGTGGAAAGGATGACAAATAACTAGCTGTAAGCACTTGGGTAAAGACATTTCATCTTTTCTGGTTTTATCTGTAGAACTGAGGAGTGGGATGGTCTTTTACAGCCCTAAAATTATATGATCTTTAAAAGCATAGTGGACTCTGCTTCCTCGGAGTTATATATGAGTAGGACTGAAAAGGGCTGAGACAGAATCTGGATTTCTACCTGGAGGAAGTATGATCTCACCAAGGTTAGGAACCAGGAGTATAACCTGATGATGTAACAGGGATTCCAAGGCAAAGGAGAGACTCCCAGGCAGGCAACAAAGAGACTCCCCAGGGGATGATGAAAGTCTTGAACAAGGCAAACTCAATGGCATAGGCATGAAGGGATATAATAAAGATCTGGGTTTAGCTTCTGAGTTAAAGTTAGTAAAGTAAGTCACCTTGGGGATCATTAGTATTGTTTCTAAAGGGATTACTGAAGAACAGTCAGGCCAAATCTTTATTTTCACCCTTACTAAATGCAAATTGCTACCCAGATATGGGTGCTGGAGACCATCACTGAGCTTCAGAAAGGCTGACCGTGGGGAGGTGGTGGTTTCCACTCTCACTAACCTGATGCACACAGATGTTACACTTATCACAGAACACCATATCATTCCCTTCTTCACTGTCTGGAGACCGGCACACATCACAGATCACATCTTCATCATATTCTATGCCTAGCCCTTCTTCTGTCTCAATAGCATGGTTCATATTTTCATGGCAATGGCGTTCCAGGACTTCTACTGTCTTTTCCATAAGATTCTCATCAACTGGCCCACAACCTGCACGGAAATACAAACAATCAATCAACCTGTCAGTTAGCTGTTAATCCCAAATCACCTACTATGAGCCCATTGCAGGGATGGAGGGATTCTAAAAGATAAAACCATCTCTTCTCTGATCTAAAACAAGTGAATTTCCAAGAATCTTTTACTAAAGCTATTCTAATATTTACTTATCACGTATTAGGGTCTGACACATGAAAGGAGAAGTACATTTTACCACATTTCATGTAAGATGTATTACCCTTTCAATTTTCTGTCTACATCCCAATCAGTCCCCCTCCTACATCTCTGTTTTCTCTTATTCCCACTGAGGGTGAACTTTCACAGCTTTATAATTTTGAACACTTTAATTTATAAAATAAAATAATTAAGATCACGTAACTATCTGGACATAAATAGTAATTCATTCTTAGCATAATAGTTCCAATGAGCACATCTAATGAATATATGAGGAAATTTTTATACAAAAAGGTATTAAGTCATAAAAGAAAATTCTAGGTATTGTGTATGTCATTGTACATATGAAATGTTTTGTTTTTTAAACATGACTTCTAAAAATATCCAATAATATTTTCCAATGGAACTGTATATAAGAGAAATCTATTAGCATCCACAAAAGTCTAACTGCAAATTCTGAAATTACCTTTTTTTGCCTCTTGATTCCCTTTCCTTCTATACTTTTAATTTTTCTTAGTCTTACAAACTTAATAAACCCAACTAAAAGATTTATATGGTGGATACAGGCAACAACTAAACATATTTTTTTAATGATTCTGTGAGAATATATACACACACACGTGTGTGTGTGTGTGTGTGTATTTAACAGCTTGTAAACTCAGGAATAATTCTCAAAATGATCTAAAACAAATTCACCCAAATAGTCTACTTCATTTGTTACATAAGATACATGAAGAAATTCTGGAATTCCATATAAACTACCGTTTTAGTGTCGTATATAGTTATGAAAGCAAAAACTACCCAGGTAGTATGTTTCATTTTTCCAGCCAAGACAAATTACACACTTTTTTTTCTGGAGTGGAAGAGGACAGCGTTTGGTTAGAGCAATTAGATTCAAATTCCAACTTGACTCCATACTGGTTATATAAACCTTGACAAGTTATTTATCCTCTTTAGGGCTTAGTTTCATTATCTATAAAATAAGGACCATAATACAAACTCCCTGATTTCTTGTGAGGATGAGATGAGGTAATATTTGTGCACTGCTTAGTTTAGTGACCAGTATGTAGTAAGCACTCAATTTTTTAAATCCCTTAATCTGAACCAAAAAAGGGGCTTAATTTAATGTTGTTTTTAGAAGTTTATCTTAAGCTCTTAGAAGCCTTACTATAATATCATTTACTCTAAAGAGTAAAACTTGAAGTAAAGCAATCCTCTTTTTAAACTCTTCTAAGCCTAAATGCAGTGTGGTGTCCTGGATGGCATCCCGGAATAGGAAACGGTCAAGTACTACGGTCAAGTGAGATGTTATTAACATTAGGGGAAACTGAAACTGTGAGGGGCATATGGCAACTGTATTAAATGTACACTTTTCTGTAAATCTAAAACTATTATAAAATAAAAAAGCTGATTACAAAAAATCCTTCACAGAGGATTAACTACTAAATACCAAAGGGACCTCACCGTAAGGTGGTGTCACACTGAAGGCGGCCCTGTAATGATCATAACGCACACAGACACCATACGGTTCACAAACACAATGGCACACTGAGCCATCAATCCACTGGACTCTGCTCTCATACTCTGATTTCCCTCCTCTGTCAGTCTTTCATTCCCTTCCTTTGTGGTTTGTACCCTAAGCTGACATCTCTTCTCTCCTCTTAGAAGGCATAGTAAGAGAAGATATAAAACAGTAAGTTTTTAAAAAAATAAGTACTGGTTATACTAGTACCACTAGTATAATTACCACAATCACATTAAACTGGATTTAATACAATTTTATGTTTTTATCCATAGGCATTCAGATGCCAACCTCAAAAGAAAGAAAGGAAAAAAAAAAAGGGAGGGAGGGAAGAAAAGTAAAACCACCGATCCCTTTACTAACAATGTACAAATGTGATTCAAACATAAAGGAAATCAATTGTGTGCTTCTGCAAATCTCATATGGAGACTTAAAAACCACCCACAGTTCCATAGGTCCAACCACTGCTCAGATCGAAGTTCTGTCAAAGAGTGATGTGTAAGAATAAAATGCATTTTCTTTCAGCCTAGCATCTCCCAGCGTGCACCGGTATGGTGCTGTAGGGCATACACTTACTTTACAACTGTTATTATGTTTACTTTCAGGATTTTTTTGTTTGCTTGCCTCTGCTTAATTTAAGTCTTTGAGAACTGCATGACAACTTCAGAACTTACTAAAGGTAGTGAGGCAGCTAAGAACTGCTCTGGGGATGTTTTGCCCTAAGCCTGACATTCTTCCGGCAGGAAAATTAGAAGTCTCGCACGAAGGCGTGCTGGTCACAGTGACCTGTCAGGTGCATGCTACTGCCTCCTGCTGAAGTTAGAGCTTCTCTCCAGCTGGCAGAGATGGCAGAGGTGCTGCTGCCCCTGGCCCTGCCCACTGATCAGAGTGTTTTTTGGGGGCTGAGCCAGGAACCAGCTTCAGAATCCTCCTTAACCAGCAGTCCAATCAGCCATGACCACTCTCACAATTGGAACTGGAAAACAATCTTATGAAACCTACATACCACCCCTGATCTGTGCTATTCACAATGGACAAGGAAAGAAAAGGTTAGATTTAAATGTTACTGCTCTATTTCAATATACTTATGAATTTCAAGAAATGCCTCATTAAGGTAAAATCAATGAGAAAAATAAACAAAAAGGCCAGAAAAGAAAAGAGGCCACAGGATGAAAGCAAGTTAAATGGTCCCGACACCTTAAAAAAAATCACGAGGCAAGTCAAGGAACAACTTACTTGTGGGAAAACAACTCACCCATTTCTGCGAGATCTTCATTGAGCTCCTGAAGCCAGAAGATGTCCATGTCGTCTAGGTCATAGCGACACACAGATGCTGCCAGTTCCATGATGTTGATGTATCCAGGTTCTGTGGTTTCCGAGCTGGAGCAGTGGATGTACTTCCGGGGTCGCATATACAGAACGTCCTTTACCTTCTCGGCTACAACCCTAGAAAAGTGAAAGAAAGATACTGATAAGTCAACAAATGACAGATTCTAGGCACTGACTGGGTGGGACACAGTGGAGCTGAATGCTCTCCTTTTCCTCCACGGTTGGGGGGAGGTCGCTGCTCTGCCAACTGAGAGGTGTGGCAGATCCCTTTCTGGAAAGTAAATGGTTCTACAAATTCAGTTTTTTCATCTGCTGTGAATAGTCCACTGCTAATGTAATGTTTCATTCACCCTCATTGCTGCTGGGTCCTTACTACCATTCATTCTAATAAAATGTTGCACTGTGTGTTCTTGGTGCAATAGCCACCACATTTGGTTAGAAGGGGAAACTGAGGAAGAGATGGTACCAGCACAAAGCCATGGCCAGATTCTATACCAAAGATATACTTCGGCTAAACCCGTGAGTTTCTGCCATGGAGCAATACTGGATGGTGGTAAAGAGTACAGGCTATAGACTCACACAAGCCTGTTTTTTATGCCACTTATTCACATAGTGATCTTGGGGAACTACTTCATTTCTATAAGGTTCAGTTTTCCTAGCTAAAAAGTAAGGACAATAGTCATATATTATTATAAAATAATATCAAACCTATAGGGTTATTACAATTGTACAAAATACATAAAGTGCTTAGCATATAGTAAAAAACAGATGTTCAATAATGTTGTTATGTTTCTTGTTATTGTCACTATATGTGTAGATGAGGTAAAGCCAAGAGGCTGTAGACTTATACAAACTCCAGGCATTTTCCAGCCATACACAATAGCAACCAGAAGTCCTAGCCAGGGTAACATGATAAGATGAAAAATTCCTGTTCTTCCATCAACTTCTCCAGCAAGTCTGAGAAAACTTGTATTTTCCTCCTTCCTCCTGACACTTAGGAGCCCAAGGCAAAGAAACCAAGCAAGGGAAGAATCAAAAGTTTCTCATACCAATAACTCATTTTATAGTCAATGTTTTAGGTACTCCACAAAGCATCAGAAAATATAAACAAGAGGAAATATGGATTCTTATTCCTTGGCAATTTAAAAGAATAGAGTGGGTCCTCTAAAAAAAGAGAAATAAATATATATATACATACACATATACATATATATAATAATGAAAATTGTTTCTATGAAAGGCTTCTGGAACTAGTTTCTTTACTCAAGTCACTATATATGTAGAAGGATTCATAAACATAAATGTATTTATATGAATACATATATATATATATATATACACACACATATATATATATGGCATAGTCCACCTTGTAAATATATAATAAGTATTTCTTCCTAAGCATTCTTCCAAAAGGTTATGATTCAACATAATATATGTTGAAAAAAGTTAATAACTACATGCACTTGCACATTTTAATTTTTCTACCATATGGAGTTTTTAAAGCCAAAGGCAACAAGTATTTGAGTAAAAAACCCAGAACCCTAAAATATTAGTTGAAGCTAGAAATTTGGGAACTGTTGACAGAGGCCTGCTTCCAATTGAAATGAACCCAACTGAAAAGGACAAGACATGCATATGAATTCTCCAAAGACAATGAGATTAAATATGCTATGCTTATTTGGTGCATGGCCTATGAGGTAATTATAGAATATCTAATTTTTTTTTTAAGATTCATCTTGTTCTAAAAGGAAGAATATTTTGCTAACTATTCATATCAATTGTCTCAAATCCTCTATGGAACAAGGTAGACTATAAATGTTCTTGAACTAAACTAATATGTCTATTAAGCTTCTGGAAGAGACCTCTGGATACGCATATATATTATATATATATACACACACACATATATATGATATGTGTGTATACATACAGATATATATATATATATATTTATTTATTTATTTATTTTAAAGTTTTTTTTTTTTTTAAGGTTTAAGTAATCTCTATATCCAATGTGGGGTTCAAACTCATGACCCCAAGGATCAAAAATCAGGCTCCTCTGAGCCTGCCAGGTGCCTTGAAGGCAAATATATTTTAAAGAAGACATAAAGGCCAATAGCCATAAAGGAAGAGATTTTAAAACTTCTGTTTGTCATCAATACATAATAAACTCACAAATCTATTAGAAAAAGACAGACAATTCAATTAAGTAGTAGGCAAGAAACCTGAATAGACATTTCCTGAATAAGGTTATCCAGATGGTAAGAAAACTTTTTAAAGGTTTTCAACCTCATTAGTTACCACAGAAATGCAAATCAAAATCCTAATTACTATTACCTACCAGAATGGCTAAACTGGGAAAGACTGACCAAAAACTGACATTAACTTCAGTGTTTATAAGGAAGTGGAGCAAATAAACCTCTCCTACACTGCTGGTGGAAATGTGAATTGGTCCAACCACTTTGGCAAACTACTTGGCAGCGGATACCATAGCTGAATATACATATAACCTAGGACCTAGTAAACCCAATCTGGGAGAATATACTTAACAAAAGAGTATACGTGTGTAGACTAAAAAATTTAAAAAATGTCAGGACACCTGGGTGGCTCAGTCAGCTAAGCGTCTGCCTTTGGCTCAGATCATGATCCTAGGGTCCTGAGATCGAGTCCCGCATCAGGTTTCCTGCTCAGCAGGGAGCCTTCTTCTCCCTCTGCTTGTGCTGTGTCTGTCTCTCTCTCTCACACAAATAAATAAATAAAATCTTAAACAAATCAGAAATGTCTGTATTAGCTGAAAACGGGAAGATCAGAATTGATAAATAAAATGTGGTATATTTACACAATAGAATATGACACAGAGATGAAACTCAATGAACTATTACATGCAATAGTATGGATAAACCTCACCAGCATAATGATGAACACAACAATCTAATCTCAGTATGAAGTTAAAAGCTGGCAAAACTGCCACCTACGGAGAGGGAGGTCAGTTACTAGGTATGAGCAGGAGGGCTCCTGGGTGTTGGGTAACGTTCTATTTCTCGATCTGGGTGGCAGTTAAACAAGTGTATTTAACTCATGAAAATTCACAGAGTTATACAGTTATGCTTTGCTTACTTTTCTTTCTTTTAAGAATTTATTTATTTATTTGACAGCGAGAGATCACAAGTAGGCAGAGAGGCAGGCAGAGACAGAGAGAGAGGGGGAAGCAGGCTCCCCGCTGAACAGAGAGCTTGATGTGGGGCTTGATCCCAGGACCCTGAGACCATGACCCGAGCCAAAGGCAGAGACCTTAACCCACTGAGCCATCTAGGCACCCCACTTTTCTGTGTGTATATACACACAGAAGTATAATATGTGGAGTATAATATACCCCAACCCAAATTTATAATGATAACGATGGCAATGATTTTATGTCACTCATCTTTTCATATTGAATTGAATCTAAGGACTGAATCTAGGACAGTCCTAGATAGTCCTAGACAGTCCTAGGACAGTCCTAAAATATTATAGACTGAAACAGTAATACTAAAGGCAAGGAAATGAGTGGGTAAAAGGTAAGTTAATTCAAATCTCACAAGGAGAAAGTTTTACATTTATAATGACAGAAGGGAGGGTCTATGAGAATTATTACTTTGGCATTTAAAAAAAATGCAGCTTTAACATCTTCAAGTATCCCTAACACTGCTACAGCTGGAAGAAATTCCGGGATCATCCCGAAATTGCCAATATATCATAGGTATACATTCTTCGAATTGTCGCCAGACCAAGTGAACAAATCAACAAAAGCTCACAAGCCCAGAGGTATGAGCAACTTTACTAGGATGAAGTAAGCGCAGTTTTAAATTTGGATGCTTGAATGTAAATGAATATTGCCATAACTTTCTGAGTGACCTACCTTTGATAAAAGGACCCATCACTGCACCTGCGTAGCTCCACAGAACAAAAGGCCTATCCACCTGCTCCTTGAGTAGGCCAGTTACTTGTGGCCCATGTAAACATTACTGTGACCCTGAGGAGGCAGCAAGAGAAAGCTGTAACCACTCTAACCTGACATATGGCCTCCTCCTGTATCTTATGCACACCTGAGTCAGCAGTGTGTCTTTGGTTGATCTAATTATCTGGCAGGTAGAGACTATGCTGCATTTCCTAATGAGTGGATTAGGATCCTTTGTGAACAGCACAGAAATTGCCCAAATATCATATCATTACAGACTTTTTAAAGGCTTGAAATAAATATCTTAAAAGCAACCTAAATAGGAAGCCCTTGTAATAGTAGTAGTTTCCCAAGTTTCTCCTTGTTAATCTTGCCACTCAGGCTGACTGCTTCTCTACAAAACTCTGTTACTCATTTATGAAACACAAGACAATTATAACCTCGGTGATGGCTGCTATTTTCAAAATTTCACATGCTCTTCTACAATGTCACTCTGCTACTCTCCCATCCAGTGGTAAAGACTATTTCTCCTCTTGAATCAGGGAAGGCTTGTGACTGTTTCCACCAACAGTACAGGGCAGCAGTGATGCTATGAGAAGTGTGAGGCTGGGTCATAAAAGGGAATGCAGCTTTCGTTTGTTGGCTGGAACATGTGCATGTGCCCGAGGCCTGCTAAAAGTCTGCTGTGTTGAGATTTTTATGCTGCGAGGAAATCCAAACATATGGTTAAATCACGTACAGTCGACACCATCCCAGCCCAGATGATAGCCATGTTAGTGCATAAGCCTTGGAATGATTCTAGCCCCCAGCCAGAGTCACCCCCAAATTCAAAATCTTGCTGGATGAGGTCCTAGATACCACAGAGCAAAGACAAGTCATCCCCACTCTGCCCCTCAGAATCCATGAGTATGATAACATAGACGCTTGAAGCTGCTAAGTTTGGGGGCAGCAGTAAATGGGAAAACCACCGAAGGGCTGTTTTAAACTTTCAGTAAGATGTGTGTATGCAAGTGCTCTGTACATTTTGCTTCTTACTGCCTCTCATAATTGAAAGCAAGAATGGAAGCCTGCTGTAGCACAGAACAGAACAAGAAAGGAGCTATGGGGACAGTGGGGCAAGGAGAGCCAGGAGATGAGGGAGGCATGAGGATGAAATGGAGCAGTGGAGTGGGAGGCAGGCTTGGGCTCCCATTTATCATCAAGGCCCTTCTTCGACTTGCTATGTGGAATCTGAGTATCTTTTGAAATTAGGGCCAAGAAGATCTCCTTTAAGACTAATGATGTACTGTGTGTTGGCTAATTGAATTTAAATTAAAAAAAAGAATGAATATGGGGTATGAGGCAATGAAGAATCAAAGATGACTCTAAGAAATTTGGCCTGAAAGTCTGAAAAGACAGTTACAGCAGGAAGAATGGATCTGCCATCAGTTAAACATGGGACTACAGGTGGAACTAGTTTGGGAAGATAAATAGTTCAGTTTGGGATATCTGAAGTCTAGTAAGATGTCTGCTGGACATCCAAATGGAGATGCTGAATTGGTGGTTACATATTTGAGTCTGGAGTTTAGTGAACAAAGTGTGGCTCTCCATAGTCCAGTTAGTTCAATGTTTACATTCCAAGGAGAACTAGGGGCCTGTCTGAATATCCAATTATTCCTGCTTTCAGTATCATTCATGATTGATAATATATTGTTAAGTGAAACAAGAAAGTTATAGGACATTCCCACTTATTTCTATATACATAGATATGTGTGTGTATAAGTATATATACTATGCAGTTAATGTTTTGTATTCTAATTCATTTTTGGTTTTACAGTAAATCAGTACTTCACCTATAATGTTAAAAACATACACAGACACACAGTAAATATATCAACCACTTGCCTGTCATACAAATTATGAATGGTCCCTTTCAACCAAACATGAACCACTGTTTTCCTTCCACTAGAACCTTTAGCAACAGAAACTAATTTAAAAACACAAATAAAGACCTAAAACAACAACAAAAAACCATCTGAAGCTCGTTTATTATTGACTAGTGTAAAAAAATTATCCATAGTCTACCTACAAACACATAATGAAGTTAATACCATCTTTATTTGTTGAACTTGTTTTCAAAAAGTTCTTTGTGGTGGTTAACAGACTTACGTAAACAGCTTGAACTTACAGCGCAAGCTGGCTCTGTGATTGTTGTATCCTCCCCTCAATCACCGCCACCACCGCCCCCCCACCCCCGTCGCTGCACACACACCCTACACTATACTACACTGAAGAGACAAGACAACTACACAAAGGACAATGCAACAAAGGGGAAAATCTAGCTTGAAAGCCGGAACAAAGATTCTGAAAGAATTTGCTTCCCTTACTCTGCTGTATCACTTTCCCCTCTTTTCAGTTGTTACAGCATCCAGGGATCAAGTCAGTTAATTTATATACATCCAAAATTACTTCTGTAATTCCATTAGGAAATAAAATTCTGAAGCATTTTGAAAATCTTAGCAAAAAGCATTTGAAAAGATTAGTTGAAAAATAAAAAGCAAGTGTTTGGTTTATTAGTATTTAAGTTTCTCTAGCTGATTGATTCATCTGTAGGTTTTAGGCAAGTAACTGAAATACAATCATTAAAATATTACCATTGTGATAGATTGAAAATGGTCACAAATCTTCCGATCATCCTTCTGTCTACTTCCCTCCTCTTCAGTTTGGGAACTCTGTGACTGCTCTAGTGTGATGTGGTGGAAATAATGCAAGAAATGTGTCAGTTTCTGAGCCCCAGCCTTAAGACTAGCAGCTTCTACTTGTTATCTCTCGGAATACTCAATCTTGGAGCCCAGAGCTGCTATGTAAGAAGTCAGATTATCCTGCTGAGAGATCGTGTGGAAAGGTCCCAAGACCATATGCGAATCTGGGCAGTGCAGATCATAGATAGCATCAACTACATGGTTACAGTGGTGAATAATATCAGTAAGGTTCCTAAGGCTCCTGTGCTCATGTAGCTTTGCGTTTGTAATGCCTCTATCAAA
This sequence comes from Mustela nivalis, assembly GCF_964662115.1. Taxonomy (NCBI): domain Eukaryota; kingdom Metazoa; phylum Chordata; class Mammalia; order Carnivora; family Mustelidae; genus Mustela; species Mustela nivalis. Next base: position 93,012,670 of record NC_139040.1, read on the forward strand.
GAGTAGCAGAGAAATGCTATGTGTTCACCAAACTGTTTCCATCTAGGCACACAGCAAGACTGCATTCCCCAGCCTTACTCTGCAGTTAGGTGGACTAATTCAGTGACTTCTGGCTTATGGAACATGGGTGGATAAGCCACTTCAAATCCCGTTCCCCCCCACAAATCTACCTCTATAACCCTCCATGCTGTCTTGTCTTTTCTTGCAGACTGGATTTAGAATTGGGGGCGGGGGGGGGAGTAGGGAGTGGAAATGGGCCTATCCAATAGAGGATCCTACTCATAAAAAGAGCCTGAGTCCCTGAAGGACTACATGGGGCAGAGGTGACTCACATCCCAACCCACAATGGATGGAGATATGTACAAGAAACAGAACGTTCACCGGGTTAAGATGCTGAGACTTTGGGGGATGTTATACTAAATGGCCTATCTTGTCTAATACAAAGAAGGATTCATAAAGAGTTATCTCCCCAAATTTCCCAATATTGGAAAGTTATTTCCCAATATTTTCATGTATATTTTAACGTAAATAACTACAGCAGTCCCCCTTTGTCTGTGGTTTCCCTTTCTGTAGTTTCACTTACCTGTGGTCAGCCCCAGACTGGAGGCAGATGACCCTCCTTCTGACGTATACTTGGTCAATAGTAGCCTAAAGCTGTGTCCCCATATCATTCACCTTATTTTGTCTCATCACAGATGCAAATTATCATCCCACATCATCACGAGAAGGATGAGTACAGTACAGTAAAATATTTTGAGAGAGCTCATTCACATAACTAATATTGTTAAAATTGTTGCATGTTATTAGTAGTTATAATTGTTAATCTTTCACTGTACCAAGTTTATAAATTAAACTTTATCTTAGGTGTGTATGTGGAGGAAAAAACATAGTATACACAGAGGCTGGCACTATCCATAGTTTTGAGCATCCACTCAGGGTCTTAGAACATATCCCCTGTGGAATTGGGGGGGGGGGACCACTATATTGTATTACATTAGACTTGGTCTTAAATTTCTTTAACAGATTTATGTTTTAGAATATTTTCTCTAGAGAAGTGAGATTTCTACCAGTAAAGAAGAAAGTAACTAACCAATTCAGTTTTAGTTTTACCGAAACTAATATGGAAGAACCAACCCAAACAATGTATTAGAAGATTTTTGTTTTTATATTCTGATATTGTTTATATCCGATTGTGAACTGCTATAAGAGTCTTTGTTAAAACTTTAGCCTAGGGGCGCCTGGGTGGCTCAGCGGGTTAAAGCCTCTGCCTTCAGCTCAGGTCATGATCCCGGAGTCCTGGGATCAAGCCCCGCATCGGGCTCTCTGTTCAGCGGGGAGCCTGCTTCCTCCTCTCTCTCTGCCTGTCTCTCTGCCTACTTGTGATCTCTCTCTGTCAAATAAATAAATAAAATCTTTAAAAACAAACAAACAAACAAAAAACTTTAGCCTAGAATTAAGGAATGTCATCATGCTCTTAATGTACACTGATTTATGATTTTTAAAAAGTGGAAGGCAGAATTTTTACAACTGAATAATTATTAACATTTCTTCTTTACATGAAAGTAACACATGGCCACTAAAGATACTAGTTTTAGGGGCGCCTGGGTGGCTCAGTGGGTTAAGCCGCTGCCTTTGGCTCAGGTCATGATCTCAGGGTCCTGGGATTGAGTCCCGCATTGGGCTCTCTGCTCAGCAGGGAGCCTGCTTCCCTCTCTCTCTCCCTCTCTCTCTGCCTGCCTCTCCATCTACTTGTGATTTCTGTCAAATAAATAAATAAAATCTTAAAAAAAAAAGATACTAGTTTTAAATCTAAAAGCAGTTACTGTAAGGTCTCTTTATAAAACATTTACATTTGTTTAGATTTGGCAGTTATGTCAGAAGAAAACACTTTTATTTGTGGCTTTTGAGAATAAACCTACTATCTTCTAATTTCAAAAACTGTTTAAATATTCTCTCAGTTATATAAATAACCAAATTGTTACAAAGTACCTTCCTAACTTCTAGGAGTTTTATAATCTATGAAAATAACAACAGTGAAGATATACAAAAAGAAACACTAACACAAAAAATTATAAAATTAGCCAATAAAAGAGCAACACAAAAGCAGTATTCTGTCATACAATGTGTGTGGGGGGAGAAGGAACATATTTGGACAGAGTGAAGTATAAGTAGAGAAATCCACATCTCAGTTCAAAGTAGGAAAATATTATTAAAAAGTCACCCTGGTAGATTTGTGAGAGAGAGGATTTAAAAAAATAAAACTGAGATTTCTTAATGATTCAAGAATTATGTTTTCTTCCACAGCTGCCTGGCTTACAAGGCACTCATGGAACCAAGGTAGGTGGGGTTGGGGTTTAGTGTCTATCACTTTCAAAAAAAGGAGTTGTTCAACAAATGAGCAGGGACACATGGATATCCTCATGCAAAAGAATGGCATTGTCCCTAACACCTCACACCACATAAAAAGTTAACTCAAATGGATTAAAGACCCAAATTTAACAGATAAAATTATAACATTCTTGGAAGAAAATAGGTGTAAAAGTCAAGATATTGGTTTAGACAGTGATTCCTTAGATATGACACTGAAAGGACAAGCAGCCAAAGAAAAAAATAGATAAATTGGACTTCATCAAAACTAAGAACTTCCGTTCTTCAAAGGACACCACCAAGCAAGTGAAAAGGCAATTCACAAAAGGAGAAAATATTTGTAAATCATGTATCTGATAAGAGGCTTGTATCCAGAATATGTGAGGAACTTTTAGAACTCAACAATAAAAAACAAATAGCCCAATTTTTAAAATGGAAGAAAGATCTGAATAATTTCTCCAAAGAAAACATATACATAGCGGGTATACATGGACGCACTACAAAAAAATGGGATATCCCAAAACTGGTCTGGGGACGTTGTTGCCTTGTTCACCAACAGGTCAGATTTGCAGCAGCTGAGGACATCTGTTCCGAAGTGAATGTGATGGAACATAAAGAAGTAAACTGAGATGATTCACTTTGGCTATTTGAACAGTAGTGTTTCATAGGAAGAGAAAGAAAGTCACATTACTCTTTGTATTAAAGTAGAAAAGCTCTGTTTCAAAAAGAGCTTACAAATGGCTTCTAAGCACATGAAAGATGCTCGACATTTCTGTAGTTTCATCATTATTTGATGAAATACGAAATATTTCACCAAAATTTGATGAAATACGAAATATTTCACCAAAATTTGATGAAATATTTGATGATTGATAAAACATCAATATTTACAGATGCTATCACTATGAAGCTGCTCTTACAATGAAAAAATCATCAGGCAAATGATAATTAAACTTACAGTAGATATACTTCGGATTCACTAGGGTGGCTATAATAAAAAAAGAGAATAAGAAGCATTGGTGAAGATAGGGAGGAAATGGAACCCTCATACATTGCTGGTAGGAATGTAAAATGATACCGATACTCTGGGAAACAGTTTGACAGTTCCTCAAAATGTTAAAGATACAGCTACAATATGACTCAGTATATCTACGCCTAGGTATATACCCAAGAGAAATGAAAACATAAATCCACTCAAAAACTTGTACAAGAGGGGCACCTGGGTGGCTCAGTTGGTTAAGTAGCTGTCTTCAGCTCAGGTCATGATTCTGGAGTCCTGGGATCAAGCCCCGCATCAGGCTCCCTGCTCAGAAGGGAGTCTGTTTTTCTCCCTGTCCCTCACCCTACTTGTGCTTTCTCTCTTTCAAACAACAACAACAAAAAACTTTAAAAAACTTGTACAAGAATGTTTGTAGCAGCATTATTCATAATAGCTCAAACATGGAAACAACCCAAATTTCTATCAACTGATTAACAAAATGTGGTCTTATCCATACAATGGAATATTATTTGGCCATAAAAAGTTAATGAAATACTGATATATACTACAGCATAGAAAACCCTGAAAATACTATGCTGCGTAAAAGAAGTTAGACTCAGTGCCCATACATTGTACGATTCAACTTATATAAAATGTCCAGAATAGGCAAATCCACAGAGAAAGAAAGTAGATTAGTGGTTGTTAGAGACTGAACTGTGTTCTCCCAAAACTTTTATGTTGAAGCCCTAACTCCTAGTGTGACTATATTTGAAGATGGGGCCTATACAGAGATAACACAGGTTAAGGCAGGTTATAGAGTGGGGACCTAATCTGATAGGATTGGTGACTTTATAGGAGGAGGAAGAGACACCAGATCTCCATCTCTCTGTCTCTCTCTTTCACTATGTGCACAGAAGAAAGGATGTGAGAACACAGTGAGAAGGTAGCTGCCTACAAGCCTGAAAGAGAGGCTTCTCTGAACCCTAACCTTGATGGCAACTTGACCCTGAAGTCTAGAAATCTTCAGATTGTGAGAAAATAAATTTCAGTTTTTTTTAAAGATTTTATTTATTTACTTGACAGACAGATCACAAGTAGGTAGAGAGGCAGGTAGAGAGAAAGGAGGAAGCAGGCTCCACACTGAGCAGAGGCCCGATGCAGGGCTCGATCCCAGGACACTGGGATCATGACCTGAGCCGAAGACAGAGGCTTTAACCCACTGAGCCACCCAGGTGCCCCAAATTTCAGTTTTTTAAGCCACCCAGTCTGTGGTATTTTGTTATGACAGCCTTAGCAGACTAATACAGTAACTGCCAGGAGCCAAGGGAAGGGGAAAATGAGGAATAACTGCTAACAGATGTGGGGTTTCTTTCTGGGGTAATGAAAATGTTCTGGATTTACACAGTGGTGATAGCTGAATAAGTGTGAATATACTAAAAACCACCATACAGTTTAAAAGGGTTAATTTTATGGTACGTGAATTCTATCTTGATAAAAAAAATCGGTATCAATTATATCTCAATTTTTAAAATATTAAAAAAAAAGCAAGTTGCACATTGATAAAAGTCCACGCTGGTCATGGGGCAAACCTGGAACATGATTTGACTGACGAACTTAGTGAAATCCCCCTACCTTCCATTTTCCTGTTTTTTTTTTCTTTTTCTTTTTTAAAGATTTTATTTATTTATTTGACAGAGAGGTAGTGAGAGAAGGAACACAAGCAGGGGGAGAGGGAGAGGAAGAAGCAGGCTCCCGCTGAGCAGGACACCTGGGATCATGACCTGAGCTAAAGGCAGAGGCTTAACCCACTGAGCCACCCAGGCGCCCCACCAAGCATTTTATTTCATGCCAGCCTTGGTGCAAAGCACCGGGAACACAAAGACCAGTAAAGAAAAATGGCTTCCAAACCAGTCATCACTCTTGAGGAGCTGAACTTACTACTTCCTCTGGCAGAAAAGTCCTCTCCCCTTTTCACAAACCCAAGTTCTCCCCTACTTAAGCTTTCTTCTCAAGTTTTTGTAAATGAAGGTTGTGTACTTACAATCAATCTGATATTCTAGTCATCCCCTCTCATTTGGGTTTTATGCGTTTTACAAACGAAATGTTTTGGCCCTCTATTTACAGATGCTATCACTATGAGACTGCTGTTATAATGAAGCAGCTTCTCATGGGGTTATAATATTAACAGGATTATTACAAGGTTATGTAATCAATGCTCTGTTTCTCTTCAAAGACTAGTACATGCTACTGATTGTTGAGTCAGACTTGGAAATCCTACTCTCCAAAACTTTACCACAGTTTCAGACTGGACTTCAAATAGTAAATGGGCACATATTCTATCCCTAAACAAATGAGCTTGACTTTAACTACTGACTTACTCTCGCTTGGTATCATCTACCATGTCTGAGTGAATTGGTGAACACCGTATGTGACTTTGTATTATGAATGTATAATTAGCCAAGCAGTCTCTCCCCACCCAGCACACAGATAACTGTTAAGAGCAATCATTCCCTAAGTCAAAGGTACAAGCATGCAAATACCTGAGGGAAGGCTGTGGAACACTGTCTGGACTGGCTGGTACCTGGACTCCCTTTTCCCATTCTTCCTTCCATGTATCCGCAAAGAGGTAATAGCTGTCTGGATTAATGTGATGAGAATCTGGAAGTTTCATGGCACTGATGAGGTCCTTTCGGAATACCTGAGAAGACATTGGACACATCTTGAAAAGACCATCACTATGAAACTAACACCATTTAATGTTCTTTTAAAAAAGACTATCCTCACCTACTCTTTACCAAGAGAGATCTCTAACTTCCTAAATGGCTGGATCAGCTTCGATTTGGAAAGGGTTTGAAGTACTGACAGGGAAGCCAGTTTGTTCTGGATTTAACAGAGTAAAGAAATCCTTCTTGAATTATTTTCTAGAGCTCCTTGAATTTAAATCAATAGTACAGGTTACTCTAAAAGTCTGATAAAACAAACCTTAACTTTCTCAAGTTAAGCAGTTTTTAAGTATCCTCTGATAACTTCTAATTATTTATTTAGGCATCACCTTATTTTTTATTTACTTAAAAATTATTCTACTATCTAAATTTTTTTTCTTCCTGAAATTTTAATAGGAATTATGGGTTTTTTTTGGAGGAGGGAGAGGGAGAGAAAGAATCTTAAGCAGGGTCCATGCTAGGATGTGGGGCTGGATCTCATGACCCTGAGATCAATACCTGCACTGAAACCAAGAGTTGGATGCTTAACTGACTGAGCCACCCAGGTGTCCCTACTTAGACATCAGACATATGGAAAAGTTACAAAAATAGTACAGAGCTCCCATATACCCTTCATATAGTTTCTTCTAATGTTAACATCTCACATAACCAGAGTACAATGACCTAAACCAGAAAATCAGCATTGCTACAATACTATTAATTAATCACAGACTTTATTAAAAATGTTACTAATTTTCTGGTTAATATCCTTCTGTTCCAGAATTCAGTCCAGGATCCCATATTGCAAATAACTGTCATGTTTCCTTAGTATTGTCCAATTTGTGACAGTTTCTTAGTTTTTGTCTTTCAAGACTTTGATACTTTTGAAGAGAACTGGTCATGTATTTTAGAGACTATCCCTACAATTTGGGTTTGTCTGATGTATTCTTATGACTCAAGTTGCTCATCTTTGGCAAGAATACCACAGAAATGATGCTGTGTCCTTCTCGTTCCATTATATCAGGGACATATAATGCCAATGTCCTACCAGTGGTGATGTTAAACTTGATCATTTGGTTAAGGTAGTGTCTTGCTGGTTTTCTCCACTGTTAGTTTACTGTATCTCCCTTTGTAATTAATAAACATCTTAGAAGAGATCCTTTAAGATTATAACAACACCCTGCTTCTCCTCAAACTGTCATGAGCTTATTTGAGCATCCACTGGTGGATAGCTTGCCTGCAAGAATTATGACTGTGGTATCCTAATGGTGATTTTCTATTTACCTCAGTTCTTCTACGTTAATTGGAATTCCTCTGTAAGAAAGATCTGTCCTTTCTTTCCCCCTTATTTATTTATTCAATTATTTAGTTATATTATAGGCTTGTGGATATCTGTTTTACTCTTTGGGTTATAATCCAGTATTATTATTATTTTTGTTGCTTAAATTGTTCCACCTCTGATCACTGGGAACTCTTTTGGGTTGGCTACTGCCTGTGCTCTTTCAACACATCCCATCTTCTTTTGAGTATTTCTTTAATTTCCTGTATCACAACATACCCAGGCATGTTTATATCTTCTGTTTATAAAAGCTATTGATTTTATATGTTAACTTCATACCCTGCTATCTTACTGAATTCTTTTATTGCCTGAATTAGTTTTTATCATTGATTTTCCTATGGTTTTCTAGATATATTATCATATCCGCAAAGAGTTTCACAACTTCTCTACCTAGTCTTGGTCTCTGTTTCTCTTGTTTAACTGCATTGGTAAATACTGTAGTAATATTTAGAATACTAATGGGGATAGTTGACAATATCTGCCTTCTTCCTGAAATTGGGGGAAATGATTTTAGTGTTCTTTATTAAGATACTAGATTGAAGACTATGGTGTGTATATATATAGTATCTATGTTAAAATTATCTTATAGTTCCTTATTCTTGAATGTTTCTGAATGCTTGGGTATTGAATTTTGTTAAAGGCTTCTTCAGGTATATGAGAATAATTATAGTTATTTTCCTAAGATATATTAATTTGCTGTATGATCATATTGTATTTATTTTATTTTATTTATTTGACAGAGAGAGCATAAGCAGGAGGAGCAGCTGGCAGAGGGAGAGAGAGAAGCAGACTCTGCACTGAGCAGAGAGCCTGACGTGGGGCTCGATCCTAGGAGCCCAAGCCAAATGCAGACACTCAACTGACTGAGCCACCCAGGCACCTGATTGATTATACTGTATTTCTTAATACCAAAACAAACTTGCATTTCTGGAATGAATGTCATTTGGTCATGACACACTTCTTTTTTTTTTTAAGATTGTATTTATTTATCTGACAGACAGAGATTACAAGTAGGCAGAGAGGCAAGCAGAGAGAGAGGAGGAGGGAGCAGGCTCCCCACTGAGCAGAGAGCCCAATGCAGGACTTGATCCTAGGACCCTGGGATCACAACCTGAGCTGAAGGCAGAGGCTTTAACCCACTGAGCCACCCAGACACCCCATGACACACTTCCTAAATATGGTATTGTATTCTGTCTTCTAATAGTCTATTTAGTATTTTTGTATCATATTCAACAATGATGTTTATCTGAAGTTTCCTTTCTTTTTTAAAATTGTCTTTCTTTTCAGTTTACATATCCGTGTTATACATGCTTCATAAAAAGAATAAAAAAAACAAAAGGAATTAGAAAATTTTTGTTCTGTTACAATGCTCTGGAATAACCTGGGAATTACTGGGACTATCTGGTCCCTAGGAAACCATCCGGACTTGGTGCTTTCATTGTGGGGTAGTTGCTTAAGAATATTCTGTACATATTCTTTAGAAATTGATCCTTTAAGCTTTCTACCTCTAATGGATTCAATTTTGGTAATCTATATTTCCATAGGAAGATATCTTATCCAGTTTTCAGATTTATTTCTGCAGAGGCTTGCACAGTATAGGCAGTTCCACTTTGCACAGAAGTGGGACCTGAGAAATGACAGTGCATGTGGAAACTGTGAAAAGCAATCTTAATTATTAATGGGGAAAATTATGATTTTTCTATGACCTTTAAACATTTTGGTCAAAATATTAGAAACTCTCAGTGCTGGCTATAAGTATATAAAAAATGAAAAATAAAATAATTTAGTCTACTGTAATTAAACATCAGAAACATTGAGAATTAAAGTAATTTTTATAAGAAAATTTGTCAAGAGTAGGTAGAACAATGCCTCCTTTTTCTTATCATATAATTTAAGATATGGAGCAAACTGAGACAGAATGTTTTAAACTATCATTTTAAAAATCTATGATTTCAGTTTGTATTCCTCTTTTCACTCAACAGTTGTTTAATAGAAGGGTTTAAAATTTCCACAGGAAAGGACCTTTCTGTTTTTGTAATTTCTGATTTTACCAAATCGTGACGGGAGTATTATTTATATCATGTCCATGTAATAATGGAAATCACTGTTTTCCTTGTGACTTAATATTTGCTATATTTTGTGTGTGTACCATAGACATTTGAAAAGGTATATTCACTATTACCTCTAATATCAAGGTTTCAAGTTTGATATATATTCATCATCTGTACCTTAATAAGCTGCTTAAGTTGTTTATATCTATCTCCTCTCTTATTTTTTTGTTCACTTAATCTGAGAGAGGTGTATGAAAGCCTCCTATGATCAGTGTGTTTCAACCTATATGTCCTTGACTCATCCAAGGCTATTGCTCCACAAAGGTGGTCGCTGCATTAGTCAGTGTATAAATATTCCTAAGTATCACATTTTCATGGCGAATTGTAGTGTTTAGCACTAAAAAGCCTTCTTTGTTTTGCGGGGCTTGATTTCTACTTTGAGATCAGGCTCACTCCTCCTCCTACCATTTTCCTGGTACACCTTTGTCCATCTCTATTTCTAGCCTTTCTGAGTAGGTGTTTTAGGTATATTCTTATATACAGCATATACTTGCATCTTGTTTTGTGAGCCATACATTTTTTTCTTTAATAAATGTTAAGCCCATTCATATTTACTGGCATGTCTCAGATATTTGGTCTCAACTCTGTTATATTGATAATTATGTGGTAATTTCCTTATGCATGTCTCTATCGGATGTGTATTGTTTGCTCTTTTAATCACTTTTTTTTGCATTTAAGAAGGTTTATAGTTGTATTCTATTTGTTATCTTTGTACTTAGATCTTTAAAAATGTTCTTAGTTTCATTTTCTTTTTTAACCTTTTACTATCTGGTTTATCAGTTTTATGGTTCTCAATGAGTTCCTTAGGGGTGATGAGGATAGGAATGTAATGTCTATTGTGGTAGCCAAGAAGACCCCAGAGTGAGCCTTAACCCTACCCCTGGCAAGGGAGCCCTAGCTGTTTGAAAAGTTCAAAGGCCAGAGGGTAGAGGATGATGATATGAGTACAGATACAACTTGGACTTGGGGGAAACAAAGAGATTCTCCATAGTTCATTTTCTGTACTCAAAGCACTATCAGACATAGTACAGGAACCAGGATCCACCTGAAGTCTGATGTACTGTTATCCTCTGGTTGAAGGGGTCCCTGGATAACTAATGGGCACAGAAATATGCTCACCTGCTGGGACACATGACTTAAATGGCTGTGGAAGCCTAAGCTTTGTGATTCTGCCCTTTCCAACAACAGGAAAAAAGTATACTATGAGGTTTTAAGCTAACTGGGAATGATGTCAGTGATGAAGGCCCAGCTGAAGTCTAAGGAATGAGGTAATACACTTTCACACAAAAGTATACATACACTGACACTACATACATACACTCAGAATTAGAAATTAGAAATACTCGTTTCTAATTCTGAAAAAATTCAACCATCCACTGGCAGGCTGAAAATAAACAAGTCCACATTTCTGGAAGATCAAAGGAAAAAATGCTGTCAATCAAACATTTTAGTCCTTAATGTTAATAAAGGTTCTCTGAGGAGAAGCACTGTTCAAATTATATGTAACATGAAAGTGCAGGCACAGAGCGTGATCCAATAAAACAGTTAATTCTCCACTGGTGCAGTTCTGTTTAAACCGACAACATTTCAGAGTACAGGACTGAACTATCACATAATCAAATGATGCCATTTAAATGGATAAAGACTCATTCCATTTGCTTCTTTGCAGGGACAACTCTGCAAATGCCTGTTGCTTTCATTTAGGGAAGATTAAGAAATAATATGATCTGAGCAAAGTAGAGAAGGAAACCAACCTTAAACATGTTGGTGGCCAGGTGGCAACAAAATGACCTTCCTACCAAGAATCCTTGCCAATTAAAGTTAATTGGGTACTGTGCAGGGAGAAGGCTGTCTGTAGAAGAAAAAAACCTGGTGGTTTATTATGTAATGCTTTGTACAAGGGGGTAAAATAGGATCACAGTCATATCCATTTAACATGTTTTGCATAGCGCTTGGTGTTCTGGGTGGTTGGGGGAGAAACTCAACCACCATTTTCCTGAACACTGATCCATTTCTATAAAAGACTAGAGTGCCTTTAATGAGCCAGTGGTTAAGTAGTGGTAGCAATTTGCAATTGTGCTAAATAAACTGTTCTCTTTGGGAAAGAGTGCTATGGGAAATCCTACTTTAGATCTGGAAAGAATACTAGGGCTAAGTATTTTCAACCTCCTAAAATATTTCATTGTTTTCCATGTGATACACTTTACAAAATAAATCAACTGATTGCAAACCATGCTTAGTTAATAATGTCACACCAACTCATCATATAGCTTAAGCCATGTCTTTATACTTGATGTAACTGCTTATGAAAATCTGTTCTGTATAGTTTCCCAAGTAGCCTGGAACATACTGTAGTGGTTTGAACAGTGGCCCCCAAAAGATATGTCTACATTCTAATTTCTGGAATCTATGAATGTTACCTTATTTGGCAAAGGATCTTTGCAGATATAAATAATTTAAGGATTCTGAGATGAAGTGATCATCCTAGAACATCTTGGTGGGCCCTAAATCCAACTGACAAGTATCCTTACAAAAGAAAAGCAGAGAGAGATTTAAGACAGAAGAGGAGGAGGCAGCGTGATCATGGATACAGAGATTGGAATGACTCATTGATCCACAAGTCAGTAAATGCTGACAGTCATCAGAACCTGGAAGAGGCAAAGGATGGAATCTCCCCCAAAGTCTCTGGAGGGAGTGCAGCCTGGCCAATTTTGGGCTTCTGGCCTCCAGAACTGTGAGAAAATCATTCCACTTGTTCTAAGCCACCCAGTTTGTGGTAATTTGTTACAGCAGCCCTAAGAAACTAATACACATGTTTACCAAACAGAAGAGTAACTTGAATACTCTAGACAAAGAGATAAAAAGGCAGAGGCCAGTGAAATCTGGCCCTTGTCCACAGCTTTAGAAATACCAAACCTCCGGGAACAGACATTCTGTGAAGTCTGAGAAACCTCAGACTACAGGAACACCAATCAATTCAGACCTGTTTTTCTTAAAATGAAAAACGAAGGCTAGATCTAATGACTATTATAATTTTCCTTCCATCTTTAGAGAAAAGCAGCAGCCTTACATGATAAGCCTGATTTCAATTTTATAAGCTAGCTAGATTAAATAGCATCAGATCCAAGGTTTCTAGAGAAGCATTTTTACTCAAGGCAGAGTACAAGAGTCTGCTTTATCTCGCTGTTGAAACATCCCAAGCATGAGGCAGAACATAAAATGCCGAATAAAGGATAGGAATGTAAGCTCAGTACTCAGGCAGATATCTGCAAAGTGATAGGAAATATATTTACCAAACTGGTCTCATGAATCTGCTTTTGATAAGAAAAGGAATTTGGGGTTTTTAAAAAAATGAATACAGGCAAACAAAATAGCTTTAGTGTATCCTGGGTAGAGAGGTATGAGTTCTCTATACATATGGAGGCACACACATATGCACAAATTTGTATATATTGTCATAAAGAAACAATAAAAGGATAAACCAAAAGCTTTTTCAAAAAAATGGCTACCTCTGGGAGTGAGGGAGAAAACAAGGAGAGAAAGACAAAATCTATATCTCTCTGTATGTGTTTTGTGTCATAGTTAGATGTATAAACCAAGCAAGTATCTTACACAGTCAAATATGAAATTAAAAATCTTTAAAGAAAGGAATATGGGTCCAGGGACAGACTACCCAAACTGGTCTACTGGTTTCACCAGCCAATTTGGGACAAATTATTTAAATTCTGTGTCTCAGTTTACTCATCTGTAAAATGGGGATAACAAAAACACCTCATAGGGGTTGTTATAAGAATTAAATGGCTCAATTTATGTAAAGGGCTTAGCGTGGTATTATGCTCATGGTAACTGCTAAATAAATTCTAGCTGCGCTTATTATTTTATCATCATCATCATAGTCTCGGCTTTACTTCTAAAAGCAGAAAGAAGTATGCAGCTAAGTTTTCCTATCTATCTAGTCCCTAAAAGTAATCATTGATGGGCTAAAGGAGATGTGAGTTCATGGCTCAACTAAAACATGCATGGTTTAGCTCCCAAAGATAGGATTTCCAAGAAAGAAGCCCACCAAAAACTCCAGCCAACACTCTATAGGGCACAAGGTAATGCAGAACCTTCACAAAATAAAACATGGCATTTGATGTTAAAGATTATGAATGAAGGATCTAGATGTTGACATTGACTTAGGTAATGAAGTTGAGAAGTTTTACAAGTTCTTAATAGTGTGCCTATTTTATATGCACTGGTAGTTTCCCCTAAAAGTTATTGAAACAAAAAAGCTTTGTACTTACCAGATATCTGCTCATTTATGGTCAAAGAGGAGATTCACAGACAAACATACAGCCCAGAAGCTATGCCAAGTCCAACAGTGCATGTACATCTTGGCCCCTCAGATGTATGCAGAAACAAAGGAGGCCTCACTATGAATTCAATTAGAATATCAATGCTTATAACCTGCCAGAGCCACAAAATGAAAATGTCCTTCATGGACAGCTCTGGCTTTTACTGCTCGCATTAATATCTCTCAGTGGGCAGTTTCTTAAAGTACAGCTAGTCTGAACATTTCTGTGACATTTTTTAGAGGAAAAGTCAAAACATTTACTTCCTGTATGACACAAAAGGGAAAATTGTCTGGTCCATGTGAATGAAGCAGAGAAATAGATTAGTTCTGATTCACAGTCACTGAAATAGGAAACTATACACAAATGACCACAAACAGATGTGTCACCCCCAAAGCACAAAAAAATCAGCTGCAAATGTGGTAACTATATTTAATCAAAAGGAACTAACTGTAAGTGATTTTCTTAGAATTATACAATCTTCAGATGGAAAAAAAAAGGTGTTCAGGTAATCTAAAAGAAACAACCACTTAGAGCAGAGAAAATCTAGCGAAGAACACAAGTTTGTTCTTATGACACAAGGTACCCAGTATTATCAAGCAACTGTGTCCCACGTTAATTTTTCCAATGGAGCAAAGCTTATTCAATTTCTAAGTTTGAAACTTTAAAGATCATGTAAATATTTTTTCACAGAAATATTTTTCAAATAGCTTAAAATAATTCTCAGTTTTCTTACAGAGAAAAAACAGGGCCTTTTTGATGGCTTTGGGTTGGTATCAACTGAAACATCAATTACCATAAACAAATGTACTTTTGGGCAACTTAGGTAGGTTTGATTATTACCCTTACCCACTACCCAACAGAGATGGTATGCATCCCTGATGGAGGAGAGGGAGTAATTAAGTCTGAGTTTGAGATCTGGGCAATTTTCATGTAAAAGATGACATCTGAGGTTTACTTTGCAAGTTTTTCTCCCATTCCTCACTATCCTTTCTTTGTACAGTAAGTGTGCATTTGCAAGCCTGGTAGTTTTTATCTACTGTAGGTCAGAAAACCAAATAATCAAGCATGTTAGAAATATAGGCTCTATTTGAGGGTGTGTTCTCTGCCGAGTTAAAATGTATGAGCTTTTCACTCTGCTGCTATGAAAGTCTGCTGCTTTGAAAGTCTTAGACATAATAAATGAGACTATGGAACTACAGATGATATGCCATCAATTCTTTAAGATAGGTTATGTCTTATAGACAAGTCAGATGATATACATGAAAATATTCTGGCTTTTGAGAAAGAATAGAAGACTTTTTAATACATTCAAATTAGTTGTCTAGTACTATGTGCTTTTTCTAGGGCAACTGGCTTTTAAAAAACATCTTTAAAAAAAAGATTTTATTCGGGGCACCTGGGTGGCTCAGTGGGTTAAGCCACTGCCTTCGGCTCAGGTCATGATCTCGGGGTCCTGGGATCGAGCCCCGCGTCCGGCTCTCTGCTCGGCAGGGAGCCTGCTTCCTCTCTCTCTGCCTGCCTCTATGCCTACTTGTGATCTCTCTCTGCCAAATAAATAAAATCTTAAAAAAAAAGATTTTATTTATTTGTCAGAGAAAGAAAGAACGAACAATCAGAGGGAGTGGCAGGCAGAGTGAGAAGCAGTCTCCTGGCTGAACAGGGAGCCCAAAGCAGGACTGGATCCCAGAACCCTGGGATCATGACCTGAACTGAAGGCAGACGCTTAAAGAAGTGAGCCACCCAGGCGCCCCTAAAAACATTTTTAAGAGTATGGACCCTTTTGAAAATCAGAAGAAGGCTACTAGCATATGTATACACAACAAAACACTTTAAAAACTTACCCAACAAAACACTTTAAAAACTTACCCTTGAAAGCCTGTATACAATTTGTAGAAGCTACCAAAGCCCCTGAATAATACGTGCAACTCACACACCCCAAGAACTCTTCTCTAGAGGATAAACCAGGGGTAGGCATAAACAGGAATCCCACTGAAGCACTAAACATCAAAGAAAATACGAATCTATTAATGTAGCTGATTAAGCCCCAGTCAAACAATCATTTATACTGCATTTCAGTGACAAACTCCCATTACAAACAAAAGGTTTCAGTCAGAAAAAAAGAAACTCCCATCCTTACAAGAAGAAAAAAGACAAGACAGGCATCAAATTAATGATTTTTTCATGAACCCTTTAGAGAAATGAGTCGTGGGACAAATGGCCAGCACAAGGAAGGACAACTGTGCCTGCAGGGAGACACAGGACAGGAGCTTATGCTTACGTGGGGCAGAAGCCACAGCAGGAACGTTTAACCTAGAAATTTTGACCAATTCCTGGGGGCAAAGTGGGGACAACCAAGACAGAATGAAGTTCCTGGGGGCTATAGTAAGAGCGGGTTCCACCCCTCTTATAAGCTTTTTCTCTAGAAACCCAACTAGGCTCTCACAGGGAAGATGGTGGAAAATATGAAGAATGCTCTCCCAGTGGTGCTGTCTGGGTCTCTGTTGCTATATGTCCTGGCTCCCTTACTGAAAAAAAAAAAAAAAAAAAAAAAAAGCTTCACCTGCACAGGAAGGCTATCCAGTGAGGGCACTGGTGTAATTTCACAAGCTCTGGGAAGAAGGGCAAAGTATCCAACCCTAGCCTTAATCAAGAGGTGGGAGAACCTTAAGGACAGAGACTGAGCATACCGTAAGATACTGGCTACAGGAAGATGGGGGGGGGGGCGCGGACAGGAGGCTCGGACAAAAGAAAAGCTCTAGAGTCCACTTCCTCATCTCAACCCCAGAAACAGGACCACTATACATTTCAAAGACTGAGAGTAATCAGAAGGTTAGTAAACAATGTCATTCTCCAGTGCTCTACCACTATGCTAAAGCCTCCAGTGATAGTAACAGTGGCTTATATTGGGAGAGGTGCTTGTCCTCTCCTGAGGACAAGCACAAAGGGAAGATTCTAATCCAAGACAGCAGAGAAAAACAAGGTCACCAGAAGAATTAGAAGGAGGTCTCTGGTGCCCACAGCAGGAACACATTTCAAATACTCCTCTTACAAGGAGTTTAAAGCAGCCATCATAAAAGTGCTTCAATAAGAAATTAGAAATACTTTTCATAAACTGATGAAGCCCTTTTGGAAAACAGCCTGGCATTTCCTCACACGGTTAACTAGGGTTAGCATATGGCTCAGCAATTCCACACCTAGGTATATACTCAAGACAACTGAAAACATATGTCCACACAGAAACTTGTACATGAATATTCACAGTAGCATTATTCACATTACTCCAAAGACAGAGACAACCCCAATGTCCATTAATTAATGAATGGATAAATAAAATGTGATATACCCATACAATGGAATATCATTTAGTCATTAAAAGAAATAAACTACTGATACATGCTCTAACATGGATGAACCCTGAAAACATTGTGCTAAGTTTAAGAAGCCAGACACAAAAGGTTGTATATTAGATGATTCCATTTATATGAAATGTCCAGAACAGGCAAATCCGTAGAGACAGAAGTTAGATTAGGTTGCCAGGGGCTGGCAGTAGGGGAATTAGAGAGTAACTACTAATGGATAAGGGGTTTCTTTCTGGGGTGATGAAAATGTTCTATATTTAGACTGTGGTTATGGTTATATGGTTCTGTGACTAGACTAAAACCTACTGAATTACACATTTTTAAAAGATGAACTACATGGTATAAGAATTATACTTCATAAAAGATGTATAAAATGTTTTCTTTTTGAAAAGGGCAACTGTTGTGGCATCAGTGAACATCACCTTAGAGGCCCTGACATCCACTCCCACCCAACAATAACAAAGTACTCCTCCTCCTTAATGTGGGATCCACACAGACTGGGTAGGGAGCCTGGACTGTCACTACCACCTGGTAGTAATGTAGTACCCCTCACCACCTCCACTACCGCTGCTATCAGTAGAGGCAACAGGGTGGGGATTTCCACCCCCACCAAGTAATAGGGAGACACCCCTCTCCTGGTCCCAGAGAGATAACAGAACTATCTTCCTAGAGACTAACAGAAGTAAGATGGGAAGGTGGTACAGAGTCAGCACCCCACCTCCCCACTGGCCTGGTTACTACAGAGGCTTATTAGAACAGATTTAAATAAGACTTACTATCTGATAATATAATACCAAAAAAGTCCAGAATACAACAGAAAATCACTTATTGTACTAAGAACTGGGAATGAGAGGAGAAAATCAATAGATACCAACACTGAGATGACACAGATACTGGAATCATCCAACAAGGAGTTTAAAGCAGCCATCATAAAAGTGCTTCAATAAGAAATTAGAAACACTTTTGAAACAAATTGAAAGTTTCAGCAGAGAAATAGAGGGTATAAAGAATAACCAAATAAAAAAACTGAAATGGAATAATACAATAACTGAAATAACAAACGCAAGGGATAAGCTCAATAGAAGAATGGAATTAACACAATAAAAAGAATCTTCTCAATCTGATCAAAAGAAAGAATATATAACTGAAAAAAAGAGAAGAGTCTGAGGGACCTCTGGGGAAGTAATGAAAGATCTAACATTCATGCGATTGAAAGTCCTAAAGAAGAGGAGAAAGAAGATGGAGCTGAAAAAATGGATGAAGAAATAATGGCTGAAAAATTCCCCAAACTGGCAGAAGATATAAACATAGATTCAAGAAGCTGATCAGACTCCAAACAGGATAAACCAAAAGAAATCCATGCCCATACACATTATAATCAAACTTTGGGAATAAAGACAAAGAAAAATCTTGAAAGCAACTGGAAAAGAAATGACTGATTACCTGCAGGGGAGCAACTACTTGAATGAGAGTAGATTTCTCACACAAAACCATGGGGGCCAGAAGAAAGTAGTACATTTTTCAAGTGCAGAAAGAAAAGTACTGTCAAGCCAGAATTCTGTATCAAGTGAAAATATCCTTCAGGAATGAAGGCAAATTTAAGACATTCTCAAATGAAGAAAAACAAAGAGAACTGATCACCAGCAGACTTACCCTAAAAGAATGGCTAAAGGGAGTTCTTTAAACAGAAAGGAAATGAACAAAAGGAATGTTGGGGCATCAGGAATAAAGGAAGAATCAGAGTAAAAATATGGGTAAATATAGTAAACTATCCTTCTCTTGAGTTTTATAAATAATGTTTGTTGTTTGAAGCAAAAATTATAACATTGTCTAGTACAGTTCTCAAGGTATGTAGAAAGAGTATTCAAGACAAATATATTATAAAGGTGGGGATGGATAAATGAACCTAGATGGTAGTAAGGTTGCTTTTCTTTTCTTTCTTCTTTTTTTTTTTTAAAGATTTTATTTATTTATTTGACAGAGAGAGATCACAAGTAGGCAGAGAGGCAGGCAGAGAGAGAGGAGGAAGCAGGCACCCTGCTGAGCAGAGAGCCCGATGTGGGACTCGATCCCAGGACTCTGAGATCATGACCTGAGCCGAAGGCAGCAGCTTAACCCACTGAGCCACCCAGGCGCCCCTTTCTTCTTTTTTTCTTTTTAAGTAGATTCCATACCCAACATGAGGCTTGAACACATGACCCTGAGATGAAGAGTTGCAGGCTCTACTGACTGAGGCAGCCAGGTGCCTCAGTGGTTAAGGTTTCTGTATTTCATTTGAAGTGATAAAATGTAGAGAACACATTAAAAAAGGTTCTCCTTTTTAAAGGTTGCATCCCAAGAGCAACCACTAAAAATCTACACAAAGATATACACTCAAAACCATTACAGAAAAGTCAACATGGGAATTCAAAAAAATGTTCAAGTAATCCACAGAAAATAAAACAGTGAAACCAAAAAACAGAGAGAACAAATAGAAAACAAACAACAAAATGGCAGACATAAACTAAATCATACCAAAAGTTACATTAACTATAAGTGGCTTAAATATTCCAATTAAAAGAGATTGAAAGAGTAGTTTTAAAAATGACCTAACTGGGGGCACCCAGGTGGCCACCCAGGTGGGTTGAGTATCTAATTCTTGATTAAGGCTCAGGTCATGATCCAGGGTTGTGGATCAAGCCCTGCATTAGGCTCTGCACTCAGCAGGAAGTCTGCTTGAGATTCTCTCTCTCCTGCTTCCTCAGCTCCTCCCCCAAATCATGCTCTCTCTTTCTCTCTCAAGTAACATATCTTTTTAAAAAAAGACCCAACGATATATCACCTATAAGAAATTCACTTCAAATATAATCATATATATGTTACAAGTAAAAGGATGGAAAAATATACAATGTAAACATGAATCAAAAGAAAGCCACAAACTATATTAATATTAGACAGTGCAGACTCCAGAGCAAACAAAATTATCAAAGACAGAGAGGGACATTAAATGATGCTAAATTCACCCAGATATAGCAGTCCTAAATATGTATGCACCTAACAAAAGAGCTTCAAAATATATAAAGCAAAACCGACAGAATGGAGAGGAGAAAGACACAAGTCCATAATTACAGTTGGAGACTTCTACAGCCCTCTCTAAACAATTGATAAAATTACTAGGCAGAATATCCATGAGGATACAGAAGAACACTGTCAAGGACCCAACAACAGCATAATACACAGTCTGTAAGTACCCATAAAATGAAACATTTACAAAAGAAAAACCATATCCTTAAGCTATAAAACAAACCTTGACAAATGTAAAAATATGTGAAATTGTAGAGATTATGTTCTCCATAAAAACTGGATTCAGACTAGAATCAGTAACAAAGAAAGCAGGGAAGTCTTCAAATGCTTGGAAACTGAACAACATACTTCTAAAAAGCCATGGATCAAAGATAAAGTCTTAAGAAAAATAAAAAATACACTGAGTGGATAAAAATGAAAACAAACACATCAAAATTAATGGGATGCAGCTAAAGAAATGTTTAAAGGGAAATTTATAGGCATGCCTGGGTGGCTCAATTGGTTAAGCATCTACCTTCAGCTTGGGTCATGATCTCAGGGTTCTGGGACTGAGCCCCACATAAAGTTCCTTGCTCAGCAGGGAGCCTGTTCTCCCTCTCCCTCTGCCCTTCCCTCCTGTTGGTGATCACTCTTTCTCTCTCTCTTTCTCAAATAAATAAAACCTTTACAAAATTAAAGGGAAATTTATAGAGCTAAAATTCTTGCATTAGAAAAGAGGGGAAAAAAGGAAGAAAAGTCTCAAATAGGTAAAGCGTCCACCTTAAAAATCTAGAAAAAGAACTAAGTAAACCTAGAGCAAGAAGAAAGTAAGTAACAAAAATAAGAACAGAAATCAGTGGAAATGAAGAGAAAAAAATGAGATGATTTCATGGATTTATGAAACAATTTGAGCAACACAATAAATTATGTAGTATTGGATTATAGCCCCAAGTATAAAATAAATGTATGTGAGTCCATACTGACATTATTAAAAATTTTTTTAAATGAAGGAAGCACCCAAAGAGATTATTATAATTGCTTCATTTTGGGAAACAATCAGATTGTCTACCATAAAGCTCTTGGCACATAAAATTTCAATAAATGGTAGCTAAGAGAGGGAGTTATAATAATGTCCGTGTTATAATGACAAAATAAATTATTTCAGAGACATGAAATAAACCGGCAAGACAAAACATGGAATCATTCTCTTCTAATGCCAAAGCTAGTTTTGTTCTACTATATCAGATTCTCTCTTTTATAACAGATTGTGAAACATAAAGTTAAAAATTTACTTCTGGTAGTCAGGTACCCTATCTCTTGCAACAAAAGACTGCTATTCTCACTGAACTGGAGGCATTAGGACTTAAGACCCAAAACTACTGAGTCATTTTAGGCTCTGGGGCTGTCTGTCCTAAATGGAAAAGTAGCAAAGTTTCTTTCTCAACATGCTATAGTCAAAGCCTCCTCTGGATAGATGGGAAATTTGTTTTGTTCCTGTTTACATGTCTTTTATTCCCTAAGATTTTCTGCATGAAACAGACACAAACACACTCTGATATTTTACTGTGCCCAAAAAGATTTTAAGCAAAAGATGGAAATGAAAAGTGACCTCTGAGAGAGAGACAAATGCTCTCTCTGGATGACACCCTAAAGCATGGCACCCCTGACCTACCTTGTGTGAGGGTAGGTGGAACCTATGACTTGCTTCTAGCCAACAGAATATGTCAAATGTGATGGAATGTCACTTCCTTGATGGGAGGTCATTCCCATGATTATGTTATACTATATAAGACTCAGTCTTAGCAGCTGGAGCAAAAGATTCTCCCCTTGTTGACTTTGAAAAAGTAAGCTGCCATGTTTTGAGAGGATGTATGGAGAAGGCCACGTGGCAAAAAGCTATGAGCAGTCTCTACTCTTATACTCTCATATGACCAGGGGGTAGTCTTCCACCAAAAGCCAGCAAAAACCCAGGATCTCAATCCTCTAGCTGCAAGGAGATAAATTCTGCCACCAATATGAATGAGGGTGTAAGTGAATTATTCCCTGGTAGAACCTCCAGAACATAGCCCAGTCAGCACACTGATTGAAGCCTAACAGAGAACCTAGGGATGCTGTGCCCAGACTTCTGACTCACAGAAACTGAGATAATAAACATTTGCTGTTTTAAGCCACTAACTTTGTGATCATTTGTAACGTAGCAATAGTTAACAATATTCTTCCTTTCCTCTGCAGCTAAAGAAGTCTACTCATAGAAGTGAAGACACACAATGTCAGGTTTTCATCATTTAATTATCATAGAGGAAAGTCTGCAGGATCCGTCAAACCATTCCCAAGTCCAAGTATAGCTCTGGCACTTTGTTGTCCTTGAGGTAGAAGATAACCAGCCTCAGGGCACCTGGGTAGCTTAGTTAAGTGTCTGCCTTTAGCTCAGGTCATGATCCCAGGGTCCTGGGATTGAGCCCTGAGTTGGACTCTCTGCTTAGCAGGGAGTCTGCTTCTCCTTCTTCCTTTGCCCTTCCCCACTCTCATGTTCCCTCTCATGCTCTCTCTCAAATAAATAAATAAAATCTTAAAAAAAAAAAAAAACCAGGATGACCAGCCTCAAGAGAAGTGATTCATTTTCTTTGGGCTGGCAGTGCTTTGAAGTCTATAAAGCCCATCAAAGCCTATAGCTCAGAATTTTAACCTATCCTTCCCCTCTCCAACCATAACCTTCTCATCAATCACTACTTGCACTGCCTCCCACCTGCCAACTTAGCTCTTTCCAATCAAGGCCAGATCTTTGGGTCCTTTGCAATTCCCCAAGTCTGGCTCCTTTTGACTTCTTGGCTAGGGGAGGCCTTATATTCTAAAGCCAGGCACTTAAGTGTCATCACCAAAATGAAATCGGTGTGATGATTACTGTTTTTCCAAAGGGAAAAGAAAACGGAATCTTTCTTAAAAACCAGAAACATTCATAAGAAAACAAGTCTATCCCTTGGCACATAGTTTAATCCTCACATCTCTAAGATCTGGCCATTGTAGATGTGTAGGCAGAAGGCAGCTGTCTATTTTTTAAGTCTAAAAATTAAATATCTGATCTCACCTCCGCAGGCTTCTTGTGTTCATTTGGAATTCTGGATTTGCTCCTATACATTGAGCCAGAAGTAAAGGAAGTGGAAGGACCTGAAAAAGATAATTAGGCAAAAAATACTGAGACTTGCTAATATTAATAAATGTCACATAACTAAATGTCATCCAAGAGAATATGAAAGGTATGATGGAGAAGAGCACGGTGATCTCATACCACTGAGGAAAACAGTTAAATTGCAATCAAGAAAGACTCATAATGGAGCTCAACGACATTTATAGGTGACCTCCCAGCATATAAAAGCTTCCACAGTGCTAATGCTGAGGAGGTTTGATTTGGCGTAATCATACTTCACAACATTTTGGAACAACATGATTCATGTTCCACCTAGAGAAAATGTATCTGTAAAAGCAACCGGAAAAACTAAAAAATGTGAGGCAAGTAATCTGTGGATCCTTTGGCCCTCCCCCAAATGCTACAAATGATGATTCATCCAGTCAAACATTTAATACCTAGTTACAGTTGGAATTGTAGGGCCTATAATTTATGCTCTTGTACTTTTTGTTCTTTCTATAGAGAAAAGCACTGCTAAATCATTATTAGATTTGGCTTTTGTTGTTTTGGCAAATGAAAAGTGAAGAACAAATTGCTATATGCCACAAAAAAACAATTTTCCCACCTATTTTTAATGAAATTTAAATGAATAAGAACAATAGTACCCTAAACTTTCCTTCCTAGAAACATTATTTTTTAACCATTGAAAGAAACATGAAATAGCTTGTTCTCAAGTCAAAGAATAAACCCTCAAAGAGTACAGATACAGAGTTACCAACTCTTGGCCGGTTCCACTCACTTTCGTCTGAGCTGTCACTGCTGCTGAGTGTTCTATGGCGTTTCATCCTGGAGCATACTGGGAAAGAGAACAACACTGAATAAAACAGTCAAAACACACACACACACACATTTCAAGGGCGGTCAACACTGCCCTACAGATCCCAAGAAGCAGCAGCAGGCAAATTATGCGGATCAAATGATTTCTGTCAAAAATATCCTCATATGACCTACAGTGATGGGAGAAGGGTACTATCAAATTCTCCAACACAGAGGGTAACAAAGACTGAAGAGGAGGATGCCCAAGCAGCCCTGGACCAATGGTCCAGAACTGGCTGCCTCAGATGTGGCCACATGACCACAGTCCATCCAAACAAAAGCAGGTAGCCATGCGGCCATCACCAGCCAGGGAACCCCATTAGGTCAGGAGCAGGAAAGGTAAAAATCATTTGCAAGGCAGAACTCTCATGGGTCAAGGTCAAAAGGCACAAGATACACTTGGCTGAAGAAAGAACAAGTGAGGCATGTCCCACCTTTAAGGACATAACCATACTGCTTTTCTGTCTGTCCTTTCCCCCTTTCTTTCTCCCCGCCCCATCCCTCAAACAACTAGCCTAATTTAAAATTATATCTATATATATGCCACAAGGAATGTTATAAGAAAGCTCCTACAGGGGTGCCTGGGTGGCCTGGTCAGTTAAGTGTCTGACTCTTGGTTTCAGCTCAAATCATGACTTCAGGGTCCTGAGATTGAGCCCTGTGTGGGGCTCTGCACTCAGGCCACAGTCTGCTTAGGATTCTTTCCCTCTTCTTCTCCCTCCCCCGCTGCCCCTTCCCCTGCTTACATGTGCGCGTGCGCTCTCTCTCTCTCTCTGTCAAATAAATAAATAAATAAATAAATAAAATCTTTAAAAGAGTGATCATCAGCACTTAAAAAAGAAAGCTCCTAATACTGTGATAAATATATAATGGGTTTGACTAAAACTTAAAACTTAAGTGGCCTTCCTTGTGTACATGTGGCCAACAGCATATAAAAAAAGAGGCACAACTTTTTTGGGAACACACCAGCACTAGGGTTTAAGAAAAATGGAAGGCATTGTAAGGTACAAAGCAAGTACTGAAGAAATGAACTAGAAAAGACAGTGATACAATCAGTAATTGACATTCTTCTATGTGCCACAGTATACAAAATGCTATTAGAGGCAATCATGATTCCACAAGGAATAAAGGTCAGAGCTACTGCCTTTGAGCCACTCACAATCTACCAAGGAGATAGAAACCCTAGTACAATGCCATTGTGAGCAATTATGGGTAACATAAACAAAACTATGTTAAAAAGTTAATAGAGAAAGTTCCCCTTCTGGAATGACGTGAAGGGCTTCAAATGAAGAAGAATTTATTAAATAAAAATCTACTAAAACTCAGAAAGAATTTGTGGTATTTGGATCTAGAATTACTTCCTTTACCCTCTCCCAGCACAGATTTCATATGAGACTGGTGCAGCCAAGAACACAGATCCCCCTTTCCCCCAGCTCCCAGGTGTAAGGCTTTCTTCCTGGGAGGAACAAGATGTCAGCATTTTTCATCCTGCCCCAGCCACCTGTTGTTGAGGTTAAGTTCCAGACAAGAACAGCTGAGAGGTTGGGCCTTCCTTCTTCCAGATGGCCCCGACTCCTGGGATGGAGGCTATACCCTGGGTGTGGTGCCACCAAGAATACTGAGGTTCCAATGGCCCTGACTCCAGCTCATTAAGTGGGGGGGTTCTATAGAGAGGCAAACCTAGGAGACTGGGGGGCTGCCACTCACAGGGAAGTACATCATTGTCCCCACACTCTACCCTAGAGCTATGGCTCAGAGACTCTGCCCAGGTGGAGAAGCAGACCATAGAACAGAGGGCTTGAAATCTCTCCCCATTTGCAACTAAGTGTGGAGAAGTTCGAGCCTAGACTGGCTAGCATGCTGGAGAACCAGGGAAAGAGACAGCTGGGAGAAACAATCCTGGGGTCACAAAAAAATATATCAAATACTGATCTCAGGAACTATCCCTTCTCAAAGGAGTTCTAGTTTGATTGGGTCAGTTTGTAGAACAATATATGTCCCAGGGTACTATTAAAAATAACAGAGCAATTAGCCATTTCAGCTTAACAATGTGGTGTGGTGAGGGGAAGTCAAAAAGAACCCTGCCAACCAATGTCATCCCAGGGTGACTGGGGCATACCAAAGGATGCACCCTTATGAGACAACATTAAGACTTACACTGCAGGGCAAAGGTGGGGAGTGATTAGGGTCACCTGGGAGGCTCAGGAGGTTAGGTGTCCAACTCTTGATTTCGGCTCAGGTCATGATCTCAGGGTAGTGAGACTGAGCCCTGTGTCAGGGCTTTCTGCTGGGCATGGAGCCTGCTTAAGATTTTCTTTCTCTTCCTCTGCCCCCACCTCCTCCCTCCCTCAAAAAAAAGGTGGGGAGTAAACAGACTTTAGGAAAATAATCCAGCCAGCATTAAAGAAATAAATAAGAATTTAACAATAAAGTGCCCTGAGCAGGGTGTGTGTGTGTGTGTGCCAGTACCCAGTGTTGTTACATTATATTATCTATAATGTCCAATTTCAAACAAAAATATGAGATATGCAAAGAAACAGGAAAGTATAACCTACACACCAGAAAAAAACTGTGAGAGCAACCAGATAACAGATTCGACAGGTAAAGACTTCAAGTTAGCCATACAAATATGTTCAAAGAGCTTTAAAAAACCCCCAAAAACCATGATTAAAAAAATAAAGGAAGGGGGTGCCTGGATGGCTCCATCGGTTAGCGTCTGCCTTTGGCTCAGGTCATGATCTAGGGTCCTGGGATCAAGCCCCGCATTGGGCTCTCTTTTCAGCACCGCCTCTCCCTCTCCTTCTGCCTGCCACTCGCCTTGCTTGTGCTCTCCCTGCCCCCTGTCAAATAAATAAATAAAATCTTAAAAAAAGGGGGGGGGAATGTAAAAAAAGAAGGAAGGTAAGAATATCAATAAAGAGGTAGAAAGTATAAAAAAGAACCAACTGGTAATTCTGGCATTGAAAAGTACAATAACTGAAATGAAAAAATTCACTAAAGGGGCCCAACAGTAAATTTGAACTGGAAAAATAATTAGTGAACTTGAAATAGATCAAAACAGACTATCCAAGCCAAAGAACAGAAGAGAAAAAAAAGATGAAGAAAAATGAACAAGACCTCAGAGAAATATGCAGCACCATTAAGTGCACTAACATGTATGAGAGTACCAGAAGGAAAGGAGAAAGGAGCAGAAAAAAATATTCAAAAAAATTATGGCTGGGGCACCTGGGTGGCTCAGTCAGTTAAATGTCCAACTCGTGATTTTGGCTCAGGTCATGATCTCAGGGTTGTGAGACCAAGCCTGGCATCAGGCTCTGAGCTCAACACAGAATCTGCTTGAGATTCTGTCCCTCTGCACTCCCCACCTCTCCAAAATAAATAAATCATGGGGTGCCTGGGTGGCTTAGTTGGTTAAGCATCTGCCTTCAGCTCAGGTCATGATCTGAGGGTCCTGAGATAGAGGATGTCAGGCTCTCTGCTCAGGGGGTGACTGTTTCTCCCTCTCCCTCTGCTGCTCCCCCTGCTTGTGCGCTCGCTCGCTCTCTCTCTCTCTCTCTCTCTCGCTGTCAAATAAATAAATACTTAAGAAAAAGAATTATACAATATAAGTAAATCTTTAAAAAATGATGGCTGAAAACTCCCCAAATTTACTGAAAAAAAAATTAATTTGAACATTCAGGAAGCTCAACAAACTCTAAGTAATTTATACTACCACGACTACCACTACTGTCTGCAAAGAGATCCACAAACAGGTAGATCATAGTAAAATTGCTGAAAGCCAGACAAGGAGAAAATCCTAAAAGTAGCAAGGGAAAATTGACTCATCACTTATAAGGTAACTCCAATAAGATTAACAGTTGACTTTTCACCAGAAACAGTAAAGTCAGAAGGTAGTAAGATAAGATATTCTAAGTGCTCTACAGCGCTCATTGCATGTATCAGCTAATATATTAAGAACCATGATGTACATTTTAAATGATTGGATTGTATGGTATGTAAATCATATCTCAATAGGAGCTGTTCTTAGAAAACCTAAAAGGATTAGCACAAGTATCAAAATCATTGATCAAAATTCTATTTGACCTACTGTTAAAGTCAACTGAATATTTTAAAAAATTGAGATATAACTGATATATAACACTAAATTTGTTTCAGGTGCACAACATAATGATTGTTTGTATATACTGTGAAAGTTAAACTATTTTTTATAAGTTTGTTTTATTTCTTTTTAGAGGGAGAGAGGAGAAATGGACAGAAGGAGAGAGAGAATCTTAAGTAGGTTCCCTATGTCATGCAGAGCCTGACATAGGGCTTGATTTCCCAACCCTGGGATCATGACCTGAGCTGAAATCAAAAGTTGAACATTTAACCAATTGAGTTACCCAGGCATTCTGAGGGCTATTTCTTTAAATAGAATGTTATCCTTCTATCATATAAATTTTGGGGGCTACATCTGACTCCTTAGTGCAAAATCTAAGACATTCAAAGGCTCTTCTAAAGTGCAAACAAAACCAACAGTAACAAAATATAAAAAAAGTATTGTATACAAAATCCATCAAAAAGTAATGTGTAATTTAAAGTCACAATGAATACAGAAATTAAAACAAAATAAAAGTAATATTTTTCTAATTGTTTCCTATTGAATGCACTTATTCCCTATTGAGTAGCACCTCATTTATCTGATATTATTGGGATGTTCTATATATGTAAACTTTAGAAAGAAATGCTATGCCCAAGCATTTAAAATTCTGATATCAATGGGAGCTTTTCTAAAATACATATTTATTAGTATTTTATTGTTGCAGTAACAAGTTACCACAAACTCAGTGGCTTAAAACAACACAAATTTATTATTGTCTGATATATCACTGGGCTAAAATTAAGATATCAGCAGGATTGCATTCCTTTCTGGAGGCTAGAGTACAGAATCCATTTCCTTGCCTTTTCTATCTTCTAGAAGCCACTCACATTCCTTAGATCTTGGCCATCTTCCTCAATCTTTAAAGCCAGCAATACTGCATGTCTCTGACCCTGCTTCTGTCATCACACCTCACTCTCTGACCCTCTCTTCGGCCTCCTTCTTCCACTTTTAAATACCCTTGTGATTACTTCAGGTTCACCCAGAAAATCCAGGATAATGTCCCTATTTTATTAAAGTCATCTGATTAGCAGCCCTAATTCTCCTTTGCCATGTAACCTATCATATTCATAGGTTCCAGGGATTAGAGTGCAGACATTCTGCCAACCACAACTTAATATATTTTTTGCATTATTAAAAGTAAATATAGTGCACAAATATGCCTGACAGATTTCTGATGAAGGTAGAAAAGTAATTCAACAGAGGAAAGATAGCCTTTTCAACAAATGGTCCTGGCACGATAGTAAAAAAAGACAGACAAACAGACAGACAGAAAGGAAAAGAAAAGGAAAAAAAAGAACCTCAACTCAAGTCTCATACCTTATACAAAAGTTAACTCAAAATGGCTCATGGACTTAAATGTAAAACTATAAAACTTTTAGAAAAGCATAGGAGAAAATCTTCAGGATCAAGGGCTAAGCAAAGAGTTCTTTTACTTGACACCAAAAGCATGATCTGTCAAAGAAAACTTCATCTGCATCAAAATGAAAAAAAAAACAAAAATAAAAACAAAAAACAACTAGTTCTGCAAAAGACTGTTGAGAAGATACAAAAACAAGCTACAGAACAGGACAAAATCTTTACAAACCACACATCTGACAATGGACTTGTATCTAGAATATATAAAGAACTCTCAAAACTCAACGGTCAGGGAACAAATGATTCTACTAAAAATGGGTGCCTGGGAGGCTCAGTTGGTTAAGCATTTGATTCTTGATACCAGCTCAGGTCATGATCTCAGGGTCATGAGGTTGAGCCCCACATTGGGCTCCGGGCTCAGTGGGGAGTCTACTTGAGATTCTTTCCCTCTGGTCCTTCTCCTACTCTCTCTCTCTCCCTCAAATAAATAATAAATCTTTTGGGGCGCCTGGGTGGCTCAGTGGGTTAGGCCGCTGCCTTCAGCTCGGGTCGTGATCTCAGGGTCCTGAGATCGAGCCCCACATCGGGCCCTCTGCTCAGCAGGGAGCCTGCTTCCTCCTCTCTCTCTGCCTGCCTCTCTGCCTACTTGTGATCTCTCTCTGTCAAATAAATAAATAAAATCTTTAAAAAAAATAATAAATCTTTTAAGAAAATGGTTGGAGAATATCTAAATGTCTAAAAGACTTGAACAGATATTTCATCAAAAAGCAGTATGAATGGTAAATAAGCACATGAAAAGATACTTGGTATCATGAGCCATTAGGGAAATGCAAATTCAAACCACAATTGCTGCACTAAAAAAATAGTGATAATTCAAATGGTGAAGATGTGAAGAAACTATATCACTCATACATTGGTGGTGGGAATGTAAAATAGTACAGCTAATCTAAAAAACAATTTGGCTATTTCTTTAAAAATTAACATGCCACTACCATAGGACCTAGGAATTACATTCGTGGGCATTTAGCCCAGAGAAATGAAAACTTACGTTCACACAAAATCCTGTACACAAATGTTTATAGCAGCTTTATTCATAATGGTCCCAAACTGGAAACAACTCAGATGTCTTCTAACAGGTGAATGGTTAAACAATCCGGGGTACATCCATACCATAGAATACTACTCAGCAGTAAAAAGGAATAAACTATTAATACATGCTATAACATGAAAGACATACATAAAACATGTAAAAAACTCAGCAAAACATGCTCAGTGAAAGAAGTCATAAACACAAGATCACTTATTGTGTAATTCCATTTATACAAAATGTCTAGAGAAGTGGTTGCCTAGGATTGGGAGTAGGAATGTGGACTGACTACAAACGAACACGAAGCTTTTTTGGGGGGGAGGGTGACAGAAATGTTCTAAAATTGGACAGTAGTAAAAAAAAATAAAAATAAAAATAAAATTGGACAGTAGTGATGGTAAATACAGTGATATAAATACACTAAAACTCAGTGAATTGTATACTTAAATGAATTTTATAGTATGTAAATTATACCTTAATAAAGCTTAAAAAGACCTTTAAAAGTTACTGTAACGACCCATGAGAATTTTGGGGCAGAGTCAAGAAGAGTTAGCAGTAGAAAAATTCTGTGTCTTCTGAACATTACTTCATACTGGGATTGAAGACAGCATTAAAGATATAGTTATATCCTCCAAAAAACTCTCAGTGAGGAAAGCCAGCTGGGCATGGACCTTACCCTCTCTCCTCACTTCCGAGTTTCAGGAGCCCCATGACTTCTTATGAGATAGATACTCCTCTCATCTGAAGTTCTGGTCTTAGGAATTTTGGTTAAAACAGTATCCCCATTTTCTTTACATTAATTAATCAGTTGATTGACTAATGTTCTTATTTATGTTTTTATTTTAATTCCAGTTAACATACAATGATATATTAGTCTTGGGTGTACAATACAGTAATTTCCATTGTCTATAATATTCTGTTCTTTAGAAGTTGGTTATCAAACTTTTCATGATCAAGGGAGGCACACATTTTAAAGAAGCTGCAAAATTTTGTTTTTTAAAAACTATTACAGTAACAATCACTTTTTATGAATGATGTAAACAAAAAACTCTTGCATTTTCAGTAAAGAGTCTCAGAAACAGATTAACACCAGTAACACCAGTCCTGGGAAATAAGAATGAATTGTTAATGATTTCGAAAAGGAAAACAAAGCAAGCAAAATTTTTGGGTTTGGGCTGTTACAGTGCATTGATCTGTCTGTCCATTTCTGTAATAGCGCTACTGTTTTAATCACTGAACAAAAATTACAAAGAACAGTAAATGCAGCACAATAAGAGTACATCTTTAGATCTGTCTTCATTATTTCTAATTACAAAAGTCCTATAAATATCACCATCATCCATCAGCCATTTTACAGATGAGAAAATTGGGGTTCAGAAATATTTAAGAGACCTGCTTGGAGCCACATGGCCACCAGAGGGCAGAGCTGGCAGGTATATCTGGAACGGGTACTCCAAGTGGACCCTGAGAACTTAGGCAGACTGGGTGAATGACAGCAGGAATGCTGCCCCTTCTAAGGCCAGCCTTTTCAGCGTGACCTTGGGGGCCCACAGTATTCTGGTTCCAATCTGTCAGGCCACATCATCTGCTGTTCCCCTACCTCCAGCACATACTAGGCCCAGTGAGATTCCATGAACACCTCTTATCTCATACTTGGTGGACTTCGTCAGGAGCTCTTCCCTCTGTCTACAGTTCCTTCCTTGTGAAACCTGATCAGCCCGTTTTCCCCTAACCAGGTCCTACCTATTTGTTAGAGCCCATCAGTGAAGTTCTCCAGGTATCCTTCTCTCACAATTATTCACTCCTTTGCTTTCTGAGTCTCTGTGCATGCTTTCCTCGGTGTAGAAAGCCCCTTGCTTACACTGTAAATATTCTTCACATGGTCAGCCCTGCCACTATACCACAAACATCTTAAAAGCTGGGACAATGTCACATTCATCTTTTTTTTTTTAAAGATTTTATTTATTTATTTGACAGACAGAGATCCCAAGTAGGCAGAGAGGCAGGCAGAGAGAGAGGGAAGCAGGCTCCCCACTGAGCAGAAAGCCCGATGTGGGACTCGATCCCAGGACCCTGGGATCACGACCTGAGCCGAAGGCAGAAGCGTAACCCACTGAGCCACCCAGGCGCCCCTGTTACATTCATCTTTTACTCCCAAGTCTTAGCAGTGTCCTGCACAAAGTAAACATACTAAAGAGTAATAGACGCTATGGTTGTACCTAGCTTTACCTAGCTAACACACCCACCTCCCAGCTACTGCTGGTTTGCTGCTAATGGTTCACAGCTGTCCCTCTCACTAAGCACAGGGGTCCTGTCAGGGAGCTTATACTCCCCCAGTCTCCCTCTCAGTGGGGGCCAGCAACTAGTTCTACATTCTCCCCCTACTCTCCTCAAAACATGATAACGCTAGACTTTTTTAAATTAATTAATTAATTAATGTTTTTATTGTGTTATGTTAAATAAAATAAACCATTACTTTTTGATGCAGTGTTCCAAGATTACTCAGCCATTAGAAAGGATGAATACACAACTTTTGCATCAACATGGATGGGACGTGAGGCTAGACTTTTCTAAGACTTTAGCTCCTTCTTCCCTACACTCTTGTCCTCACTCCCTTAACAGTTTCTCCTGAGAGCATCCCTTCAATATATCACATACGTTCAAATACTGTCTCAGGTTCTGCTTCTAGGCATCCATACTACTCAAGGCAATACGTAAATCTTCACTAAGTGTTATACTTTTCAAAGTACTTCAGAATAAAATTTTTTGTTAAGCAAAACCATAAGTAAGTACAGTGTAATCTTGGAGTAACTTCATGATGTACTTTATATTTGGACATATTATTCAGCTGTTTATTTTCTAATCCTCTGTTCAGGGTAGAGACTTTATAAAGGCATCCTTTTCTTCCTTACCTCCCACAATGAGTATTCCTTTGTTTTGGCAGAAATGAAATGTGCACCAGCCCTCACCTTGCACCCTTGGGAACAGTAATTTGAGGGCAGTTTTCAGATCTTATTCCTGCCATAATCTCAACCAAAATGATTAACAGCATGCTGATTTATTTTAACTGTGACTGTAAGCCAGGCAAAATACAAATGTATAAAGTGAATGCCTTCCTTGGGTGAAACTTCCTGTTAAAGGAGCTCTGTCTGGAAGTTAACCCAACTGGGATTATTTGGGACTGGAATCTAAGTCTGTGGTTTGGTGGCTACTTGACTCCCCATTAATATTCCCACAGAAGAGCAGGGAGGCAAGGAAAAGTGATTACCTTAAACACAGCCCTTTCCTTCTATATGCCCAAGAGACAGACTTTTGAAATGTATGGTCAGTGCAAGGAGCTCCTTTTCAATGCCCTCTGTGGGTCCACACAGCAGTTTTAAAACATAATCTAAGGCTCTGCTTTAAACATAGTCACACCCTGTGAGCCAGGAATTCTCCTTCCAACATTCATCTTTGAAAAATAATCCAAAACACAGAAAATAATTATGGACAAAAATGCCCACTAAAACTCCATAATAAAAATAATAACTGAAACCTGGCTATGAAACAAAAGAGGAATAATTAAAGCACATTAATGTCATATTTCATTTAATCACTTAAACGTGGTATAAGGGGAAAATTTTATGTTAACATGTTAAGTGGAAAAAACAGCCTAAAATTGGTTTTACAGTGAGATTACATGAAATAAAATATATAAAAAACAGATGAAGCCCATAAGCCAATTTACTAATATTAGTTACATTAGTAACATTAAAGTGATGGATTTTGGGGTGATAAAAACCATTCTTTCCAAATTTTTCCATTGTCCACATTTCTCCAGTATACAAATAGGGCACTTATAATTAGAAAAAAATACTTCTAAGTTTTCAAGGTATTTGTCCCTCATGCCACCCACAAATGATGCAGCTGACCTGAAACACTAAAGTTATAAAAATAGCTGTCACTGCCATTCAACATGGGCATTAACCAGAGCTGGGGAAAAAATCCAGAAAAGCATGATACAATCAACTAGATAGAGAAGACTACATATCATAAAGGTAGTCAAAAAGCACAAAACTGTGCAGTTTGGGAAAGACAAATATCTACAGCAGTGGTTCTCAACTGAAGGCAATTTCACCCTCCAAGAGACACGTGGTGATATCGAGACAGATTTTTGGTTGTCACGACTGGGAAGGAGAGTGTTACTGGTATCTACAGGGTTAGAGGTTAGAAAGGCTGCTAACCATTTCTACAGCCCACAGCATAGTCTCTTACAATGCACTGATGTATCTGGTCCAAACTGTCAATATTGCCAAGGTTGAGAAATCTTGCTCTACAAGGATGAAGCTGAAATAAGAGTCAAGAAGAGTATAGAAATGATTGACAAGTTTATTCACCTACTCACAGAGTAAAAGTAACAAAGGGGCACTCCCTGAAACCTAAAGGCAATTTTATCAAAAAGAAAGCAGGACTTTGAGCAATGCTTAGGGAACTTAGAGAACTCATCAGCTCAAGAAGTGGAACAGAATGAAAATGTAAACAGGTTCAAGAAGGACTGAGATAAAATCAGGGTGGATAAATTCATGATGGTATTTGGAAGTAATCCTTAAGTAAAGAAACATCTGTAAGTCCAGCTCCCTTAGGCTTTCAGGAAAATATCCTCCAGAGCCCTGAACAGAGACAGACATTTGAGTTAGGTCACTAGTCAGACCAGAGCAGAATTCTTCTTATATCCTTAAGGGTCAAGTCCTGCCCATGGGGGCAAAGAACCTCCTAAAGTCTTCCTTAAACAGAAATCATGAATGCTATAAATATGTTTCTTGAGCTGATTAGCTCTGCTTTGGGGAAAACAATATTAAACTCCACGTTGAAGCCATTTGAGTCTACAGCCTATGGTTTAATTTTCTACAAAATTTATCCATCACACTGCTTTGATGCAAGTTGTGGAAACAAAACTTCCCTTCAAGTCTGTTCACCTTGCATATCTTTCTTCTCTACCACATTTCAGTAGTCCAGTGAAGCCATAAATATCTATCTAGGAACTGAGTTAACAAAAAAATAAGAAAAAGAACATAGCCTACATATTTTACTGCTTCTCCTCATCCCCAACAAATCTTTGTCTTGAAAAAAGAGATACCAGAGGCGCCTGGGTGGCTCAGTTGTTAAGCATCTGCCTTCAGCTCAGGTCATGATCCCAGGGTGCTGGGATGGAGTTTGCTTTGGGTTCCCTGCTCAGCTGCTTCTTCTCCCACTCCCCCTGCTTGTGTTCCCTCTCTCGATGTCTTTCTCTCTCTGTCAAATAAATAAAATTCTTAAAAAAAAGAGAGAGAGAGAGAGATACCAGAAGTTGGAGCAGATGAACTTTTATGTACTTTCTAAAAGACAAATACCTCCATCTCAGTGATTGTGTGTGTATGTATGTGTCATTTCAAAGCTTGTTTTTAAAAAGAAAGACATGTCATATGACTCATGAGATCCCTGTGACCAGATGAGGAATCTGGAGGTCAACTCTTTTCCAAAGCCCTCAAAATGCATTAAAGAAAAAAGAAGAAAGTACAGATTTATCTGGGTAGGCTCCTGCCACTCAGAGAAGTATTTCCATGTCAACCACAGTTACCTCTATTGTCAGGAAGCAGGCTTACCCTCTTCAATATAAAGACTTGTTAACAAATTATTTGGGGATATCAAACCTCCTGAGTAGAAATCATCTTGCATAGAAAGGCCAGGCTGGGAAGGAAGTTTAAATCAGGGTTCAGTAAAGTCTTTCTGGAAAGGACCAGCTAGCAAATATTTTTGGCTTTATGAACCATATGGTCTCTGTTGCAACTACTCAAATGTGCCATTGTAGCATGAAAGCAGTCACAGACAGTACATAAACAAATGAGAATGGCTCCACTCCAATAAAACTTTATTATACTGAAATTTGAATTTCGTATAATTTTTATGTCATGAAATATTATTCTTCATTTTTAACCACTTAAAAATGTAAAAACCATTCCTAGCTCACAAGCCACACACAAACAGGTGGCAGGCTAGATCTGACTTGCAGGCCATAGCTTGTCAACCTCTGGTCTAAACTACAGGAAATATTTATTATTTATAATATTTATAAATATTGTAATATAAAACACATATATACATATTTATAAATATTTATTTATTTTAATTTTAGTTCTTTTAAAGTAGGCTCCACGCTCAGCAGGAAGCCCAATGCAGGTCTTGAACTCATGACCCTGAGATCAAGACCTGAGCTGAGATCAAGAGTCAGATGCTCACAGACTGAGCCACCCAGGCACCCCAAGAAAGAATATTGAAAATCAGAAGTCTACAATTGAATTATCACTCTCCTAACATCACCCCCACCTTAATCTCTCAGCCCACTGTTTGTCTGATACAGACCTCACTGGAAGGTTTCAGCCTGGGTGGCCTATTCTGTGATATTATCTTGACAGATTTTAATGGTCGTAGTCCTTCTTAAATTAAAATGTTTTATGCCTTTTAAGGGAAAAAAGCCCCAGTTCCAGTAAGTTTTTTTTTAAAAAATTAGCAGTACATGTTCTTTTTAATTTATGTACATATATTCAACAATTTCAGCTACCCAAATAAGCAGGCTTGGCATTTTAAAAATAAAAAGAGATATATGTACAAAACATGAATCTTTTTAAGATAAAATACCATTTGCAAATAAGACTTCTTAAGAATAAAGTAAATCAATAAGAATAGCTTTTACTATGAAATACACAATTCTCCAGATAGAAACACAAACAATTTTTAAAAATAGCAGTTTCCAATATGTCTCATCTGCTGCTGTGAGTTGCTTCCACATTGAGATTTTTGCTCACATGTACCCCTAGTACATTTATAACATCTACCCAATTTAAAGTGATTGTCAGAGTTTATTAGGAGGAAAAATAACCTTTATCCCAGGTTTTCGTTATAATAAAAAGCATGTAAGCCTTACATATAAGGTCAGAAAAACAGAAACAATCCCAAACTTACTGAGCAAGTTCAAATCCACTGCACACCAACAGTTAATACTGTGCTACTAGAAGGATGGCACTGCAGTGGCCACCAGAACTGAGAAACCAAGTCCTTTCGCTCTCTCAGGACCAGGGTCACAGGACCAGGTGCACTAGACACACTGTCACAATAGCTTGGGTGATCACAGCCCATAACTGGTAACCAGTGATGTGTGACAAACCAATCAGGGAGGGTTTTCACTGTTAATCCCAAAATCAATCAAATTGGTTGGGGGTGAAGTAGAAGGGGTTGAGGTTAAACCCTCACCTCCGGTTAGAGCAATGCCTATGGCAAAGGAGCAGTCAGACATGCAAATTGACATCTAAGTCAGTACTGACTTTGAGGGCAACAAAGAGTGAGGGAAAATGAAATAGCTACAAATCTTCCTCAGAAGAAAAGGACTGGGCCACAGATGCCAACACAAGTTAAGCCCCAAGAAAACATATCTAGCCTCCTCAGCAGAGGTTCTCAATCTCCATTTCCCACTGGAAACATCTGGGGAGCTTATAAAAACCCCAATGCCCAAACTGCACCCATTATCAATTAAGTCAGAATCTCTCTTTTCAAAGAACCAGCTTTTGGATTCACTGTTTCTCTCTACTGTTTTTGTTTTCAACTACATGAACTTCTCTTTTCTTTATTGTTTCCTTTCTCCACCGCTGGTTCTGAGTTTATTTTCCTCTCCCCCTCCCCATTATCTTGAGGTTGATGCCTTGATTATTTGAGATCTTTCACCCATTCCTCATATAAGTATTTAGTGTCATAAATTTCCCACTTAGTACTTATTTAGCTACATCCTACATATTGCTTTTTAAAGATTTTATTTATTTATTTGAGAGAGAGAGTGAGAGGGAGATGAGAGCACACAGAGGGAGAAGCAGGCTTTCCACTGAGCATCAGGCTCTCTAGCCTGATGAGGGCTCGATTCCAGGACCCTGAGATCATGACCTGAGCTGAAGACAGAGGCTCAATCCGCTGAACCACCCAGGTGCCCCCATCCTACAGATTTCGATATGCTGTGTTTTCATTTTCATTCAGGGAAATGTATCCTTCCTTTTTTTTTTTTCAATTTCCCTAGAGACTTCCTCCTTTACCCATAGATTAATGAGAAGTATGTTATTCAGTTTCTAAGTGTTGGAAAACTTTCAGTAGCCTTCTTCTTTCTGATTTCTTGTTTGATTGCATTATGGTCAGTGAATATACTCTGCATGATTTCAACTCTTATATTTGTTGAGGTTGATTTTATGAATTGAGCTACAGTCTATTTTGGTGAATGTTCATTACACATATACTTGAAAAACAAGTATATTATGCCGTTGTGGAGCATTCTATGTCAATTAGATCTGGCGGACTGGTAGTGTATTTCTTTCATAACCTTGCTGATTTTCTTCTGTCTGGTGGTTCTATTGGTTACTGAAAGGGGCACTTTCAACTTTCAGTTGAAAGTTCCCAGCTCTATGAATTTGTGTTTCTCAAATCAGTTATGCTGTTTTGCCTCATGTACTTTGAAGCTCTGTTATTTGGTGGATACACATTTAAGACTACTGTGTCTTCTGGATGGATTCACCCTTTCAATCATTATGTAGCACTCCTCTTGTCCCTGGTGATTTTCTTTGCTCTGATGTCTATCTATCCACAATTAGTATAGCCACTCCAGCTTTCTTTTGAAGGTGTTTGCATGGTGTACCTTTTTTGTATTCACTTACTTGTAAACTACCTGTATATTATATTTAAATGGAATAGAATAAAAAATGTGTCTATTCCATCTTGTCTGGAACAGCAAGGTTGCTCGTTCTACTATTTTTGCAACTCCTCTCTAAATTTAGACATATTATCTCAAAATCTCTTATTTTAAAAAAATTATCTCAAAATAAAAAATTAACTATTAAAAAGGAAATACATGATAAAAAGGCCATCTTACTCATGTTCCTACTATATCTGGAGAATATTAAGTTAATACTTAATATTTAATAAATGAAAAGAATCAACTTGAGGACTTCTGAGATTTTCATTACTGCACTCTCCCAGAAGGAAAGAAAGGGCTAAGAAATAGGTAAATTTCATAGGCCTGAGGTCACTGGAGAGTGAATCCCTCTCTGCCCCCCTGCTGGTAACAAAGAAAATCAGTTGGTAACAATGATGTAATTATTTTTCCTTAAAAGATAAATATTCACCATACCTGGTGCTCCTGGTTTTTCTTAGGCATAGGAACTCTTCTTCCAGTGTTTGCATTTTCTAGTTTCCCTGTCTGGATTTTAATTATTTTCACTATTTACTGGCATTTTCAAAAGGTTAACAGAGAGAATTTAAAATGTATAACTTGTGAAGGAATAAAATTCTAATTAATTAGTTCTACCACTTGTTAGTTCTGTAAAAGAAATGATGAGTGAGAAAGCTGGAAAGTACTGACTAAAATGTGGCTTTCTGAGAATTAGTTGTGTTTAGTCATTTATGCCGTTCATGCTTCAGTGCCCCAGGAAGCCAGATTTGGATACAGGTAAGTAGTCATTTGAGACAAAACTGCAAAAGGTTACCCCTGAACTGTTTTAAATGCTAACCAAAGGGATCACTAAACGATCTAAGATAAGGACTAGAGAGCATGGATGGAAACTAATTATCTTCTCTTGGCCCTAGGAAACCAAACTTCATGTAAATTAAAAGCATTCATATAGGAATATGAATCACAGAAAAACAAGAAATAGGTTTTTCCTCTCTAGCCATTTCTCCTATCATCTCAGTGCTATTTTGATCATTCCGAGTATCAGTGTTTGAAAAAAATGGACAGATAAAATATTAAACTCTCAAAAACTTGAAATAAAACTCATCGTTGCTGCATATGGAAAGGGACTACCCTTGTCAAAATTATCTATTATGTCCAGACCATGGTTGATTGTCATAGTGATCAAACTTTCCTGGACGCTAAGCCTCAATATTTTGTTATCTGAGAATCTGCAGTCTAATTTCATCCTTCAAGATCAAAGGCATAAAAATTAACTTGGCACATTGATCTGACGAGTCTATGGAAAGCTGCCAGGCAAGACAAGTCCACAGATTAACTCATTAGTTTATAATGCTTAAAACAACTTTGGGTAAACTGTTGAGAATTGAACAGAGGCTAAAAAACCCAAAGGCATTCATCAATATATCTTTCAATACAGTTTTTTTTTTTCTGCGTTCCCTGTGTTGCTCCCAAATATCCTTTTCTTCCTCTAACCATCTCTTAAGGGATGGTGTTTCCCCAAAATGTCCTATACTACACACGTGGTTATGGCTCTAAGGAAGGAAACAAAGGAAAGAAAGAGGGAGGGAAAAAAAAGAACAAATCCCAAAGCCCGGCCAACCATACATATGGACCTAGAAGGTGATTAACACCAAGGCCACTGGCTAGTCCTCCCTTCCAGTGGTCTCCATTGGCACCTTCCTTTGTGCCTTCACAAACCCCAGAAAAATCTCTAAATTCTTTCTCTTCTCTCACCCTGGATCAGCCATCAAATCCTACTAAGTTAACCTCTGAAATTCTATATCAATATCCCCATTTTAACCTTCATTTTCTTAGTTTGGGACCTAACCATGTCCTAAAACAAGACTATGATAGCAGTTTCCTAACCAACTGGTCTTAGGACTCCTGATCTTGTTGCCCTCAAATTTACCTTCCACCCAACTGCCAGAGACTTATCTGAAACACAAACTGGACTGTGTCCCTTTACTTCTGAGAGACTTCAATGGCTTCCCTTTGTCCTTAGACATTTATTAAGGTCCTCACAAAAGCCAACAAGGTCCTCCACAATCAAGGTGCACCTCATTCTTCAGCTTTCTCTCTCACCACACTGCTCTGCTTTTATGCTCTAGCAACACAACCTCTAGAGTTCCCATCCCCATGCGGCTTCTCACCCATATGCTTTCTATGATCATACCATCTCTTCTGCCTGGAAGGTCCTCTTCTTACTTCCTCACTTAGGAACTTATAAACTCATCCTTACAAGGCTTAGAAACCATGTCACCTCTCTAAAAAGCCTCCCCTGTCTGATTCAGCCATACCTTGACGATCCCAACAGCAGTATGCCCTAGGAATGGCCTAGGTAGAGGACCATCACTAACTTAGACTGTTCTGTAACCAACTATATATATAGGTAACTATATATATAACATATATATATATATATAATATCTATATAGATAACTATATATATATATAACATCTATATAGATAACTCTCTCTCTCTCTCTCTATATATATATATATTTTTTTTAATCTCCAACTAGAATATGAGTTCGTACCAGGCATGGGCTAGATTTTTTGATGTAATGGATGTTATTTTTCCTTCATCTCTTTGAAAATCCTAAACTTTAAAGTCATTCTAAAATGAATCTCATTGGGAGTAGGAGTAAAATGACTCTCATTTTGCTGGTTGCTAATTTGGACAACTGTCCTTACTCTGAAATTTTAGTTTGCAAGCTAACCTTGGAGACAGTTCATTTCCCTCCTTCATTCACCCTCTCCATTGAGAGGTGCTTCCTCCTAGGATTCTCAGTCCCACCCTATCAAGAGGGAGAAAGGTTCAGATTTAGACAGTAAGCCGATAATACATTTGTCTCTGGCCTGCTCTCTTGCTTGTCACTCTGAATAGAAGTAACATCTTTTTCTCTCTGTTCATGGGCAATCCTTGACTTCACAGCCAGGGATCATTTCCTCCATTCACTGAAAGTTTTGATCCCCATTACCTACAGAAATACCATCTCCAGACATCTCTCTGCCTTTTCTGGGATCTAGAGTGCAGCACATCAGAAATTAGACGCCCATGACTAACAGTCTCCACTGACTGTTTGATCTGTTTCTGGTCCAGAGATTTACTTTTCTTGATCACAGATACGTCTTCTAATTTTCATTTTATTTATTATCACTTTGTTTAGAAAGGAGATAGTTTGGAGTATAAAAATCAGAGCCAACTAGACCAGAAGCCCTTAGGTTTAAATTTTACAAGTGCTACATAATCTTTTAGATCAGTGTTCAGCAAGCTACAGCCCCTAGGCCAAATCTAGTTCACTGCTTGTTTTCGCTATAGCCCATAAGCTAAGAATGGCATTTGTATTTTTAAATGGTTGAAAAAAATCAAAAGAAGAATAATATTTCATGACATGTAAAAATTATGTAAAATTCTTATTTCAGTGTCCATAAATAAAGTTTTATTGGAATACAGTCATACCCATTCATTTATGCTATTCTAGTTTCAGCTGCTGTGCCACAAACCACTGCAAAACAGAGTGGCATAAAGCAACCCCCATTTTATCATCTCACTAATTCTGTGGGTCAGGAATTCAGATAAGGCATGGCAGGAATGGCTTTTTTTCTACTCTAAGATGTCTGGAATCTCAGTTGGGAAGACAAACAGCTGGAATCATCTGGAGGCTTCTTCACTTATCTGGCACCTTTGAGAGGAATGACTTGGCTTAGCAGACACCATCTCCAGCACACCCACATAAGACCTCTCCCCTAGACGTGGCTTCAGGGTAGTCAGACTATTTATGAGACAGTTCAGGAGTCCCAGCATGAATATTCTAGTGAACAAGGCAGAAGTTGCATTGCGTTTTATGACTAAGCCTCAGAAGTCCTATACTCTACTAGATTGGATGAAACAGTCACAACTCAACCCAGATCTCACTGGAAGGGCACACAGGCCCTGTTTCCAGATGAAAGGACTGTCAAAAAATCTGCAGCTGTGTTTTTTTTTTTTAAGATTTTATTTATTTATTTGACAGAGAGAATTCACAAGTAGTCGGAGAGGCAGGCAGAGAGAGAGAGGAAGCCGGCTCCCTGCTGAGCAGAGAGCCCGATGCGGGACTCGATCCCAGGACCCTGAGATCATGACCTGAGCCGAAGGCAGCGGCTTAACCCACTGAGCCACCCAGGCACCTCTGCAGCTGTGTTTTAAACCTGCATTTATGGTCTTCACATCATTTAGTACCAAGGATCCAGAATTAATGACTCTGACTTAAAATGTAAGGCACATTCAGGTATGAGAGTATCCAAGTTTCAAAACAATATCAGTTTTACAAAAGGACTATAATCAAGGCCCTGACTTGTGAGCAATTTTAATACTTTCCTATTTGTTTTTGAGCAGCCTTTAAATCTGAACATACAGAACATGTGAGTTTTTAAATGTTACAGAATTAACTGAAGCCTTTAAGAAGAATAAACTATATTTGTGTGATAAATAGCAAAAATGGCTCCAATTCTCTACCCTTTTCTTTATTTATGCCCTTTCAAGGTGACTTTGAAGCTTCTTCCCACTCCTTGAATCTAGACTGGCTTTGTGACTTCCTTAGGGCAACAGAGTACAACAGAGGTGAAGGTGTGCCAATTCCGAGC
Source organism: Mustela nivalis (assembly GCF_964662115.1). Lineage (NCBI taxonomy): Eukaryota > Metazoa > Chordata > Mammalia > Carnivora > Mustelidae > Mustela > Mustela nivalis. The sequence goes on from NC_139040.1 coordinate 93,056,856, forward strand.
CTGGCCTCAAGAGGTTTTGCTGCTTCTACTAAGTTTTAGAAATCTGCCCAGCTACCACGAAAACAAGCCTGGGCTAACCCGCTGCAGGAGAAGAGAGGAAAAGCCCAGTGCTCCTACCCCTACCATTGCCCCAGCTGACCAGCCAACCTCAAAAGCAGAAGCTCCCTGCTGACCTGTAGTTGACACAGGCATAAGGGAGACCAACTAAGAACAGCAGAACCACGCAACCTGAACCCAGTCCAAATAGCTAACTCTTAGAATAATGAACTGAAGAATTACTATTTTGAGCCACTAACTTTTTTTTTTTAAGATTTTATTTACTTATTTGACAGACAGAGATCACAAGTAGGCAGAGAGGCAGGCAGAGAGAGAGAGAGAGAGAGAGAGGGAAGCAGGCTTCCTGCGGAGCAGGGAGCCCGATGCAGGGCTCGATCCCAGGACCCTGAGATCATGACCCGAGCCGAAGGCAGCAGCCCAAACCACTGAGCCACCCAGGCACCCCTGAGCCACTAACTTTTGAAAAGGTTAGATATACAGCAATACTTAACTGACAGAATTTAGAAGGCAGTTTTAAATGATAAACTGTAGAATGGAAATTTCATCACATACTTCAGACCTACTACACTGAATCACTTCAGACACTGAATGATTCTCCAGAGCAGGAACTATTGCTAGGCTTTATTGAGAATGGCACTCAAGCTAATGCCATGATCACAGAGGGGTCAAATATCTGGCCCAAAAGAAGAAATCTGCAATAGCACCCATACAAATAACAAGCATCCCTCCATGTGCAAGTCTCTCATCTTACCTGATGCCAAAATAGCCATAAAGTACATCCTCAGGCTAGAGGTAAGTGGCACCTACAATCAGCAGTGAACCAGTTAACTAGAAAGAGCAACACAACCCACATCCCTAATGTGAGAATTTACTGCTACTAGAACACCTATTCTTTTTAGCTATAATCCCCACATTCTTTTTAAAAAATATTTACTTATTTGAGAGACAGAGAAAGCACAAGCATGGGGAGGGGCAGAGGGAGAGAAGACAAGCAGACTCCCTGCTGACCAGGACCCTAAGATCATGACCTGGGCCAAAATCAAGAGCTAAACACTTTAAGTGACTGAGCCACTCACATGCTCCTATCCCCAACCTCTTTATTTGCCTTTGGTGCACTTCAGTAAAGGCACGGCAGATACCAATTCAAAAAATTACACACATGTAACTACATACATATCACCCCCACCCAAATTCACACATCCAATTATAGGCTGACTTCCAGGAGACCCCCTGAGACAGCAAATGTTTGTTCCAACAGTGCAATTTCTCAAAATACTTAGGACATTTTTTGCTTGGATTTGCTTTCTGTTCCTTTGGCATCCTACTCCTTTGAATAAGGTCAACAGAAGCAAAATTTTTCCTTTGAGAATGAATTTAATTTTTGGAAACAATCAAATGTCATTCAAAGTCCATTCAAGTGAATATGCAATTGAGGTGTGTAAAACCAGTTTTAGTCAGTCACAAGCTGGGAAAAGAAATTGCAAGGCTGATTTATAATTCCAATTCTACAGCTATTAGCTGGCAGGTTAAACCTTTAAAAGCACAAAACCTTCAACGGCTCCCTACTGCTCACAGCGCAGATTTCAAACTCCTAGGCCTAGTATTCAAGGCACTCCATAATGTGGCCAGAGCTCACCTTTCCAGTCTTATTTTCCTTGCACGGTTTCTCCTCTAGGGAAGCTAAGTCCCTCTCTTCTCCCTACTCACATGTCCTGGTGCTTTCTTGCACCCCTGCATCTGTTCATACTCCTCCCCTGGACTGCCCCCTATGTTGATGTCATCTATCTCTATACCCGATACATTGCCCACCACTGGATGTGACTCAAATAAATATTCACTGAATGAATCAATTCCTTGGGTGACTTACAAAATGGCTCTGAAGATAATTCCAAAAAGGAGAGCTCCAAAAACATTCTAAGCAAGGGAAGAAATAGCTAGCCTTCAACATGCATTTTTGAGGATAAAGTCAGGAAACACTGGAATAGCAACTGATTTGTAGTCACGCTTACTGACTGCCTATGAAGTCCCAGTCAATCAGGTACTGAGCCAGAACCAAACTAAAATTGCAGGCTACTCTAGTCTAACTAGACATACTCTAGTCTACCTAGACACTGTGTCACCGAAGTTAAGACAGCAGGCCTTGGGAATTCTGGACTTCTCTGGGTTTCTCTCTCAAAATATCCAAGTTACAAACGAGTAATACTTCTAGATATATACTTAGAAGTGACACTGCAGGATCATTTAGTAGTTTAATTATTTTTTTTTTTATGATCTCCACACTGTTTTCCATAGTGGCTGCAACGTTTTACATTCCTACCAACAGTGTACAAGGTTCTAATTTCTCCACACTCTCACCAACACTTATCTTTTAAAAATATATATAATAGCTATCCCAACAGGTGTCAGGTGATAGCCCGTTATGGTTTTGATTTTCATTTCCCTGATGATTAGTGATGTTGAGCACCTTTTCATATACCTGCTGGTCATAAATACCCAAGAGAACTGAAGTTCGGATCTTGAAGAGATATCTGCACACCCAAGCAGCATTATGTGTAAGAGTCAAGATATGGGAACAACCCAAATGTCCATCGACAGATGAATGGATACAGAAAATGTGGCATATACATACAATAGAATATTATTTAACCTTTAAAAAGAAGGGAATCCTACCATTCACAACAACAAGGATGACCCTTGAGGACATCATGCTAAGTGAAATAAGCCAGTCACAGAAGGACAAATACTGCACAATTCCACTTACACGGGGTAGTCCAACTCATGGAGACAGAAAATACAGGGGCTGTGGGGAAGAGGAAATGGGGAATTACCATTCAATGAATATAAAGTCTGTTATATAAGATGAATAAATTCTAGAGATCTGCTGTACGACATAGTGCCTATGAACAATACTATATTGTACATGTAAAAAGTTAACAGGATAGATATCATTTTAAGTGTTGTAACACAAAAGAAGAGAACAAGGAAACTTTTGGAGGTGATGGATAGGTCTATTACCTTGATTGTGGTGTTGGTTTCACCACTATATATATATATATATATATATATATATATATATATATATATCCACACACACATATATATATATCCAAACTCATCAAGTTGTATACACTGAATATATGCAATTTTTGTGTATCAATTATATCTTCGTAGAACTGCTAAAAGAAACGCTAGTCTGATCAGTGATGGATATGTAACAAATTATTATAAACTATAAAGACTAAGAATTTATGAGATCCTTGCCCCTCTGATGAAGTTAAGACTACTACAGTAGTAAACTAGAAATATTTTCAAAGCATCTGTGTGGTGAAATTAGTTAATATTTGGTCAAACTGCATGCAACTGCCATTGTTGTAGGTCATACAGCAATTCAGCAATGTGGCAGAATACAAGGTCAAAAGGTTTTGAGTATCAGCAATTTTATATCATTCAACCTAATACTTCAGAATTTTGCTCATGAACAAAAAGAAATTAAAAAAAAGAGAAGAAACCTTCCTTTGGCCTCAAAGCCCTCACACACTCTGGGCAATCTCCCTTCTTACAAACTTTTGAGGACTTACAATAAACAAAGAAAAGAAATACACAAAGCCTTGCCTGTACATATACATAACTTCTTAGTTCAAAACACCTAGTTTCCTTTAGGAGTTGTATTCCACTTACCAGACTCAAGGTAATTGGCCTGTGAGTCCCCAGTGGGGTATTAGGTCTCTCCAGCTACATCTCAAATTTCTAGGTCAGATCTGAGCACCCTCTTCCCATGTTCCATTTGCACACTGCAAATAGGCCATCACACCCAGGATTCCTGAATGTTGTTTAATGTAAGGGAAGGCGGCTGATGAAAAGGGCATCTAATCATTATTATTACATGTGGGTTGTGGGGGCTTGATTTTATCCTCATTTCTTCTGCTTTTCCTGCCCCAGAGTTGCAGACAGCTGGCTACTCTCTGGGTCTCCTTTTGGTCAGATGAGGAGAAACCTCATAAGCAGGATTCCTAACCCTGCGTGTGTGGCTGGAGTGGTGAGGCAATTACCCTCCATCTTCCTGGGCAGCCGCAACAGGACCCTATGAGGAGGCGCAGGTGCTGCGACTAACTGGCACACTCCCAGGCTACAGTTAACACCACGTGCTCAGAACAGAGGCTCAATTTTAATCCTTCTGAGACACCATTTCAGGAATCAGCCAATACACAGACATGTAATCAATGTAATGCTTTTGTGTGCTTGTGTGGGTCTTGAGCTGGTGAATTTTCCACATTAAAATTTTTAGAATTTTCGCACAGAAATTTTTAGAATTACCCAAGACAAGTATAAATGCAATCTTCTTTCAATGGTAAATGTTATTTCATGAGAAACACCGAATACATAATTTCAGCTCCAATGGTCAGAAGATCCTGTGCTTTCAAGTTTACTGTTAGAAATGCAAAACAGGGACAGCAAAACTCCATCATCCCACCTCTGTTCCCTCAGTACAGGATGTTTTCCTCTTTCAAAAGTCTTTTTTTTTTTAAATAAGATCTTTCATCCAGTGTGTTTTAAATAACTGATTTTCTCTAGTTCCCCAAGCAGATTATTGCATGGTCTAATTAAGTCGTCCCTGAGGAAACATCATCCCTGACATGCAAAGAGAGACAAAACAATGGTGGCAGATTGTGGAAACAGGAATATTTCATTTCCACCAACTGAAAAACTATAACAATCAAAAGTGCCAAAATTGCTCCTAAGATACTCACATGCAGTGATTTGAAATATCAGTAATTCACAGGAGACTGGTAAAATGTTCTTAATTTACTGTTTTGCCCAGGTTCTGAATTCAGAACCCCACATTCCTACTTTGACAGTTGACAGCATTACAATCACCTAAAAACAGGTTCAGAAGGTTCTGTTGCAGACAGTGAAGTGATGTTCATTTTTGCCTGGACCTGTCTCAGAAGTAAAGCTGAGAGGGAACAGAGTCTCACACGTTCACTCTTACAGGATTTATCAAATAACTCAATAAAGATCTGATGAAAGACCTTGGGCTGGAATTTGGGAAACCTGGGTGTTAGCTCAAATTTCTAGTTCACTACCACACTGTTTTTATCATAGTGGCTTTGTAGTAAATTTTGATCTGGTAGAACAAACTCTCCTCATAACATGTCCTGATGATTCTTGGGCATTTATTTCCAAAATGCAAATCTGACTGTGATAGTCCTTAGTGTAAAACTCTTCCACTGCTCCAATTTTGTAAGTGGAAATACAAGTTTAGGGCCAAAGCCGACTGCTCAAAAGGAGTCTGTGATACCACCAGAGAGTGCCTTTCTCTGCCCTGGTTCTTCACCAGGCTCACTCTCTCCTTTTAATAAGTATTGAACAAATATTTAACAATGGTTTGCAAGGGTGCTATCTTGGGGTCCCCAAGACCACCTCCAACTTCTATGATTCACTAGGAAGACCCACAGAACTCAGCATATAATCATATTCTTGGCTACAACTTACTATAGTGAAGGATACAAAGCAAAATCAGCAAAGGGAAAATGCACACTACATGAAATACACGGGAGATCAGGCACAAGCTTCCCAGAGTCCTCTCCCAGTGGAGTTACCCAAGGATGCACTTAATCTCCCTAGCAACGAGTTGTGACAACACATGTGAAACGCTGTCTACTAGGGGAAGCTCATTAGGGACTCAGTGCCCAGGTTTTGATTGGAGGCTGGTTACACAGGCACCCTCTGACTGGCAAATACCCAAATTCCAGACTCCCAAAAAGGAAAGCAGGTGTTCAGCAGAAACCACGTTGTTTGTATAAACAGTTCAGGCACAATGAGCCACCTTTATCAATCAGTTCTGGGAATGGTGGGAACCCTCTTGAAAATCAAGTTCCCAGATGCCCACCAAGGGGCAACCTTGTAAGTAGGCCTTTCAAAGTCAGGTCCACTATGATACTTTTTTGCACCGATGCTAATCATTAGCCTGGCACCAACAAATCCTGTCCAGACGTGGATGGGGGAAACAAAATCATTAGCATTCTCTGAGCAAGATACTAAGGGGAACAGGAAGGGAGAAACACCTACCCCCTCCCAGTGGCAAAAAGGAAGGGGCAATGAGGACTGCTTCTTGGGAGAGGCAATGCCTGAGCCAGGTCTGGACACATGACAGATGTTGTGGTATGTCTAGATTTAAATCCCAATCAGGTGGGTGATCTTGGCTAGTTAATTAACTAGACTAAACTGTATCTCAGGAAATGGGTTACCAACATGGACCAGGGTTATTAATCACTTTGATTCCCTGCTTAAACTTTGCATGGCTTCCAAACATCTTGCAAGCCATGTGGCCTTGCTAGAAGAGGTGCCAACCTAATTCTCTGGCCCACCTATGCCTCTCTGCCCCCTCACTCTCTGTGACCCAGCCATTCTGACCTTATTTCAGTACCTGGAATATGCTTCCTCCTTCTATTTCCAAGGCTCTGTACACACTATTCATCCCTTTACCCACCCATTGTTTATCCTCACCCTACCTACTTCAGCATCTAATTCCTACTCAGGCAGATTTCAACCCAAAAAACACCTCTGCAGGGCAACCTTTGCTCATCTTCCCCAGAGTATATCAGAACCCCTGTCATTTGCTTTCCAGGACCAGTAACTTCTCGACTCTATTGCTGTCAGCACATTAAAGTCCACTTTTTTACACTTACACACTTCAAGAAGGCAGAGACTATGCCTGTGTTACTCACAGTGTTAACTGCTGAGTCTAACATGGTACCTATCACACAGTGGGCACTCAGTAAATGTATGAAAGAGGAATGAGTGAGGGTTCACTCTAAGTCCATGTGGTCTGGGTGAGGGCAACTCTGCCCCTCCCTCCCTAACAAATATACACCTTCTGGGTCTAAGGCACAGGACCCAGGCTCTATCAACGGGTCATCCCAGGGTTTTGACAGAAGTACTGGGAAAGAAGCACTGCATCTGCTGCATACAGCCTGCCTGGGAGTGAAACTACCTCAGAGGACAGCAAAGCTGAGAGAAGGAGATCCAGGACTGCGGTGAGGATACAGCCATACCTACAAGCAGCATTCTAGGGACTAGTCATTTACCAGTAGACTTTCTTTTTGTTTCTTGCTGAGTTGGGATTCTGACACATGTAACTAAGAATTCTAATACAAAAATAATAACTGGAATTACCCATGTAGTTAGTCCCAAAGAACAAGAGAAAGGCCATCAGCAAGCCTAACTTGTAATGACCAGAGGTACAGGCCTAGGGAATCCTCATTGTTCCTCAAACTATGAACATGTTTGGTTCTGGTGGTGCAGGGAGAAGACGACACCTAGCTGGAGAATAGAACACAGGCATCCTGGCTAGTCATAACCCTAAAAACCACCTTGTTCCTCTCCATAGGGCTAACAAACTATTTGCAGTTATGACAGCAGAATCACTTCCTCTCATCTATGAAAATTCACAGAAACCAGACCTCCCAACAGACTGGAGAGAGACAAAAATCCCCCTTATTTTCCAAGGCATGGAATATAATCGTTACAAATAAAAAGTGTGAATCGCACTCCAAACTCAATTCTAGACCAGATTAACAAAGCATTGGCTTTTTCACTTGAAAAAGAAAAAGAAACAGTCACTAGCAGCTAGCATGGGTTTTTCAAAATCATGACACACTCAACTTACCCTAGACTCCTTTCCAGCCACTTAATTTATTGAGATAAATCTTTGTAAGTATAGTATATGTGGAGGTAGCTGACAAAAGCCATCAGGCTTTTCCCCTTGATAAGATGAAAAATTGAGGCTGCAGACAGGTAAACCTGAAAGGTGTCTTATTGGGGGGGGGGGGGACACAGAGCTACACCTTGGCCCTGTGCTGATCCTGATCATAACTCTGATCAGTAACATAGATGAACCTACTAGGTTACTGACCATGGAGGGGTCTGACCTCTGATGAATGTTACTCCTCCTAAGTTAGTTATCAGTGGTAAGGAGAGAATTCAAAAGCTAATATGATAAGAAAAAAAAAAGGATGAAATTTAACTAGAATGTACGTAGAGTCACTGCAATTTTAAAACCTCTTATTTCCTGAAAGCAGGGTGACAGCAGTTCAGATTTTGATGTCAGCAAATACCACCCAAGGTGACGCAGCTACTCAACTTGGGCTGAACTCAGAACATACCATCTACCTCAGTTGGAACAACCAAGTTCTAGTCTGGATATTACAGAGAAACAGTCGAAAAAAAGTGAATCCAGAGACAGGAACCAAGATTACAAAGGTTTGGGGATCAAGTCATACAAATGACAGCTGGAAGAGTGAGAATGTAAACTGGTATGGCCATTTTGGGTAGCAAAATGACATAAAACTGAAAACATCCATACCTTGTGACCCAGCAATCTTATTTCTAGATAAATCTCTTGGAGAAACTCTCACAAACTTACATAATTACCAATACAGAATTTTTTATAAAAGCAAAATTCAGGAAGTACTTAGGCTTTTGTCAATAAGAGAGTGGCTAGATAGAATAAGGTCAATTCACACACTGGGATACTTTACAGCCACTAAAAACACTCATGTAGGTCTACTTACCAATCAGGATGGGTAAATTTGCCAAAGCAACAAAAGGAACCTAAAAATCTGAGCTTAACACAATCAAAGTCTATTTATTCCTTATGCTACATGTTTAAAGTGAGCTGGCAAAAAGCTAAATGTAGTTATTCTCAGACCCAGGCTGACAGAGGACCCATCTCTATTTGCCAGGGATATGAAAGGAAGTAAATTTCATGTTGGCTCTTAAAATTTCCACCTGGAAGTGTATCCATTATATTGTTGACATTTCATTGACCAAAGCAAGTCACATGGCCATACCTAACTTCCAAAGGGGGATGAACTACCATCCTATCATAGGCCTAGAAGGCAGAGAGCCAAAAATATTATATTATATATAATGACTAATACAATATACAGTATGGAAAGATTAATACAAAATATATGAAAAGGTCTAAGACATTTTGCTGTCTGGACAAAACACATAGACACATTCATAATACTACCATTTATGTAAGTTAAAAGGAAGATCTGAAACAAATTTGTATGTTGTTTATGTATACTTATATATGCATGAAACTGAGGAGGGAGGAGGATGACACTGGAAGAAGTGATCAAAGGGAAATAATCATTTCTGTAATGTTTCAATTTCTTTAAGAAAAAAATGACAAAATCTTAATTGATAATTCTGGCTGGTAGAGAATTGAGTGGTCATTATATTAATGTATGAATTTTTGCATTGTGTTAAAATCCCTATAATAAGCAGCTGTTGAAAGAACCAGGAATTTTTTAGCCTGAGAAGACCAGAGGCGGGAGAAAGGGGAATGGCAAGTAGGAAAATAGATGACTTTAACTGTTTTGGACAAAGGAGTTCTGCTCTGTGTGGTAATGAAGGAGAGAGCTGGGCACAATGGTGAGAGTTTCAGGAAGGCAGATCTTGGCTTGGGAATAAAGAACAAACTATCATGGAAAGATGAGTGAGTAGCTTCAAGAATGTGTGGAGGAAAAATATGTATTATTTGGGGGGGGGGGAAGTGATCAAGAGTCAGACAATTGCCTGTCTGACAGAATATTGTTAAGAGGACTGCTGCACTGGGAAGATATCTGGATTTGGTGATCTCCAAGGTCCTTCCAGTTCTCAGATTCCATCAGCCTTAGACCAGAACCTCTCAATTTAGAGCTCAGAGGCTGTAAGAAGTGTAGCACAATTATCCCAAGACAAGCTTTAAAAAATAATGCAATAATCTGAATTCAGTAAAGCCTTTAATGGTGCTACCCGGGAATATTTCACAATCAGTAAGGAATAATTCATTTAATTGGGCCTGAAAATTAATATAGGCAGGGGGTTACAAAAATTATTCTGGCCTTGAATAAAGTTAGCTTTAAATCTCATGCCTGGTCAACCTTATGCACATAATTAAATCAGTACTATTTGTAGAACTCTAGCCTATTTAATCACTGCTTCTGTGGCTTATCAGTTGTTCTCCCAGTACCAAAGTCAAACTGCTCCCACAGCTAAAGAGATCTCCACAGAAATATCCCACTGAAATGAGTTATTACTTGGTAAAATCAAAGTGTAAGAATAATGAGTGTTTTCTTTTCAACTAGTTGCTTTGGCTACTGCCAAAAGAAAAAAAAAAGGCTTAGCAGTAGAAATTGAGTATCCTTGACCTGTCCTTGTGTGAGCTGGGTCAGTCTGGCATAGAAACAGTGGGGTCAGAACTCAGGCAGCTCCCTGTGGCTGCCCTGCTCCAAGGCCAAGAAGATAAGAAATTTCAGTGGTAGTAAATGAAACATGCTGTACCTGAGGATTTTCTGTCCACAAGGTACTGCATCTTTTGTACCAGCAAGTTTTTATCTGTACGTAGTAAATGTATACCCAGAAGGTTATGAGTTGAGCAGGATTTACATGCCTGGAAACTGATGGATCTGAATAGACACCTGAGAAGCCCACTGTGGTTTTTAAGGAACATGTTTCCACCATAAAAATATTAAAAGCATGCTGTAACTTAAAAACATGTGCTTTTTGCCCATGTATTTTTGCCTATTTAGGATTTCCTACCTGCAGTTATTCTGTACCACATAACAAAGGGAAATACTTGCATAAATGTAACTGTTATTTAGTAGTTTCTCCCTATTGAATTTCAAGATTAACAACAAATTAAACAAAACAAAACCAAAACATAGTTCAAAAGGCTCTGATAAATTCCCAGATTCCTGAGGTTAGTGAAATTTGAATACTACCTTCTTTCTAGACCCATTTTCCTGGCTGTGCTGGAGCTTCATGTAGCCTAGCCCCACAACCCCTGGAAATACTGTATAAAGAAAAATCTCTAATATGCTGGAAAAGCAACTGGCTAGACCACCACAGTATCTTGCAGAGACTCAGGTCTGGCCCTAATCTATGAGCAAAAGCTGACTACTTACCTCCCCCCACAACTCCCAGCCTAGCTTCTCCATCCGTCAAGTGCAAGCACTTACATCCTAAGATGTCACAGGGAAGTGTATCTATCCTTAGAAGACAGTGCCTAGTGATAAAATACAAGTCTGCAGCATTGGGAAGTAGTGTGGGGGACACCAGAGACTAGCAGGGGAGGAAGGGGGAGAAAGGGCTTGATGAATGAAGTCCTGGGGGCAAAGGTTACTGGAAAACAGCAGGACAGAAGTAAGAGAATGTGACAGAGAGGCAGGGCCAAGGAAAACAAGGGGGTCAATGATATGCTGCATGAGGACAAAGAACTGTGCTTCCGGGTGAGATTACCACATATGCCTTTAGAAAAGTGGCTTTGTTTTTCAGGAGGTCCTTAAGTATTCTGCCCAATGATGCAGCTCTTCTGCTTACCCCTAGAAACTTGCCAATTGGGGCGCCTGGGTGGCTCAGTGGGTTAAGCTGCTGCCTTCGGCTCGGGTCATGATCTCAGGGTCCTGGGATCCAGTCCCACATCGGGCTCTCTGCTTAGCAGGGAGCCTGCTTCCCTCTCTCTCTCTCTGCCTGCCTCTCCATCTACTTGTGATTTCTCTCTGTCAAATAAATAAATAAAATCTTAAAAAAAAAAAAAGAAACTTGCCACTTAACTACACCAAAAGCTGCATCTCTAAAACTATTATTTCAGAGATATATAAATATTTGGGGAAGAAGGGAACTAATCCCAAACATCATTTAAAATATCAGATAAGGGTGCCTGGGTGGCTCAGTGAGTTAAAGCCTCTGCCTTCAGCTCAGGTCATGATCCCAGGGTCCTGGGATCGAGCCCCGTATCGGGCTCTCTGCTCAGCAGGGAGCCTGCTTCCTCCTCTCTCTCTGCCTGCCTCTCTGCCTACTTGTGATCTCTGTCTGTTAAGTAAATAAATAAAATCTTTAAAAAAATATATCAGTCAAGACTTCTGGTTTCAGGTAAGATGGAATAAACATACCCAATCTTCTGTCTACTGAATGCAATATAAAATTTGTACAGAGTGTGGCAGCTATTAGAGAACTCTTTGAAGTACCTATCAGCAGGTAGATCACAGAAGAATACCAGAATGCCAAGTACAACTGAACTGGTGATGACTTTACTACTTTTTTTTTTTTTTTTAACCTCCAGTATTCTCTGGCCTGAACCCAGCACAACAAAACCTGAAAGTGAGTGAACACTGTGGTTAGAGAGCACATGTTCTGGCTCAGGTGCTTTTTTTGGAAACAGGAACTACTATAACTCAGAAAAACTAGAGGGAAATCCCCTGGGTTTTTCTCTCCTTTTCCTCCCTTCTTCATGCCCAGAAAATCCCATGGTGGAAGCTGTAGCAATGAAATTAACTAGCAAAAGACAACTGTAGGACTTAAAACTCTCCAGGGAAAGGAAACTTACATGCCATTTGGTGGAGTTATAGCTCCAAAAGGGCAAAAACAAATCGCATTATTTTTTCTTACTTTCTTTCTTTCTCTGTCTCTCTGCCCCTTGTGCTCCAGAGATAGTGCATCATGAAAGCAGGTGGTTTCTGCTGGAGGACCACAAAGAAAAACTCTAGGAAGCCTGAAAGCACCATGAAAATAACAAAAAGAGAAGAACTCAGGAAAAAAAAAAAACCCATCAAGCTGCTTATGAACAACTCAGATCACCCCCCACCCACACATATGTGGGCTTGATCCTAATTATCATTTCAAAGATTTTGAGAACTGAGCTAGGACACTCAGGCCCCACATTGACCAGTGGGTGTCATGCATGGGACAGATCTGAATAGCACTGCAAAGAACCTGAATACTAACATTGGAGCTATGGAGTTGGAACTTGCACTCTGAACCTAACCATGTCAACTGATGGCTAAAACAAATATATTAACATTCTCCATGGACTCGAATAATATCCATAATCTATTAACATAATATGCAAAATGTCCAGGATAAAACCCCAAATTACTGGCTATAGGAAGAACCAAAAAAATGCCAATTCACACACGAAGACAATCAACAGATGCCAACAATGAGATGACACAAATGTTGAAATTAGCTAACAAGTATGTTAAGGCAGCTATTATAAAAGAAAATGCTTAAATAACAAATCGCCACACTTGAACACTCTTCAAAGAAAATTAAAATACAAAACACTGGCAAAGTAAAGAGAAGATATAAAGGATAACTGAAAAGAAACTTTAGAATTGAAACATAAAATAACCAAAATAAAAAATTCACTGGGAGAACACAACAGAATGGAGGAGGCAGAGAACTTGAAATAGGTAAACAAACTAGTCAATCTAAATAATAGAAAAAAAAGATGGTCGTGGGGAGAAACAAAGCCTCAGGGACTTGTAGAATAACAATAAAGGATCTAACATTTGTATAATTGAATCCAATATAGAGGAGAAAAGAGTGTAATGCTAAAAAAATATTTGAAGAAAAAATAGCTGAGCATTGCCAAGAAACTGAGAGCACTAAACATAATAAATACAAAGAAATCCACGTGCAGACACATCCTAATCAAACTGCTGAAAACTAAAGACAAAGTATTGAGGAAACAGATAATTCAAGCCTAACAGAGTTCAACACGCACTCTGGAAAACAGAACAACTAGAAAGAAAATCAGTAAGAATATAGGATACTTACAAAATACTATGAAAATATTGAGCTAAGTTAGCATTTACAAAACACTCCTATCAAGCCGAATAACATACACATCCTTTTTCAGTGTATATGGAATATTCTCTGGGAACTGCTGGTGGGACTATAAAATGTTTTAGCTAGCTACCTTGGAAAATCGTCAGTTTCTTCAAGAAGTTAAGCAGAAATTTACCATATAACCCAGCAATTCTACTCCTAGGAATCTACCCAAGATAAATGAAAATATGTCTAACACAAGGACACATACATGAATGTTCACAGCAGCATTATTCGTGAGAACCCCAAACTAGAAACACCCCAGATGTTCATCCACAGTGAACAGATAATCATAACATGGTATATATATATAATGTAATACCCAGCAATAAGAAGGAATGGATTACTGATACATGGCGCAACATGGATGAACCTCAAAAACCTGTTACCTGAACACCAGACACAAAAGACCATAGAGCGTATGATTTTACTTATACGAAGTATGAACGAAAGCAAATCTATAGAGACAAAAGGTGCATTAGTGGTTGCCTAAGGCTGGGGGGCAGCGGGTGGAGTGATGGCAAAGAGGCACAAAGAATTTTACTGGAGTGACAGAAACTCTAAAACTGGATTATGGAGATGGTTACAGAACTTGGTAAATTTACTACAAAGCACTGAATTATATATTTAAACATGCAAATTCTGTGGTATGTGAATTATACATTAATAAGGTTGTCATTCTAAGAATGTTATATAAATGAAATCATACAGTATATATACTTTTGAGATTGGCTTTTTTAAATTCAGCATGATGCTCCTGAGATCCATCCAAGTTGTACCATGTATCAATATTTCATTCTTTTTATTCCATTATATGCATGTACCACAGTATGTTTAACTATTCACCCACTGAAAGACATCTGGGTTGTTTTCAGCTTGGGGTTATTACAAATAAAGCTGCTATGAATATTCCTGTACAGGTTTTTATGTCTAAAGGATACTCTGAAGAGAGTGAAAAGGCTCTCTCAGACTAGAATAAATTCATACCTTGCATAAAGAACTCTGATAAATTATTCAGAAGACAGACAACAGGAAAATGGCAGAAGTCTTGAACAGGCTCTTTACAAGAGGATATTCAAATAGAAATAAACATGAAAAGATGTTCAACAGTATTAGTTATCGGGGGAAATGCAAATTAAAACCAAAATAAGACTTTCAAAAAACCCTGAAATGTCCATCAACAGAACAGATAAATTCTTATAATGAAATACTCAGCAATAAAACAGGATGGACTACTGATAGATAAGACATCATGGCTGAATCTCAAAAACGTTATGTTGAACAAAAGATAGCCAAAAACAATCCAGACACAAGATCCTAGATCTTCACTGGGGTGTAGGTTACATGGGTCTATACATTAGT
Organism: Mustela nivalis; assembly: GCF_964662115.1. Classification (NCBI taxonomy): domain Eukaryota; kingdom Metazoa; phylum Chordata; class Mammalia; order Carnivora; family Mustelidae; genus Mustela; species Mustela nivalis. The sequence goes on from NC_139040.1 coordinate 93,071,937, forward strand.
CAAAACTCAAACAGTACTCAAAATCTTTTCATTTTGCTATATGTAAATTATACTTCAATAAACAAGAAATAAGAAGGTCACAATAAGGTATCACAATAAAATATCACTAGTATCCATTAGAATGGCTAAAATTCAAAACCTCAACAATGCAAGTGTTGACAAAGATGTGGCCAAATAGTACCTCCTGTATACTGCTAGTGAGATTGTAAATTAGTTTAAATGCTTTGGAAAACTGTTTGACAACATCTACTGAGGCTCAACATATGCATACTTTATGACTCAGTCCTTAGTTATATATATAACAGAAATGTAAACATTCGTTCCTCAAAAGATGTGCAAGAACATTCAGATGAGTACTATACATAGTAGCCCCAAACTGGAAAAAACCCTGATATGTTCATTACAGTATAATAGAATTTTTTAAACTGTGAGATATGTGTGTGTGTGTATAAATGCATATATGTATATATATACACACACACATGTGTCTGTGTATGTGTGTGTATATACACATATATATATTCTTCACCTATGCAAAGTATCAAAATAGATTAATCTATAGAGATGGAATTAAGGATAATGATAAATTGGTAACCTCTAGGGTATAAGGAAGGGGTAGTCATTGCCAGGAAGCAGGAAATGGACCTCTGCGGTGGTTATGTTCTTTTGCTTGACCTGGACACTGGTTAAATGGGTATGTTCCCTTTGAAATTATCAATAGAGTGGTACACTCGTGACTTGTTCACTTTTTCTTCAGGTACATTATACCTCCACATATATTTTAGATTCTGTCCCTTATGCTATATGCATGCATACTTAAGTTTTCCTCTCTCTGTTCACTACCACCTCCACTACTCCCTTTATCCTTCCTTAGCATGTGCACTTCCCTTACTCGATGCGTTCCTGTATGCTGAACTATCAATAATACTTGGTACTTAACCAGAATCTTCAGTGCCAGTGATGGGCTCACGTAAAGTCAAAAGTGCAATGAAAAAAGGGAGCCCACAAAATAGCTACAGGGAGAACACAGGCATCCTTTCTTTACACAGGCTGGACTTTATGAGACAGCATCAAAGAAGTTGGACCTTGTCTATCCACAGAGGGGAAACCATCCTTTAAATAGGAGGATTAGTTCATTTGCCCACATAATTCCAGGACAAAGCTACAGACCCAGAGTGACATTCCTTTATGTGCTCCTTCCTATATAGGAAATCTTTCCAAAGGCATTTTGAGATGCTTTAGCAATTATCAGAGCTGCAAAATATTACAAAGGGGGCAAAAAGGCTGTCCAGGAATTGATTCTTAACCCACAGTATAAAACGTGGACTTCAGGATGTTAATCTTAAAAACTCCCACAGGCTAACTGAACTTTTACCATTAATCTCACAGAATGTTACTAGTTAATTTTTTAAAATTTATTTCTTTGACAGATAGAGATCACAAGTAGGCAGAGAGGCAGGCAGAGAGAGAGAGAGGAGGAAGCAGGCTCTCCGTGGAGCAGACAGCCCGATGCGGGGCTCGATCCCAGGACCCGGGATCATGGCCTGAGCCGAAAGCAGAGGCTTTAACCCACTGAGCCACCCAGGTGCCTCTGCTAGTTAATTTTTATGCACTGCAAATTTATATACAGGATAGTACATACTGATAACACACCGGGAACTGTAGATACAGGGAAAGGGAACTGCAAGGTCTGTAATTCTGAGATATCTGGGGGCCCAGGTGGATGGAGAAGGAGGAGAGGAAAACAAATCACCACAACCCAGGGTGACAAGTTTTATAAGAGAAGAAGGGAAGGCTCCACATTTCCTAAGGGCATGGAAGGATGGTGACTAAATCTGTCCAGAGAGGGCATGGCAGCTTCATGTCACAAGCGATACATTGTCAGGATGTGTACCAATCAAACAGCATGGTACTTCCTAAAATCTTAGAGATGGGGAAAATGTATGTGTTTGCTCTGAGAAAAAAAAACTAAGTAGCTAAAACCCACATTTGGAAGTGACTGGACACCCACAGCACAAACTCTGATACTGCCTGTACAGAAGACCAAAAAAGCTCATCAACACCCAAAACTCCAAACACTCTAATCTGGGAGTTGCATGCATGCAAAGAAGTGGCTCTGACTTTATTTTGGGGAACCAGGGCTGGAATATGATTATAATTGAGTAAAAACAATTTTATTTGATATTCTACTTAGGATGGACTATGAGAATAAAAGGTGGATCAGTCTGAAGGATGGAAAAAAGGAGAGTCCCATAATCAAGAAGTTCCTATCCAAGCATGGCCCAGAGGGAGATGGAGCTCATGTCCAGGTACCCACCTCTCCTGGGTGAGGGGAGGAATACCAGAGTTTTCAGAAAAGGACCAAAAGGGGCTCTCATGCTGATGACATCAAACATGAGAATCACATCACTAAAGTCCCTGGTCCAAGTCCACACTTGAGAAGATGACTTGGCCTCCCACACAACTCATTCAAAGAGACAAAAGACAGCATCAGTGGTATAGTGATAAATGTTCAATGTCAGGCTGGGGGGTAGGTGCTGTGACTTGTAGTTTACTGATTTCTGTGATGTAGATATTCCCACCATAGTCAACTTCGAGCTTTTAAGGTGATGTCACTCACCACGGAGTTCAAGAGTGATATAAACAACCAGCTCTTGCAATCTGGTGTAAGGCGGCTACATCACCCGAAAATGCAATCAGTTGAATTTTCACTATACACCAATAAGTTGCTATCTTGGCCTATATAGATCAGATCTCAAGAGCTAGGTGATCAAGTCCCCCCTTAAGGAGAGGTCCAATCTCAGTATAAACAAGATTGGGTTTTGGAGTACACCAAGTGGAAGGTCAACCCTGGACTAAGGTAAATTCTTCAAGATGAAAGGCCCAACACACATGATGGCATGGAAAAGCACAACATACCTAAAACAAAATAGAACGAACCAACAGACAAAAATTCCTGTGAGCAATTCTGTATATTAAATTACAGAGTGGTATGAAAGACTGGTAAGCAGTGAGTTTGGGGAGCCAAGCTAGGAAAAGAATAAAAAGAGAAGCTTGGGGAACTATACTCACGGGTGCACCCTTTGCTGTGGTAGGTGCTTCACATACTTTAATTCATTTAGTCATACCTATTCACTTATTATCCATTTATACAAAAAAAGCCTCAGTGAGAGGTCGGGGAGTTGATACTTGAACCCATGGACTGATTCCCATAGCATATTGCCCCACTACATCATGCTACTTCTATGGGAGGGCTGGATAATGATGTAAGAACACCCCCTCCCCAATCCTACCCACTACCCCTTAAGTCCTCTCCATTTACCTGAACCCCCAAAAGGGAGACTATGGAATTTTTCTTTCAGCCCAGCTAGAAAATTCTACTATATTCTTTTGGGATCCATTTCAACAACTGCTAGAAACACTTCCTTCTTTTCCTAAACCCATCACACAAATAGTTCTTATATTATTTTTACCACTCATAACTGCCACCACCAAATTTTGTTTAAAATGTTCTAAGTACTGAAGGGGTGCCCTCTTCATCTTCTCTTTTGCAGGGTTAGGTATCATAACCATTTACCTGCCATTTTAAAGTCTTTGCTTTCCAACTCCATCATTCTTCATGTTTTCCCAAGCTAGGCACTTTCTAAAAGGCAGGGCCACTGGTGAATACCATGAGGTTACCCAGTAGCTCTTGTATTCCATACATCCATGTATCTATCCAATTATTAGAAGAACTATAGACAATGGGGAAAAAAAGTTCTCAAAAAGAGAGTACGAATTATTAAGATGATTAAAAAACTTTTAAAAATTTATTTAATTCTTACTAATAAATACAAACATGGTTTGAGGAAGAAAGAAACAAATATAAAACCTACTGCCATGTAAAAGACACCATTAAAGTGAATACAGGAACTAGAAATGTAACAGAAATCAAGTGTAAATTTCATTGCTTTTTTTTTTTTAAGATTTTATTTGTCAGGGAGGGAGAGAGAGTGAGAACACACAAGCAGGGGGAGCAGCAGGCAGAGGGAGAAGCAGGTTCCCCACTGAGGAGGGAGCCCGATGCAGGACTCAATCCCAGGACCCTGGGATCATGACCTGAACCAAAGGCAGATGCTTAACCGACTGAGCCACCCAGGCATCCCTTAATAGTCTTTTTTTTTAAAAAAGATTTTATTTATTTATTTGACAGACAGAGATCACAAGCCGGCAAGAGAGGCAGGCAGGGGTGGGCGGGGGGTGGGGGGAAGCAGGCTCACGACCAAGCAGAGCGCCCAATGTGTGGCTCCATCCCAGGACCCTGGGATCATGACCTGAGCCAAAGGCAGAGGCCTTAACCCACTGAGCCACCCAGGCGCCCCTCTGTAATAGTCTTTTGAAGCCTATGACTGATTCTGCCCCCTTCACTACTGCCTACCCTAAGCATCTGCTATATAAATGATTTGCACAGGAGAAATGGGACTATAACTGATACTGACTTATGAAGACATGTGAGATACCCCATGATGACTTACGGACTTAACTATGAACAATTTTCTGGAGGCTGAAAAGTCAAGCAGGAGCCAGTGAAACCAAGAACCATGCAACTTCGATATCAATAAGCCTATAGGATACCAAGGCCTGAGGACATCTAAATTACACAATTTTAAATAAGTGTGTCTGAAGTGGCAGCTGGATTTTTGTCTTGATTGGACTGCCAATCTCCCCTTAAACACAGGGAAACCAAAATGCAGAAATGTTCATAATTTTCTTCCTCTGCTCCCTTTTACCTGGTTAATCTCTACTGGTCACTTAAAAGTCAGCATACCCATCACCTCTTACTTATCAGAAGCCTTACTTAGCATTTTCTCCTACTCCCAAGCTGTTTAAAATGCCCCTACTAATCTCTACCATAATATTTACCCCTTGTAATTACCTGATTATTTGTACATGTCTCTCATGGAAGGAAAGGAGTGTGTCAGGTCTTCTCTTTGTATATCCTGTACCTAGTCCAGTATTTGATGCCCAACAGCTCAGTGAACATTTTTTAATGGAACTGGGTAGTATCGTTTGCCCAAAGTCACAGAACTGCTATACAGCAAAGGAAGGTTAGGCCTTAGGTCATCTTATTCTTCACCTAGTAAGCTTTACAATATATAATGTACTTGAAGAATCACTCATGAATGAGGCAGACACAATTCTAGAAAATATATTCTATAGACAGACATTTTATTGATCTCTGAAGGACCAGCAAAGGTAAATGGTTTTTTTTTTTAAAGATTTTATTTATTTATTTGACAGACAGAGATCAGAAGTATGCAGGGAGAGAGAGAGGAGGAAGCAGGCTCTCCGCGGAGCAGACAGCCCGATGCGGGGCTCAATCCCAGGACCCTGGGATCATGACCTGAGCCAAAGGCAGAGGCTTTAACCCACTGAGCCACCCAGGGGCCCCGGTAAATGGTTTAAATAAACCAATCAAAGGACAGAGATTGGCAGAGTGGATTAAAGAAAATGGTCCATTTATATGCTATCTACCACAACTCACCTCAAATATAGGGAATTTAGCAGTTTGGAAGTAAAAAAAAAAAAATGGGAGAAAAAAATAAGATGCAAACAGTACTCAAAAGAAAGCAGGAGTGGTTATATTAGTATCAATAAAAAGGACATTTCCACAGATGGAGAACATTAAATAATGACAGACCAATCTACCAAGAAATAGCAATCATAAATGTGTATGCACCAAAAAGCAAAGAAGCAAAACAAAACATCAGCTGCAAAAGATGTGAAGCAAAAATTGATTGAACTGAAAGGAAAAACAGACAAATCCACAGTTGTAGTTGGGGACTTCAATGTTCTTTTCTTAACAATTGATAGAACCAATAGACAAAATCAGCAAGGATAAGGAAATCAATAAATACAATCAACCAACAGGATTTAATTCACACTTGTAGAACATCACATCCAACAGCAGACTACATTATTTTCTAGCACCTACAGAAAATACACAAAAACAGACTACAGCTTGGGCCACAAAACCAACTTAAGTTTAATAGGACTGATATTGTATGGAGTGCATCCTCTGACCACAATGGAATCAAAGCAGAAATCAATAGAAGATAATAGGAAAATTCCACACATTTGGAAACTAAATTATGTATTTCTGAATAAGCCATGGGTCAAAGAGGAGGCCTCAAGGAAAATTTTAAAACTACACTGAACTGAATGAAAATGAAGATATCACGGCACACCCACATTTGTGAGGCAGAGCTAAAGCAGTACTGAGAGGGAAAATTATAGCACTAAACGCTTATGTTAGAAGAGTATCAAATCAATAAACTAACCTTGTACCACCTCAAGAAACTAGAAAAAGGAGGATAACAATCCTTGGTATAGGATACAAAAGTAGATAACAGTTTGGGAAGAATGAAAATCAACTTGTATGAAGTAGTAACATTGGGTAGGTAGGTCAATCACTTGGGTCTGAAATGGGCAGAGTATAGGGGCAGGAAGACAACCAAACTAATGGCTTAGTTTAGGTAAAGGTAAAAATTAAGCTCTGGGCTTCCTACAGTAGCTGACCAGCTTAAAAAATCTCAATGAGACAGCAACAGAAAATGTATGTACCATAGGACACATATTATCAACACATAATCCCACAGAGGGCCCCATTTGAGCAGGTGATTCATTGAGCAGTGGGATTCTTACCTGTCAGGGCATGCCTAAAAGCAGCCTATCTTACCAGGAATCTAGGTTCCTTTTTTTTTTTTTTTAAAGATTTTATTTATTGAGAGAGAGAGTAACAGAGAACGTGAGGGGGTGAAGGTCAGAGGGAGAAGAAGACTCCCTGTGGAGCTGGGAGCCCAAAGCTGGACTCAATCCCAGGACTCCGGGACCCAGAGCCAAAGGCAGTGGCTTAACCAACTCAGCCACCCAGGTGCCCCATGAATCATGTTCTTGAGGGAACATGGCATCTTCTGGTAAAGAGGGTGGTGCTAAGAGAAAACAAAAGTTCACCAACATGATCTAGTGGTCCTCTAAGGTCTGAGGGAATAAAGATTCAGAAAATGGGTGTGAAGCACGTTATTCAGGTTTATCTAAAAGCTGAACTTTTAAGGACTTGATTCAGAATTCCAGTCAGAGAGGGGCCTTCCACAGAAACGTAAACAAGCTGACATACAATTCCTACAGCCCCAGGAGCTCCACTTACAACAGGAGGGTGAAAGAATCAAGAGCCTCAGCACAGACATCAGTGCCCTTGACTCATCAGTGGGTACTGGGTAAGTGGGTCACCCATATGGGCAGAGTCAGGCATGTCAGTGGTATTAGCAACACTGGGGGCTGCGCAAACACAGAACAGCCTCAATGGGCTGAAAGCACTAGCAGCCTAGCAAGGATTCTGCCCGAGAGACCACCAAAAGTGCTAGAAGGAAAGAGAAGAGGAGGTTGACAACATTTGGAGCTCTTGAATACCTAGTCAGGAAAACACAGCAGATACCTCCAGGATAAACCGGCTGTATCTGAAGAGTGCCCTAGAAGCTAAAAAACCGTAACAGAGCTAGCAGAAGTCTCTGGAGTGACTGTTATCCAGACTCTAGTTTCACCTCCAGGATGATACAGCCCACAGTATTTAGGATAGCTGAATTTCATGTTAGTAACAGATGCAAGCATGAATACAGTTATAGAACACACACACACGGAAAATACATACTAAAAAGATAATTATTTTCCTGTCACCTAAAACATAAATTTTCCAAATCAAGAGAATAATATTTTTATCCTAAAAATTAATGTGTAGGGGCACCTGGGTGGCTCAGTGAGTTAAGCATCTGCCTTTGGCTCAGGACATGATCAGGGTCCTGGGATCCAGCCCCTCAACAGCATCCCTGCTCAGTGGGAGTCTGCTTCTCCCTCTCCCTCTGCCATTATCTCTGCATGTGCGCGTGCGCACTCGTGCTCTCTCTCTCTTCTCGTGCATGTGCATGCTCACATGTTCTCTGCCAAATAAATAAAATCTTTAAAAATAATGTGTAATATACATTTAAAATTGGCTGTTTCTAGGAACTTTACGATCGGTGACTCACTTGAGCTTAAATTTCAATGGGTAACAGAAATTAACTTGGGCCTAAAAATATCTTTTAAGTACATACATAGTACAGATGTGGCTCATTTGGTCCTTGAGATGGAGGGAAGCAGTTGGGAGAAACAGCCTATGGACATCTCAATAGATTTTTGATGCCAGCTGGCAAGGCAGGTCTGGAGGCAGGAGAAAAGGCAACTACAGGGGCAGGGGTGAGGGGCAATGTCAGGGTTCCTGGTTAGAGTTGAGATTTTCTCTTCATTTAAAAGTGACCAGCCATTTCCTCTCACTAGTCTCAGAGAAACAGCCTTACAAAAGAAGTCTGCAGAAAGTCAACTAGGTAATGAGACTTGTAAAAAGCCCAACTCAGAAGCAGGAAAACAGAATTTAAATAGTGGCCTTTATTTCTTCTAGCCAAGAAAACCTCCCTAAGCGCCCCCCGCCCCCCACAATTGCCTGTCAAGTGACTCCAAATAAAAATCTTCTTCAAATGACTAGATAGAAATAGTTCTGGCATTTCTTCCAATCAATTTCTCCTGATTTAAAGGGCTAATTTGATTGATTGATTGTCCTTTGTTTTTTCCCTCAGCTTTGCTGAGGTACAATTGACAAATAACATCGTAATATAAAGTATACAATGTGATTTTAGATACATATACATTGTGAAAAGATTCCCACCAAATTAACACATCAATTATCTTACACAGATTTTTTTTTCTTTTTTGTGGTAAAAGCACCTAAGTTCTACTCTCTTAGCAGCTTTAAGTATGTAATGCAGTATTGTATTGTTTTTTATGATTTTATTTATTTATTTGATGGAGAGAGAGACACAAAGAGAGGGAACACAAGCAGAGGGAGAAGCAGGCTTCCCACTGAGCAGGGAGCCTGATGTGGGGCTTGATCCCAGGACCCTGGGGATCACAACCAGAGATGAAGGCAAATGCTTAACCACTGAGTTATAATCATCATACTCTATATTAGATCCCCAGAGCTTCTTCATCTTATAACTAAAAGTTTATACCTTTTTACCACCTCTGCCCATTTCCCCTACTCCTCAGTCCCTGGCAACCACTATTCTAAACCACATATATTATAAGTGATATACCATGCAGTATTTGTCTTTTTCTGTTTGGTTTATTTCAGTTAGCATAATACCCTCCAGGTTCATCTATGTTGTTGCAAATGGCAGCATTTCCAGAAGAGCTAACTTTAAAAGTACAATAACAATGTGAAATATTGTTCTAGAACTGAAAATATTTAATATATGCTAATAGACTTCTACTGTAATCAAGTAATAACCTATACCTAAGACACAAAGGACATTCAAAGAGCAAAGTTTGATTTCTAACTAATCTTTTCACATAACTCATATTGCGGAACACTCCAACTCAACTCACTAAACATTATCCTAAACCAGGAATTAGCAAACTTTTTCTGTAAAGTGCCAGAGAGTAAACATGTTTTTGCTTTGCAGGCCATTTGGTCTCTGTCTTAACTATTCAACCCTGTCACCGAAGCATGAAAGAAACCATAAACAATATGTTAAAAAATGGACAGGCTGTGTTCTGATTAAACTTCACTTTTGGATACTGAAATTTGAACTTCATATAATTTCACATACCATGAAATATTCTTCTTTCAATTTTTTCCAACCATTTAAAAACAGTAAAATCCATTTTTAGCTTGTGGGCTGTATGAAGATAGGTAGCAGGCCAGATCTGGCTGGCAGGCTATAGTATACCAATCCCTACTCAAACCAATACTTGATGCCTCTCAGAAGGGATTTAAAATTTCAGACTTTACCTGATTTAAAAAAAAAAAAAGAAAAAAGAAATGGGGTGCCTGGGTGGCTCAGTCAGTTAAGTGTCTGCCTTCAGCTTGGGTCATGATCCCAGGGCTCTAACTATAATTTACTAAACTCGTGTTAATTTCTGTCCGGAATATATAGCAAATATTTCTATTGTGTGCACATCCCTATGAAGCAAAGAAACTTTCAAAACAAGTCTTTTATCATAATTATTCTAGTCTATTCTGGAATCTAGAGCCTACTTATGATACCCTGAATAGTCTGAGCCATGAAAAAACCCAAACAGGATAAACCTGAAAAAATCCATGTCCAGACATATCCAAATCAAACTGCTAAACAAAAATACAAAGAAATAGGGGCACCTAGGTGGCTCAGTGTGTTAAAGCCTCTGCCTTTGGCTCAGGTCATGATCTCAGGGTCCTGGGTTCAAGCCCCACATCCGGCTCTCTGCTCAGCGGGGAGCCTGCTTCCTCCTCTCTCTCTGCTTGCCTCTCTGCCTACTTGTGATCTCTGTCTGTCAAATAAATAAATAAAATCTTTAAAAAAAATACAAAGAAATAATCTTGAAAGCAGCCAGACAAAAACTTTACATTATAGGAGTATCTATTACCTTTTATAGGGGTACATTATTTGACATTACAGTGGATTTTTAAAAATCAGAAACCATGAAGGTCAGAAGAAAATGGCACAACATGTTTGAAGTGTGGGAAAAAAAGAACTGTCAACACATAATTCTATATCCAGCAAAAATATCCTTCAGAAATGAGAATTTATAGCCAGCAAACTGCTCTAAAAGAACTGTTATAGGAGGTTCTTCAGACAGTTGGAAAATTAGAGCAGACAGAAATTTAGAACATTAGGGACAAACGAACAGCAACATAAGTGGAAAATATTTGGGTAAATATAATAAACTATTCTTCTCTTCAGTTCTTTAAAATACTTTTGACAACTGACAGCAAAAATGATAATGTGTGAAGGGATTTTCAATAGGTATAGATGTAACATAAGAACATTCTAACATAAAGGGTGGGAGGTAAAGGATAAGGTTTCTGCATTCCTCTTGAAGTGATAAAGTATTCGTACTAAGCAGACTGTACAAAGTTAAATACGTGTATTATAATTCCTAGTGTAACCACAAAAATATGCAGAGATAAACTCAAATAGAGTAGATAAGTTAAAATGGAGCACTAAAAATGCTGATATAACCCAAAAGAAGGCAGGGAAGTAGAAAAAAGGGAAATATAAAGAGGTTAACACAAAGAAGTAATTAAATGGTAGTCCTGAACCAAGCACATCAATAGTTACATTAAGTGTAATGGGCTAAACATACAATTAAAAGATAAAGAATGTCAGAAGAGATTTTAAAAATATGATTGAACTATACATTGTCTGTAAGAAAATCACTTTAAATATAATGATACAGGTAGGTGAAAAGGGAAAGGATGAAAAAAGATACATAATGCAAACAATGATCAAAAGAAAGAATTCAGAGCAAAGAAAACAACAAGGATAAAGTGGGATATAGAGAGATACGACATAATGCTAAAAGGTTATTAACTCACTCAAAAGACTTAACAATCCTAAATGTGTACACACCTAACAACAGTGCTTCAAAATATGTGAAGCAAAAACTGTCAGACCTAAAATTAGAAGTAGAAAAATCCACAGCTATAGTTGGAGGCTTCAATACTCCTCTCTAAAACATAGAATGAGTAGACAGAAAATCAGCAAGAATTTATAAGAACTGAACATCATTATCAACCAAGTGGCATTAGCTGACATAATAAAGAACACTCTACCTGACAATAGCAGAATATATATTATTTCAATATATATTGTATTAATATATATTGTATTATGACCATATCCTAGGTCATAATACAAACCTCACATATAAAAGAATTGAAATGATAAAGAATATGCTGCTCCATGACCATAAGGAAATTAAAATAGAAATCAACAACACAGAGATAGGAGGAAAAGTTCCAAACACTTAGATATTAGATAGCATACATCTAAATAATCCATGAATCAAAGAAAAGCTTTCAAGAGAAGTTAGAAAAATATTCTGAATTTTTAAAAAATGAAAATACAACATAACCCAATTTGTGGGTTACAGCTGAAGCAGTGTTTATAGGGAAACTAATAGGACTAAATTCTCTTTTAGGGAAAAAAAGTTCTCAAATAAACAATCTACACTTCTACCTTAGGGAACTAGAAAAAGAAGAGCAAAATAAATCCAGAGTAAGCTGAACAAGGAAATAATCTAGATAAAGCAGAAATCAATGAACCTGAAAACAACAGAGAAACAGAAAAACAACAGACAAAAGTCAATGAAAGAAAAGATGGTTCTTTGAAAAGATCAATGAAATTGATAAATCTCTAGCAAAATTGACAGAGAAAAGAAAAGAGAACACTCAAAATAGTCGTATCAAGAATGAAAGAGGGGATTATCACAATAAACCCTGCAAACACTGAAAGGATAATAAGGGGATATGATGAATAACTATGCACATAAATTAGAGAACAAAAATGGGACAGACTGCTCAAAAACCACAAACTCCCAAAATTCATTGACGATGAAATAGACAACCCAAATAATGCCCTATCTATTAGGGAAATTAAATTCACAGCTAAGGGGTGCCTGGGTGGCTCAGTCAGTTAAGCATCTGCCTACGGCACAGGTCATGATCTCAGGGTCCTAAGACTGAGCCCCATGTTGGGCTCCCTGCTCAACAGGGAGTCTGCTTTTCCCTTTGCTTCTTTCCCTTCCCCCAGTCATGCTCTCTCTCAAATAAACAAAAATCTTTAAAAAATAATAATAAAAAATAAAAGCATCGGGCAATATGTTTTTTAATTCATAGCTAAAAATCTTTAAAAAAAAATACCCAGGCCCAGATGGTTTCACTAGCAAATTTCAAAATACATTTAAAGAGAAAACAACACCAATTCTGCAAGATCTCTTCCAGGAAACAGGAGAGGAGGCAATCCTTCCCAACTCATTTTATTAAGCCCTGATACCAAGTCCAGACAAATGCAGTAAACTCTAGACCAATACCCCTCATGAAAATAGAACTAAACACCTCCAACAAAATATTAGCAAATCTAATAGCAATATATAAAACACTACAAACAAGTGGGGTTTACTCCAGGAATGCAAGGCAGGTCCAATGTCCAAAAACCAAGCAATGTAATCAACCATATTAAGTCTAAAATTCATCATGCACTCATGATAGAAACTCTCAGCAAACTAGGAATATAGGGGAACTTCTTCAACCAGATAAATGAACTTCAAGAGGAAAGACTTGAAGATGGGGGCGTGTGGGTGGCTCAGTTGGTTAGGTGTCTACCTTCAGCTCAGGTCATGATCCCAGGGTCTTGGGATGGAGCCTTGAATGGGGGTCCCTACTTAGTGGGGAACCTGCTTCTCCCTCTCCTTCGGCCTGCAGCTCCCCTTGCTTGTGCTCTCTGTCAAATAAATAATTTTTTTTTAAAAAAGACTTGAAGATGAAACAGGAAAATGATGTCCTTTTTCACTACTAATTCTTTAAAAAATTTTTTTGAGTATAGTTGACAGACAGAGTTATCCCACAACTCATATTAACCATCATACTGGAAGTCCTGGTCTGTGCAGTAAGGGATGGGTGGATGCATGGCTAGATGGACAGATGGACAAGCAGAAAAATAAATGGCATACGGGACCATCTGGCCAGTTCACTGAGTGGAGCATGTGACTCTTAATCTTGGGATCAAGATCAAGTGGGGTGTTGTAAGTCGAGCCCCACTTTGTGTGTAGAGATTATTAAAAATAAAACCTTAAAAAAATGGCAGGGCAGTTGAGTGGCTCAGTTGGTTAAGTGTCTGCCTTTGCCTCAGGCCATGATCCCAGGGTCCTGGGATAGTGACCTGCATCAGGCTCCCTGCTCAGCGGGGAGCCTGCTTCTCTCTCTCCCTCTGCCACTCCTCTTGCTTACATTCTCTTGCTCACTCTCTGTCAAATAAATAAATACATAAAATCTTAAAAAAATAAATCAATGGCACTATCCCTACTCCTAAACATGACTCTTTGGTTAGAATATATCAAGGAATCTAATTCCTTAAAGTCCTATAACAACCAGTTAGCTTAACAAGGGAGCAGGATATAAGGTCAATACAAAAATAAATCATATTTCTATATGGTGGCAATAAACAATTAGAAAATGATTATTTTTATCTGGGTGGTTCAGTTGTTAAGTGACTGCCTTTGGTTCAGGTCATGATCCCAGGATCCTGGGATCAAGCCCTGCATTGGGCTCCTTGCTCAGCATGAATCCTGCTTCTTCCTCTCCCACATCCTCTGCCTGTGTTCCCTCTCTCGATGTCTCTCTCTATCAAATAAATAAATAAAATCTTAAAAAAAGATAACTATTATTTAAAAAATATATTATTTACAATAGCTCCAAAGAAATAAAATATTTACATTTAAATCTAACAAAATATGGACAGGATCTATATGCGGAAAACTGCAAAACACTGACAGAAGAAAAAAGAAAATCTAAATAAATGGTAAAATATACTATATTTATGTCATGGAATGTTCAGCATATTAAAGATGTCAATTATCTACATTCATCAGATTCATCATTGGCTTTAATCTAATTCCAGTAATAATCCTAGCAGCATTTTGTAAATATAGACTAGTTGATTCTAAAATTTATAAAGAACAGCAAAAGATCCAGAATAGCTAAAACAAATTTCACAAAGAATAGTTACAGAAACCACACTGACTTTAAGGCTTACAGTAAAGCTACAGTAATCAAGATAGTGGTATTGGTGGAGGGATAAAAACTGATCAATGGAACAATAGTTTAGATAGCAACCCACATAAATATAGCCAACTGATGTTTGACAAAAGTACAAAAACAATCTAAAGGAAGAAGGAGAGTCTTTTGACAAATGGTTCTCTAACAATAAGATATCCACATGTAAAAACCAGACCTTTACCTAAACTTTACATCATATACAAAGATTAACTGGAAATGGGCATAAACCTAAATGTAAAACATATAACTTTAGAAGTTTTAGAAGAAAATACAGGAGAAAATCTTCATGACCTACAGTTAATGAGTCATTTAAAAAAATGATAAATCAGACTTCATAAAAATTAAAATCTTGCTTGGTGATGTACACTGTTAAGAATATGAAAAGCCAATCCACAGATTAAGAGAAAATATTTGTTGATAAATTATGTAACCAACAGGAATTTTTAACCAGAATATTAAAAAAAAAAAGCCTCTCAAAATTTAATAGTAAGAGGGGTGCCTGGTTGGCTCAGTAAGAGGAGCATGTGACTCGATCTCCAGGTGGGGAGTCCAAGGCTCATGCTGGCTGAAGAGATTACTTAAAATAAATACATACAGGGCCTGGCTGGCTCAGTTGGTAGAGAGTGTGACTCTTGATCTCAGGGTTGTAAGTTCAAGGCCCATGTCGGGTGGTAGAGATTACTTAAAAATAAATAAACTTAATTAAAAAAAAAAAGCCTCAACAGCAAGAAAACAAACTACCAAAGTTAAAAATGACCCAATTTTTGAACAAAGACTCCTCTCAAAAAATACTTAAGCAAACTACTTCTTTCTGATGGGTTCAATAAAAGTCATGAATCTGAAGTCAGTCAGGCATTTTACAATTTTAAGGGTGGGAGCAATGCTCCTTCCAGCTCTCTACATTCTAGGGCAGAACTGGGCCCAACTGATTACTTTTTCAAGAACACTTTATGGTGAAATATTAAAGAACTTTGTTTTAATAATCACCAGGAAAAAATGGGTTGAAAAATTTCCCCCTACTTATGTCCCATATCCTTAACCCACTCCACCCTCTCCTCCCCAGTGTTTTAGAATTTTGGTTCAGAATTTCTCTGCAGAGGGTTCCTTACACTGCATGGGAAGTTGACACTTTGGTCTCTGTATAAAGGGGCACCACATCTCAATTATTTCTGAATCTGAGTTTTTACTGCAAGATATTTGTTTTATGCCTCTTTCAATAAAGTCATCAAGCTGATTCAGAATATTTATAAATACCAGTTGTTAGTGAACCAAGTTTTAATCTGCCCTTCATGTTTCATAGGCTGTTTCAAATTTGTATGTATTTAATACTCAGTGGTCTTGTAGATAACTAAGCTTTTATTAATGCAAAAAAGATGCACCCTTTTGCTTGATTCTGTGGGTGCTGACAGCACAGACTGCAACCCTCCATTTGAGCTCACTCTGTTCTCCACTATCATCCTAGACAACTGCAAATCAATGACTGCAGTGGAGCCTGCCTGAGGCAGAGGGCGGGTGAGGGTGGTCAGGGCTGAGAAGTGCCTAGTGCCTGGAACACACTGGGCATTTCCTGAATTGTTGATTTGATTATGCTGTTCAGTAGTGTGAAAAGGAAAGTGTTAAAATAAAACCTGTTAGGGAAAAGGAGGCTCTATCACAATGAGCAGCAGTATATTTTGCCAAAGCTATTAGATTTTTGAGGCAGCTGGTAGTTTATCAATTTTTATTGCTCCAATATAGTTATTTTATGGCCATTACTAGCAAAAGTGGATTATAAGGAATAGTGTTTGACAGGAAAGAAGGGCCCAGTGTGAGTCTGTTTGCTCTGGATCTCCTAAAACAAAGGTTCTTAATGTCATCCTCTTGGCTTATAAATAGAAAAATAACATGATAGGAAGAAACATCAGTTTCTCATTTTGTGAGAGCAGTTCCAGAAAGTCTTTCTGCAGCATTCTGCTGAGGTATCCAGTGTTTTTCCTGTATGGTATCAGCATGATCACAAACATATTTCAGGGTGCTGGTATAGCATTAAAACTAGAAATCAGTAGTAGATTTCAGGGACTTTTACAGGATAGGGCATGATCTACAGGCAATGCTGTAGGATATTTCTGGTGTCAAAACATAATTTTCAAAATTAAAAACATGACTCATACAAATACAGAGTGAACACATGTCAAAGACTACTGTACTAGTGAGGGAAACAGGCTGATTCAAAGAATATTGGAGAGATTTGGTATGCATCGGTACTAAAATTAAAAATGCTACAATAAGATATCTAAAGTGGATAGAAGAGTAGTTACTGTCCTATAGGACAGTTAATCTGTACTCTCTGGGATTATTTCTTCTACCAAACAGAATTTTTACATCTCTACCTGACAAAAATCTTTAAGTTAATGTCCCTCCCAATAGTGCAATTCCCCCAGAAAACTAAATAATCCTTGGGTGGACCTGTTAGTCAATGTTCCAGTATAACAGTGAAAGAATATTTGGCCATCTTTTTTGTATTACTCTTAATTTCTAAGTAATTTCTATTAACAGAGGGCTAATAGTTTGTTTTATACCTGAGTAAGTCTTTGTAAGTAAAATTAAGGTTCTAAGGGGCCAGCTTTAGAATAGTGTGGTGGTGCTTATATATTTTACTTTACACAAGCATTCCAAAATAGTCATTTATTTACCTTTCAAACCAGTCATAGGATCTTAGAAGTCATCTGAGATCCAGCCATCTCCTAGGGCATGTATGCTTTCTTTAACAGTCTTGGCAGTAGATCCTGAAGCATTTGTGTGCAAGGAGGAAGGAAACTAACATGAGTACTTAGGTGAAATTTATTTTCAAAGGGCCAAATTCCTTTTCTCACGGTAACATGTAACCTATATATTTGTCACACTTATCAAATAAATGGATTTCTTCATCATAATTGCCTTGAATTACAACTTAATTCTAAAAATTTACACACAGTATAATCTATCCTCCTTAATGTATAATTCAAGTTTTAAAAAATGCATATAGGTTTAATAACCACCACAAATAAGATACAGAACAGTTCCCTACAATGAGACACCACCTCACATTGGTCAGAATGGCTAGTAACAAAAAGGCAAGAAATAACAAGTGTTGGCAAGGATGTGGGGGAAAAGGAACCCTTGTGCACTACTGGTGGGAATGTACATTGGTGCAGCCACTATGGAAAACATTGAGGTTCCTCAAAAAACTAAAGATAGAAATACTTTATGACCCAGTATTCCACTACTGGGTATTTATGCAAAGAAAACAAAAACACTACTTTGAAGAGATAAATGCATGCCTATGTCTACAGCAGCATTATTTACAATGGCCAAGAAATGGAAGCAACTCAAGTGTTCACCCATAGAAGAAAGGATGTGATACACACACACACAGGAATATTACACAGCCAGAAAAAGGAAATCCTGCTCCAATCCAATAACATGGATGACCTAGAGTGTGTAATGTTACATGAAATAAGTCAGGGAAAGACAAATAGCATATGATTTCACTCTTATGTAGAGTTTAAGAAACAAAGCAAATGAGCAAACAGGAAAAAAAAGAGACAAAAAAATCAGACTCTTAAGTACAGAGAACCAACCAGTAATTGACAGAGGGGAGGTGGGTGGGGGTATGAGTGAAATAGATAAAGGGGATTACAAGGTAAAAATTTGCAGTTATACCATAAATAGGTCACAGAAGTGGTAAGTACAACTTAGGGAAGGTAGTCATTAAAACTATAACAACAATGTCTGGTGACAGACAGTGACTACACTTACTGTGGTTAGCACTGAATACAGAATTGTTGAACCACTATGCTGTACACCTGAAACTAACACTGTGTGCCAATTATACTTCAGTAATTTCTTCAAAAACTTGGCAACCTTAAAAAAAGATATAGAACAGTTCAAGCATAACTGCTTTTCAAATGTCAATTAATCAACAAGTATTTATTGACTATCTATATGTCCAGTGGTCACTGGTCTGTCTTTGGGGATAGCCGGAAAGTATGAAAAGGCACAAGTAAAATTATTCCTGCCTCCAAAGAACTTCTCCAGTCTGATCAATGAAGCAGTTTTACACACAAACCAAGCACAAATAGGCAACCTACTAAGTAACGATCTGCACGAAATGTGGGCTCTGGTATTGATACTGCCAACATATGACCTGAATAAGCCATTTTTATGGCTTTTTCCTATCTGGGCATTCCTTTACTCATTCATAACTAAAAGGGGTTGTCTGAGACAATCTCTAAGTGCCCCCCTAATCATAAGTGCATGTGAATCATCAAGAACAAAAAAACTGCAAGGTGTTCCTGAATACAGTGTTGAGCCCAAGCTTTGAACTGTTGAGAGCTAGGGAGAGACATGAAGGTTTGTAAGCTTATTTGTCTATTAAATAAGGAGAGGACTGACACCACAATGACAGCGATCCACAATAATCTCTTAAAGAAAACTGCCATGAGCATGTCTTCTAGGCCCTGGGAATACTGCAGTATAAACCATGCCCTTTCAGTGATTTATTACTGCATAGCAAAACACCCCCAAATTTAGTGGCTTAAAATAACAGCCATTTTATGTGCTCATAGTTCTGTGGGTCAGCAGTCTGGGGTAAAATCAGCTAAGTGGTTCTTCTCTTAATTTTTCTTAGGGTCCCTCATATGGTTAGTCATCTGGCAATGTGACTGGGGCTCAATGTTCTAATATTGAACATTGAGTGAGTGGCCTCACTCACATGTCTGATGGTTGGCTGTTGACTGACCTCTCTTGCCACATCGTCTCTTCCTCCACCATGCTAGCTGGACTTCTTGACAAGGTTGTTTCAGGGTTCCTAGGGAGCAAGGGGAAAGCTACAAGACTTCCTAAAACCTGGGATCAGAAGGCACACAGAGCTACGCACACTGCATTTTATTGGCCAAAGCAAGTTATAAGAACAGCCCAGATTCAGGGAGTAGAGAAACAGACTCTACCTTCATGCAAAGTCACATACATACAGAAGTGAAAGAACTTTGTGGCTAATAACCATTCTATCACACCATCCCATTTGGAGAAATGAGTGCTGAGCACATTAAGTGCTATGGGTCCTCAAAGATGAAAAGAACCATTGAAGTAAAAAAGATAAGCTTTTGAGTGGGTCCTGAGGAATGTACAGGATACAAAAATCCCAGAGGAATGTGGAGAACTTCAGGAAAAGGCAGTACACACAGAAGTTGCAGGATGACTCATAGTATGTTTAGATTCTAGTGAATGCACACTTAGGTGGAACGAGTAGAAAAGAGGACTTGAAAAGGTAAGATGGTGGGAAAGGTTATGATTGGATGTGGGAGACTTTAACTGCCTGGCTCTCAGGAATACAGACACTACCCACCTAGGCAGTGAGCAGCAAGGGGTCAGGGTGGCCTTGGGGTGGGAATAGAAATGGTAGGATAGGGAAGAGGCCTTTAGAACCTGCGTCTTTGTGGAGAGCAGTCTAGAAGGAAGTTGAATTGGGCCTCAAGTACAGTGATCACAGCAAGAAAACAGCCTAGAGATGGTCTCCCTAAAGGCAAGTGCCTACATGGATTCTCTTCAAGGGGTGAAAGGGCATAACCGGAACTTTTAAAGCCAGTTTATTTAGAAGTATATAAAAAAATGTTTGTTTGGGTTTTTTTGGAAGATTTTGTTTATTTGACAGAGAGAGCAAGTGAGAGAGCACAAACAGGGGGAGCAGCAGATGGAGAGGGAGAAGCAGGCTTCCTGCTGAGGAGGGAGCCCGATGCGGGGCTCAATCCCAGAACTCCGGGATCATGACCTGAGCCAAAAGCAGATGCTTAACTGACTGAGCCACCACCCAGGCGCCCCAAAGCATAAAAAATGTTTATCCTGGATTTAAACTGGTTATCTCAAGGAAAGCTAAACTTAGGTTCAACACACACACACACACCTCTCCTGGACAAGATGCAGGTTTCACACAAGACAAGAGGGTTACAACTGTTTGCAAAGTTTTGTCTATATTTAAAAGAAAATTCCTAGTGCTCTTTAACATTTGAAGTGGTCAAAGAATTACGGGGAAGGCTAGAAACAATGATGGAGCCAGAAAAAGGCTGCCGCAAGTTTTGACTGTAATCTATACTGTGTAGCCAGGCTCTACCCAGGCAGACTGCACAGCCCTACTTTTCACAGCAGCAACATGGCAAAGCATTAGCTTTCTTTTGACAGTCTGAAAAATACATATTTATTTCCCAAACTATCACTTTCCACAGGACTTATGTGGCCATTAGAACCTGTTACATGTAACTTTTAAACACAAAATGAGAACTGATGTTTGGTCTGTGAATTAAATAGCAGGCGGTGATTCTCTTTCAGGTATTTGTGGGAGATGGGATGTAGAGAATTTGAGGGTTTCCCACCACTCTGGGAATGGCAGTCTCATTGTAAACCTTCAGGTCATATATATATGAAACAGATCACAGAGTAAGGAAGTATGGCATTAGGTGACAAAGTGAATAGAAAAGACATGATTGGGGTACCTGGGTGGCTCAGTTGGTTAAGCGCCAACTCTTAATCTCAGCCCAGCTCTTCATCTCAGGGTTGCAAGGTCAAGGCCCATATTGGGCTCCACATGGGTGTGGAGCCCACTTAAAAGAAAAAAAACACAATTTAATAAGAAAACATGGAGTAGAGATTGGCATCCAAATGAGCGGATTTTGAGGCATGGGGGAGTGTCTTGCTGGGCTAGAATTTGCAAGAAATGGCTCAGGCAGGATTGGCAGGGCAAAGCAGGAAGGATGTTCTAATAGTGAGGAAAGGCTCCAGGTAACCTGAGTGTTGAACTGTTGGTGGTACTTGGGGAGGGGAGGCAGTGAGTACAGTTTAGAGATGACATCCCAGACTGTATGCTCTAGATTTCTTGTTCGACCCACTTCCACTGAAATCCCAGGTGAAGAACACAGCTGCCAGACTGTGGCATGTGAATACATTACAAAACAACTGAACAGCCAGGAGAAGAAAGAACATTTAGGTTCTTCTTTGCACATACTGGTTTTCATTCACTATCTAGTAGGTGACTGGGCAGCCCTTTGTATGTACCTCATAGGACAGGAAAAGTTCTCCAGGGAAAAACACATCCCCTTTGCCCTTGATGCTTTCTCAGGCTGAGCCAGACCATAGTACGTGACAGTCATGCAAGAAAGGGGCCTCTGTTGCATTTTCTAGTGACACAGTATTCTAGGAAGAGATTTGAGTGGCATGCTGAGTTTTGCAATCTCCTCAACATGCTCCTTGAAACTGGGGAGGTTTCCTGTAAAAAGATGTGTTTCAAGACAGGCTCTGGGATATCATTGATGGTTCACATCATGCGGGCTCTAAGAAATCATGCCTCACCAGTGTCCTGACTAGTTACCATAGAAAACACAGAGAAATAATTTAGTAATTACCCAAGTTACTTATTTTGTGGGGGGATACTTGGGTTTATACACTTGAGTGCCTATCCTGGAGATTGGTACACAGCAAGCACTAAATGAATGTTACTTGATTTTGAGGTCGTTTTTGCAGCTTCTTTATTAGGTATAGCAATGCACTGATTTTTTGGGGACATGATTCTTTAATGTTGAGAGGGCAAGTAAAGCCATCAAAATTGGGCATGTGGTCCAACCTTCGGATGTTACATAGGACTCCCATACACCTATGTTCCTAAACTTTTTCACCACTGAGGATAACTTCTAAAACTTCCCCTAAAGACAGCATGCTTTGAAGGCTTGCCTACTAAACACATCACACTTACGGATTACTTAATTTCCCTACTTTAATTAAAGATGGGTGTTTCTGACAAGTTTCCGTTAAGCATGAAATAATAATAATATTCGGTATGCTAGACATTGATCAGCATTTTATCCTTAATATGCCATTAATTCCACACAACAATCCCAGTGGTTATTATTATAAACTTAATTTTACGGGCATCTGGGTGGCTCAGTTGGTTGGGCATCTGCCTTTGGCTTAGGTTATAATCCCAGAGTTCTGGGACTGAGCCCCACATTGAGTTTCCTACTCAGCAAGGTGTCTGCTTCTCCCTCTGCCCCTCCCTTCACTCACGCTTACACTCATGCTCTTTCTCTGAAATAAGTAACACTTTAAAAAAAAACCGACTCATTTTACAGAAGAGGAAAGTGGGGCACAAAGAGGTTTAATTCACTTAAGGTTGCATAACTAAGAAGAAAAAGCAGGATTCAAATAACTTGAGTCTCTACTGCTCTATCCATTCTAGCATTCAAACTCCATCTAACAAGGTTCTACCATGAATTTCAGTAAAATTCTAAGCCATCTCACTCTCGGGTTATTTGCCCTAGAAAACTGCAATTGTATGTGCACATAAACACTTGCACATGAATTCTTATAGCAGCTCTACGTATAATTACCCAAAACTGGTAGCAACCCAAATGTAGTACATTTCTACAATGGAATACTACTCAACAGTAAAAAGGGAACAAGCTTTTGATATACACAACTTGGATGAATCTCAAAAGCATTATGCTGAGTGAAAAAAAGCAAGGCTCAAAAGATTACATTCAGTTGGAATCCATTTATGTGATATCCTCAAAGTGACAAAACTAGTGATGGCTGTCAAGGGCTGGGGGTGGGAAAAGTGTGACTGAAGAGGTAACACAAAGGAGTTGTTTTGGGTGATGGGACTACTTTATACCTTGATTATGATGGTGGTTACACTGATCTAGACATGCATCAAAGTCCACATGACTACGCACACCTCCACAAGTCAGTTTTACTCTATCACTTTTTATGGCTCTACATATCATTAACAATAGTTTCCAGAAAAAATTTTTAAAAGAGTTAACTATAATGTGAAACAAACAAAAAAATTGGGCCGCACATCCAAACTGAATGGTGAGTTACCCCTTTAAACAAACATTCCTTAAAAGTTAACAGAATTTTTGTGCTTACTCCCTTACAAATACATATATTTCAGTAAACTATTAGATGGCATGATAGTTGATACAGCAATTTGCATAGTAAAACAAAAATAAGTAACCAAAATTAACCCTGGGAAGGAGAACATGATGAAATGAGGATATTATAAGGATGTCATGAACAACCATGACTCTTTCTATAACTTTTTCAATTTTTCCTAGAATGCATCTCTAGGGTATCTCTAATATAACTAAGAACAGAATTAGAAAGTTTTTTTAATCCTTCTAGATTGAAATGGAGATATTTCCCAAGTTGCAATATCCTTACATCCAAAGGGTCTCCCTTGCCTTTGAGAACCTCTTCGTCACTCCACTTACCAGGTCATGCTTGTATTCTACTCAACACCTAGTGCCTCATAGCACAATGGGCCCTTAAATATCTGCTGAACTGAATTGCACCTGGAAATGTGGGGAATAAAAATGACAAACACATGGTCACTAACAAAACCTATACTGTAGAAAGACTAACTAACCCTCTAATTCTGAATGAGGCAAATTATTACTGAGTGCTAACAACATTCTCAATAATTACAAAGGCATACATAGAATTCTGGAAGACAGCAAAAACAAACAAACAAACAAACAAACCATATAACAACATACTGCCAGCAGTGTAGAGGTTTTTAAAGCCTAAAATAGGCAGAACCCAAACCAGAATCAATTATTCCTGGCTCCCTAGCCATAAAACCATAAAATTCAAGGAGGTGAGAAAAAGAAAAAGGAAAAACTAATCGATACTGAGTTTCTATAGGCCATGCACTGCATTAGACATTTATGTAGATTAAAACTTATTTCAGAATGTGGGTTTCAGCTGATATGTAAAGGACTGGAAAGCCATCATTCTCACCCTCACCAAAAAGAAGCTACTAGACAAACTGAGAAACCAATGACTCTTCTTGGACCTATCAAAAACTAAATACAGGGCAAACCACCATCCAGCTATCTGAAGAGAAAGATGCCTACAGGTAAACATAGGATCTGGGCATATAAGCTGATAGGAAGATCAAACTAGAAATTCTAACACATTACTTACTGGAGACCAGAGTATGGGATGTCATGATAGTATACAGCTCCTAGGCTCCACATGGGGTGGAGTAATTCCCATCTTCTTAAAAGTTTTTCCTACAGGAATCCCACCATCCTCTTACAGAAGGAATCCGGGAAATCCCAGAGAAAACTCCCATCTTGGTGCTGGTTGGCTGAGGAAAACAACACCCACTGAAATCTACCCAGACACCTTTCCTTTATCTCCAACACAGAACAAAAGGCTTACTCTGCAGGGGGAAGGGCTTAAAACCCTTGGCTTAAGGACACTGGTGGGTACTCACTGCAGCTGAGGAAAAAGGAAGAAAAGCTTCACCCTGGAGGAGGGGAAGGAATTCTTGCAAAGGATACACTCAAGACCCAGGTTCTGATACCTGCCTAAGCCCAAGGCTTAATCAAATCATCAGAGAACTCCCTCCTCCTCCACATCCACCACTTGGCAAAACAGCTACGTGGTTAGTGAAGTAGAATACAACTGGGAGGGCTATAACAGACAGCTCTTGGGAAATAGCACAAAGGAAAAACCCAAAGCCAAGCAGGAGTCAAAAAGAAGGTATCACTAGAGGAATCAGAAATCTCTCATGCCCCACCAATAGCAAACATTAAACACAAGCCAACTCCTTGCTAGATTAACTCAAATCTCCCCTCTAAAAGCCTTGCAGAAGGACACCTATGTTCCTCTCCAAATATATCAAATATTTAACTCAGTATCTTTTGCTGGTGTTCAGTTTCAATGGCTTTTCAGCCACGTTCAACTTTTTATTATGAGGCATAACAAAAGATAAGAAAGTATTCCAAGTGACAAAGCAATCATCAGATTTACACTCAATATGACAGAGATGTTGGCACTATCAGAAATGAAATTTAGAAGAACTGTGATTAATATTTGAAGACTTTAATGGAAAAGGTAGACAACATGCAAGACCAGATGAATAATTTCAGCAAAAAGATAGAAAGCATAGAAAATAATCAAATGGAAATGCTAGGACTTAAAAAAAAAACCCAACATGCTCAAAAAAAGACAAAAAAAACCCAACACGGTCAACAGTAGACTTGACACAGCTAAGGAAAGAATCAGTGAGTGTAACAATTGAATTTATTGGTCAGATCAATAAAAATTAAAACAAAAAGGGAAAAAAGAGTGAAAAAATAGAACACAGCATACAAGAACTATGGGAAAAATATCAAAAGTTATAACATACTTGTAATTGGAATTCCAGGGGAATAAAAGAGAATGGAATACAGGAGTTATCTGAAAAAATGATGAAGAGCTCTCCAAAATTAGTGACCGACAACAATCCACAGATACAAGAAGCTCAGAAGAACACGAAGCAGGATAAATATGACAAAATAAAAAAGCTACATCTAGGGACACCTGGGTGGCTCAGTTGGTTAAGCAGCTGCCTTCGGCTCAGGTCATGATCCCAGCGTCCTGGGATCAAGTCCTACATCGGGCTCCTTGCTCGGCAGGGAGCCTGCTTCTCCCTCTGCCTCTGCCTGCCATTCTGTCTGCCTGTGCTCACTCTCCCCCCCCCCCTCTGATAAATAAATAAAATCTTTAAAAACAAAAAAAGCTACATCTAGGTAAAGATAAAGAGCTTGAAAGCAGTCAGAGGAAAAAAGACACATTATAGAGAAACAAGGATAGAAATTAAAGCAGATTTATCAGAAACCATGCAAACAAGGCACAGTGGAGTAATATGTTGAAGTGGGAAAAAACTGTCAACTCAGAATTCCATATCTCATGAAAATGTCCTTCAGAAGTGAAGAAAAAAAAAGACTTTATCCAACAAAAGCAAAGAATTTACTGTCAGCAGACCTGGTAAAAAGAAATGTTGAGGAAAAATTCTTCAGGCAGAAAGATTATGTTTAAAGTGGGAGCTTGGATTAGCATAAACAACACTGGAAAAGGAATAAATGAAGGTTTACTATAATATTTTACTTTCAAAATGTTTGAAAAGCCAATTTTCGACACCAGCCAAGGGCCAATCTTGAAAGAAACCCTTCTAACGATAGCAAGCAGCGTTAGGACTGCTATGGTAACTCTTTTCAGCACAATAGGGTATGTATACTTTAAAAACTTAAAGCTAGGGGCACCTGGGTACCTCAGCTAGTCAACTGTCTGCCTTCGGCTCAGGTCATGATCTCAGGGTTCTGGCTCTCCCTCTCCCTGTGCCCCTCCCCTGCTTGTGTTCTCTCTAATAAATAAAACCTTAAAAAAAAAAAACTCTACAGCTAACATAATACGTAATAGTGAGAGACTGGAACAGGTTAAGAATGTCTTCTCTTACCACTACAATTCTGGTAAAGAAGAAAAAAGTAAGAGTACTCATATTACCTAATTTCAAGACTTACTATAAAGCTATAGTAATCAAGACATTGTGGTAATTGCACAATGATGGACACACAGATCAATGCAACAGAATGGAGAGCCCAGAAATAGACCCACACAAGCACAGCCACATTTTTGACACAGGTACAAAAGCAATAATAATGGAGAAAAAAGAGTTTTCAGCAAATGGTTCTGGAACTCCTGGACATCCATATGCCGGAAAATAAAACTTGACACACACCTCATATTCATGGCTGGTGGGAATGTCAAACAGTAGAACCACTTTGGAAGATAGTTTGGCAGCTTCTTATATAAACTCAGCAATCCCTCTCCTGGTTATTTACCCAAATGAACTTAAACCTTATGTTTCACCAAAAATAAGTATGCTAAGATTTACTGCAGCTTTATTCATAATCATCAAGAAACTAGAAGCAGCCAAGTTGTCCTTCAACAGGTATATGTACGAACTGTGGTACAACCATAAATTGGAATGCTATTCAGTGATAAAGGGAACATGCTTTAATTCACATAACATGGATTAATCAAGTAAAAGAAGCCAGACCAAAATGGGCTAAATATTGTATGATTTCACTCATAGGACCTTCTGGAAAAGGCAGGACTTCAGCTAAAAATTCAGAAGTACATTATTCTGAGGCATTTCTAGGAAACAAAACTGTGTGTGTGTGTACATATACATGTATATGCATATACATGTGTATGTATGTACATGCACATATTTTTTAATATATATATTTTAATAGGGATATGTATGTGTGTACATACATACATGTATTTTAACAGGGATAGTTCTGACCAAATCAACTTGGGTAGGAGTCCATGGAAGTTCACATCACCATTCACCACATACCATCTCTTTTTAAATAAATGTATTGGATTTTTAAAATTAGGTAATACATTCACATGGTTTAAAATTCAGAAGGTAGTTATAACTTTTGGCTCTGAGGAGGTAAATGTGCAACTGTCTTCAGTTCTCCCAAATCCAATTCACCTAACACCAGCTTCCTTCACCATGCCCCTAAGTTTGACCCCAGTGAGATCAAAGTCCTATATGTAAGGAGAACTGGTGGGAAGTTGGTGTCATGTCTGCCCTGGCTCCAAATATCAGCACCCCCTCCCGCCCCTGGTCTGTCTCCAAAAAAGGTTGGTGATGACATCGCCAAGGCAACTGGTGATTAGAAGGGTCTGAGAATGATAGTGAAAATGACCATTCAGAATGGACAGGCCCAG
Source organism: Mustela nivalis (assembly GCF_964662115.1). NCBI lineage: Eukaryota > Metazoa > Chordata > Mammalia > Carnivora > Mustelidae > Mustela > Mustela nivalis. The sequence goes on from NC_139040.1 coordinate 93,100,186, forward strand.
ATTGAAGCGGTACCTTTTGCCTCTGCACTGATTATCAAAGCCCTCAAGGAACCACTAAGAGACAGAAAGCAGAAAAACATTAAGCACAGTGGAAATAACACTTTTTTTTTTAAAGATTAGTTATTTATTTATTTGACACAGAGAGATCACAAGTAGGCAGAGAGGCAGGTAGAGAGAGAGAGAGGAGGAAGCAGGCTCCCCGCTGAGCAGAGAGCCTGATGCGGGACTCGATCCCAGGACCCTGAGACCATGACCTGAGCCAAAGGCAGCGGCTTTACCCACTGAGCCACCCAGGCGCCCTGGAAATAACACTTTTGATGAGACTGTCAACACTGCCTGAAAGATGCAGCACCAACATTTAGCTAGAGAATTCTCTGGTACCATTAAAGAGGTTCTGGGGACTGCCTGAACTGTGGGCTGCAGTGTCAGTGGCCACCACCCTCATGATATCATCGATGACATGAACAGTTGTGCAGTGGAATGTCCACCTAGTTAAGAACTGCAAAGGAAAGTATTTCAATGAAGGATCATTTGACAACCAAAAAAAAAAAAATTAAGGTATATAAAAGCTTATGCAGTAAAAAATCTTCCTCCAACTCTCTACCTTGGCTGTATATGCCCTAAAGCTATCAGTGTCTTAACATCCTTCTAGAAATATCTTTGTCTATGTAAGCAAAAACATATATATTATACAGTATATATTAGTGTCCCCAGTAGCTGTCACAAATGGTAGCATATAATACACACTGTTCTGTTTCTTGTTTTTCATTTTGTACATCATAGAAATCATGCAATATCAGTGTAATATTCTACTGTATAACCAAGCCTTAACTGATACTTAGAATATCAACCAATCTTCTGCTATTATAAATAATACTCCAAGTAATATGCAAATATTTGTTGAATAAATTCCTGGAAGTGTTTGCTGGGTCAAATGATATATATATTTATAATTTTGAAGGCTATTTTCAAGTCACTGACTTTTAAAATGTCAGGGATTTTCCCTTTTTAATTTTTATTCTAGTAGGAAAGAAAGGAAGCTGAGATTCTATCACCAGGCAATTTCTGGAGGAATGTACATCTCTAAGATGTACAAAATGAGCCTTCTCCTCAGTTTCCCACACATGCTTCCTAGGGTCCAGTTGCATTTTCATGTAATATATTTCAGGCCAATAGCTGGCTGCAAAGCCTATTTCAGTTTATGTGAAAGGTGTTACTTCTGAAAACTACACAAGCAAAGGTCAAAGGCTGATGCCCCAAATTGCTGATCACTGACCACTCACTACACAGCACAATACTGGATTCTTCACTGCAGCTGAAGGGGGACTTTACAATCTTGACGAAATAAAATATACCTATGGAGAATCCTTTGTCTTTATTATAAAGCCCAAATAAGGATTTCTTCTCAGGTAAAAATCATAAATCACATAAAGGTTATGAAGAAAAGCTGCAAATGTTTCTCTCATCTTCCAGGTAGTGATGGATTTCCAATTAACCATCTTTTTGCTTGACTACAAAGCACAGTACAGATTAGTACCCTAAGTTTTTTGGGGGAGGGGGGTAAAGCTTGAACAGGAGGTTGAGGAAACACAAGGACTCTTTTTTTTTTAAGGTTTTATTTATAGGGTGGCTCAGTCAGTTAAGCGTCTGCCTTCAGCTCAGGTCATGATCCCATGGTCCCGGGATCGAGTCCCACATCCGGCTCCTTGCTCAATGGGGAGCCTGCTTCTCCCTCTACCTGTTGCTCCCCCTGCTTGTGCTCTCTCTCAATCTGACAAATAAATAAATAAAATCTTAAAAAGTAAAGATTTTATTTATTTATTTGGAGGGGCACCCTCGAGCAAGGGAGAGGGGGAGAAGCAGGCTTCCCGTTGATCAGGGAGCCCAACGCAGGACTTGATCTCAAAGACCCTGGGATAATGACCTGAGCTGAAAACAGACCCTTAACCAGCTGAGCCACCCAGGTGCCCCACCTCAGAGACTCTTTAGATAACAGCCACACAAGATGAGTGAGCAGTCAAGCCACTCGCAAGAGTACCTACACCCAGAGCCACACTGTCTCCCTTTGGTTTCCTTCTAGGAAAACTATTATTCAGATCCACACTCAGTAGGAGAGAAGATGGCACCATCATATTACTGAGTTTCAAGAATACACTAAATAATATAAATAATATATATATTAATATTATATATTAGGGGGCGCCTGAGTGGCTCAGTGGGCTAAACATCCGACTCTTCAGCTCAGGTCATGATCTCAGGGTCACGAGACTTAGCCTCACATTGGGTTCCACACTGGGTGTGAAGCCTCTTTAAAATACTCTCTTCCTCTGCCCCCCACCTGCTTTCTCTCTCTTAAAAAAAAAAGAATACACTACATTTAGAAATGAGTGTTTAACAAGATTTATCAAAGGAAAGGAGGTTACATTCATTAATTATTATGCATTACTGCAGTAAGGGTCTCCAGTTAAAAAAAAAAAAAAAACACCTTCTTGTATTTGTACCTTTAGATGGTTCTCCCGCAATGACTCTGGGCTGGGCCAAGAAGCACTTCCCTACTTTGGCTGATATGACGGTATCAAATGTGATGTAAATAGACATTGAGAAGTGCTTGTGCACTGGCGCTGGCTCCTGCTCTCTACACCTCGTGCCTCTGAGACCACCATGTCAGCAGATCCAGACTAGCCAGCTGCAGGAGAGACCACTTGGGAGTGGAGATGAGCCATCCTTGCTTAGGGCCTTCTAGACCCACTGACCTGACAGCTACCAGTTACGTGAGCAAGGCCATCCTAGATCATCCAACCACCAGCTAACAACCCTCCCTGTCAAAAAAAAAAAAAAAAAAAGCTAACTGACACAGGCTACTTCAAAATAATTATGTTTGTGGTATGGTACATATGGAAAGGGGAAGAGAACACTGGTTTTCTTCCTGTGCAGTGCATTCTGCATATAAGAAATTGTTTCAAACAGAAAAACCTGCAGTACCTGGATGGGAATAAATAAATATATAAGTACTGAAAAAATGCCTAAGTCTTCCCAGATTCTCACAAATGTGCTGTCTGCCATCACAGATGGCACACACCAAAAAAACAAAAAACATTAAAAATTTCCATTTAGTCACTGAAGCATCCTTATCATGATATATTTAAACCGAAGTCTTATACTCAACAGTTCCATTTCTAACACTGAACAACAACTCGGGTTTCCAGGAATTAGTCTCCCAATTTTACTTTTTTCCCCATTTGACAGGGCTCAGTGAAAACTGAAAGAGCTCCCTTAATGCAGCCTAAAAAGCATCAAATATATAAGCCTAATTAAGCCACCTAGAAGCCTTCTGCAGACCAGCTTCTTCCAGCATCACAGCAACTCTTTTTAGCTCTGTTAATGGTGGGCAGTAGAAACTGTTTAAGATCTACACATTTGGGCCAGAAACATTGCCTCCACTGGATCACAAAGTGGGACACTTAAGGGGAAATTACTTTTTTTTAAAAGATTATTTATTTATTTGACAGAGAGATCACAAGTAGGCAGAGAGGCAGGCAGAGAGAGAGGAGGAAGCAGGCTCTCCATCACGCAGAGCGCCCGATGCGGGGCTCAATCCCGGGACCCAGGGATCATGACCCGAGCTGAAGGCAGAGGCTTTAACCCACTGAGCCACCCAGGCGCCCCATGAAGGGGAAATTACTTTAAGCTACTTTTGTTTAGGTCTCACTAGATGCTTTTGCGGATTACACACCCCTCGCAGTGCCCACCCACGCACCCCCCCCCCATGGTTTAAGGTGAAAAACACCTTCCAGCAGCCTCCCACTGCCCTTGGAATAAAACACTAGGTCCTTAATGAGATCCCATAAGGCCCTGTCAATCTCCCTCTGCCTACCTCATCTATCTTTCCCCAGGTCCTAGCCAAGCCTCTGTGGATCCCTTCCACATCTCTCTTTCACCTCCGTGTCCTCACAACACCTGGTGTTCCCTCTGCCTGGCAATCCCTTCTCTCTTTTACCTTGCTTATTCCTGCTCATTATTCAGGGTCCAGGGCACCTTGCTAGTTTCCCTTATAAAAGCATTCTGCCTCTTACTTGCTATGTGACCATTGGCAAGTTACCTTTGCCTTACACCTCAGAAAGATATTCCATGTTGAATACTTAGCACAGTACTCAGTACACAGGAAATGGTTAACAAGTCATAGCTGCTATTGTTATTTCTTATAGTGACCTCCAACACAGCTCTCAGTACAATTAGAAATTACATATTTATTTGTAGGAAAAACATAAACATCTCCTAGGATCCCACCTTAATATCTAATATATATCTAATACTGCTCATGCTATTTCCCCACATACTGCATTGGTGGGCGTGGGGTGGGGAGACAAAATCAATGTTTACAGAGCAATTATCACCTCAATTAATTATTACCTTGGAGATGTCAAATTGAGGAGATGAAGAAACTGAGGCATAGAGACATCAAGTACGGGCCCAGATCAAGTGATAGATTTGAATCCAAGTTGGCCTGACCCCAAAGCTTGTGCTGGGTATACCACACCAAAGGCTTCCCTAACTCATGAACCTTGTTATCTAAAAGCAGCAAGTCTCAGGGAAAATGGATCTTCACATTCGACTCTCAGGTATCTATTCTTCAGATCCTTAACCAGTCTGATGTTCTAAGCACCTCGTGTAAACTCCTTCAACCGAATGCTCTTCCCCCTGACTGGGTTAGATTTCTTTCTTCCTTCACATTGGATGTTGAACTCTTAACGGGATGAGTTATCGATATTTCACCTCTTATACCCTAGCAAATAGGAGGCACTCAACAGATGTCTGCTGAACGAATTAAATGAAAATATTGGAGAATACACTACAGCTGCAAAGATGGGCAGTGGTGGAGTGGATTTTCATAACAAGGTGGAAGTTTGGCATAGTTAGGAAGACACTTGACATGAATGATGACAAAAAGGGAGTTTATCTTAGCCGCTTTTACACTGTTATGATTTCTACATCTAGCACCAGAGATTCTGCGTGACTTACACATATGTGCTCCACAGCTACAGGTAAACTTCACTCTGCCTCTGGGGCCCTGCGTCACCACCAAAGTTCTGCTATACCCTACGGGTACCTCTGCGCCACCCTTCAGGACAGGATGCCCTTGATAAATGCCAATCTCTCAGCAGTTACTTTCAAATGGTTCAGAAAAAGAAACAAAAAAAGCAAATGATAAAGCAAGGGGTAGCAACCTATTAATAATTACTGACCTTGGATAAAGGGAATACAGGAGTTCTTTGTACTATTCTTGCAACTTTTTGTAATTATAATCAAAATAAGTTTTTAAAATCTAAAAAGGAATTAGAAGAACTTTCCCAGGAGATTACAACACACAAGGTCTGGTGTACTGACCATGCTGGTACCATATTCTCTTGTCAGCTATTTCAAAAAGCACATTCCGGGCTCAGATTTCTTTGCCTATCAGCCAGTATCAAGGGACAAGGAGCTCCCTGGGTAGTAGGGCTCAGCTATGGCCTCTGGGTTGTGACAGAGATTAAATTATTTACTGCTTAGGGGCGCCTGGGTAGCTCAGTCGTTGGGTATCTTTGGCTCATGTCATGGTCCCAGGTTCCTCGGATGGAGCCCTGCAGCACTGGGCTCCCTGCTCAGCAGAGAGCCTGCTTCTCCCTCTCCCACTCACCCTGCTTGTGTTTCCTCTCTTGTTGTCTCTCTCTCTCTCTCTCTCTCTCTCTGTCAAATAAACAAATAAATAAAATCTTTAAAAAAATTATATATTGCTTAAAGAGTATTCATCAATGCATGGGCATCTCCTATCAGTCAAAAACACCAGTACCATTTCCCCACACCAGGCCCCCTACCTACTTTCTCCATTTAACTGCCCTCTCAATTACTTTTTACCTATGGGTTAGGCAAATTCTCCTCAGGACCCTTCTTTCTGTCACCCAAGAGAAGCATAAAGGCAGTTCTGAAGGTAAGAGCTTTGCTGCTATTATCTATGGAAAGACCTACAGGGAGGAGGCAAAAATAACCATGGGGGAGTCACAGATATTTCAGAAAACAGAAAACCCAAAGCAGTAGTTACTTGGTCTGTAATGACCATTTGCCATCACCTTTTTATTTGCTCATCATTTTTACCCATTCACCCTAGATTCTCCCCACAAACCGGACTGCTTCAGCTTTCCCAGCCACTGTAACTGAACAACAGGGAGATACTGCTAAACCACTCAGTGTCCCCATGTAAGCCAGTTCAGGAAAGTGCCAGATGGGTGTCACCCAACACCCACTCCTCATCTATGATGTAACTAAGTTATTCCCTGATGAGAGATATTTTAATGTAAGCCAGCATATGATCTCGACCTTCCTCAGCTCCTACTTTGCATAACCTCCATGAGGAAGGAGGTGCATTGTGTCCTACGATAATATTCAACCTCTGTATCCCTAGTCAAGGCCTATAAGAGCTCTCTGTAACGCCATGTCTTCACAAACAGCCAATGCCTCCTGCCTCCCCTTATCTTCCCCCAAATACTTGCCTAGTTCCAGTCAGGCCTCAAAGTAGTGGGCAAAAAGAAGAAATAGATTTGCATTCCTTAGTAGAGAAATGGATTGTTACAGCTGATGGAACACGAGGAAGGGAAAAGACAGGCATTATCAAACGAGAGGATCATACACAACCTACCAGCCTAACATCCTCTGTTCACTAACCCATCTGTCTCAACTATGATGTGAGCCTGTGTCATCACATGTCCTGCTTCTGCAAACTTCATCTACAGGCCGGAAGATGGGTCATGGGCACCCCTAAGGCTGCTCCTGAATCACTCCTGGCTCTCAGTTGATCACAAACCCTTCAGGAAGGAGTGGAAGGCCTTTCTCCACTTTCTCCTACCTGTGACCAAGATTCACAGGCTACTAAAAGTGAAAAGGCACTTACCATACTGCCATGACTCAGAAAGGCTGAAGACAATGCTTGGGTTCTAGAACCAGACCCGCATCCCTGAGTATTCCACAATTGACTGAATGAAAAATGCAAGGAACTGTTTTAAGACAAAGATATTAGGTCAGGAACTCATCTCTAGCAAACAGAACTGTAGAGAAGACCACAGTTAAAGAAAAGGTGGCTGTGATAGTAGCTAATACTGAGAAGCACGTCCCAAAGATCTCTTGCAATCCTTTCACCACTTGAAGAGAGGTATTACCTTTTATAATTCAAGTATTTCAGCACAGAGCTCACTTTAAATGAAAAAATGATACGTTATGGAGGTAGACCACTCAGCTAAACAAAAAAGAAAAAAATCTATTTTCACTTATCCAGAGAGGAATCACATGATGCTATAAAAGCATGAAAACTACCTATGCAAAGCACACAGAGGCAGGGATCCACATTCCCATTGTTTACAGATGTTAAGAAAATATTAAATTAAATAAAACACAAAGCTTTGTTGAGACCGACTCCTTTCTCACCCTAACCCTCACCCCCAACCCCAGGCTGGCAAGTGCCTTTAGGGAAGGTATTTAAGAGAACTGCTCTGGGAAAGTGGATTCTGGGTTGCTTAAACTGAGCCAAGATGTTGTGCAACCCGTCTTTACCTAAATTATTTTCCATTACTTTCAGAGTTTAGAGAGAAGCAGACAGTTATCTTTATCAAACTGAATACCGGGAATGAGGTCGCCTTTCCCTTCAGGCCCCTGAAATCACCATCAACACGGTTTTGATTTCTTATACAATCAGACGGCGTTGCGGGAGGGCGAGGATCCCATCCTCAGCTTCACAGATAAACGGTTCTCACATCAAAAAACCTTGCGCACATCTGAGGCCATGGATTTCCTAGCAACTCAGAAAGTCAGAAGCGGCCAAACAAGTTTCTTGCCAAATGCCTGGGAACTACATATGTCCCAGGGCTATACAATGATACCAACTTTTAAACATGCCTACACATACCGCCACTACGGTCACTCACTCGAGATCCCGCGCCCCCCCCCCTTGCCTTCTCACAAATAATAGACGCAGGTTGCCCTGTGCGATTTAAAACCAGACTTCACCAAAGCCATGGCTCTGAAAAAGCGAGAGAAAAAAAGATTGGAAGGAGGCTCTCTCTCTCTCCCTCCCTTTTTTTTTTTTTTTTTTTTTAAATCGATCGCCCCACAGCCGAGGGAATAAAACCAACTCGATCGCTGGAGAAAAGTTAACTTTGCTGTGCCCGGCGGTGGGAAATTTTTCCCATAAGATTCTCACAGCCCTCCTGCTTTTCCCATCGCCCCCCCCCCCACCACCACCCCCGCCACAGCCCGGACCGCCAGGCGCTCGGCGGTTGTTGCGGCCGCCCCGGACTGGCAGCGCCCGAACAATGACGGGAGGGGGAGGGAAAGTTGGCCAGCCCGCGGGGCGCTCGCGCTCCTGCTCCGGGGGTACCCGCCGCTCACCGGGGGCCTCGCCACTCCCTGAGCCGCCCGGCCCCCCTCTCTCCAAGCACTCGGTTCTTCACGCCCCCCAACACCGAAACAGCCAGGGGCGCGCCCTCGCTCCTTGGAGCATCCGGCCCCGGGGCGGCCGGCAGAGCAGGTCCCCCCGCCGCGGGTCTGACCCTGGGAGCCCCGAGACCAGGCAGAGCACAGAGAGGGAGGGGGCGCCGGGAGGGGGCACCGGAGGGAACAGCCGCAACAGTTATGGCGCTCAATTCCTGCCCGAGTGGAGCTGCAGCCCGAGCCCGAGCCCGAGCCCGAGCCCGAGCCCGGGCGTCCGCCCCCGCCCCCCCGCGTCGGCCACCCGGCACTGCCCCGGGCCGACGGAGGAGCAAGCGGGCACTTTACCTCAGCCCACACACGCTCTCGGCCCGAAGACGCTGGGGACGCCGGAGCGACCGCGCTGTGGGGCCGGGGCGCCCCGGAACGCTGCGAGGCTGGGCCGGGACTTTGCGCTCCGCGGCGCCCGTTTCGACTCTCCGAGGCCGCCACTCCCGCTGCCCACCCGGCGCGACGCCCCCAACGCCGCCAGCGCCGCGTCCAGCTTCGGCGGCGCCTACCTTCGCGCAGCTAGGTCGCTGCTCCTTCTTTCAAGCTCCACACTCGGGCCCGGCAATGTGCCGGGCGAGTCCGGTAGGGGTGGTAACCGCCCCCTTAACCGCTCGCTTTCTTCTCTCCCCTCCCTCGCACCTGCCCCCTAATCTCCTCCCCACCCCCGCCCCCGCCCCGCCGCCTGATCCGCCCGGGCCGCCCCCTGCGCCTCCGCTCCCGCCCTCGGCCCTCACCCGCCCGGCCCGTCAGGCCTCAGCGTTGGGCAGGCGGTTGGGCGGCGGCGGCGGCGGCAGCGGCAGCGGCGGCTGAAGCGGCGCGGAGCACTATTGTATTCCTGACACTGTGCGCTCCCACGCTCCGCCTCTTCCCCTTCCTTCCAACCCCCCACCCTCAATCACCGCCCCCCCCCAACCTCAACCGCCGGCCGCGCTCGCCCTACCCGACTGGCTCCCCGCCGTCCGCCGCCGCGCGCTCTTCTGGCGGGCTGGGCGCCTTCGCCACCGCCGCGCGCCTCGAGGCTCCGCCCACTCGGTGCTCCCGCACCCGCGGCGTCGTGCTCCAGGTGGGTTCCTCTCTGCTCCTGCTGGGCGCGCTGCTGCCGGGAGGAGCCTCGGCAGGGATAAGTGCCCGAGAGGACGATGGGGAGGTGCCTTGGCTGTGATGAAATACAAACTAAGCTTTTCAGGGCCCCTTTCAACTCTAAAGTTCTGTAAGTGGACCCTCCTGTAGGAAACTCATTGTCGGCCACTATTGATTTAAGTTGTTTGCTCTTGAATTACCTATAATAATAAAGCCAGGGTGCCTATTAACAGAATGAATTTATTCAGTTGCCAGCACAAATGGGCTGTGATGGTGTGTGGCTTTTTGAGGTGTCTACTGGGTTAGGCTACCGCTCCAGTTATTCAATCAAACGTTGATCTACGCATTGCTGTGAAGATATTTTGCGGATGTAATTAAAGCTCCTGATCAGTTGATTTAAAGTAAGGGAGATTATCCTGGATAATCTGGGTGGGCCCTATCATTCCTTTCTGACTGCTTGCCCTACACATTTTGGATTTGCTTACCCAGCCCCACAAATTGTGTAAGCCAACATCTTTGAATGAATGAATAAATGAATGAATGAATAATGTGTGTGTGTGTGTGTGTGTGCACCCGTGTGTGTATAAAATATCCTGTTGGTTGGCTTCTCTGGTGGAATCCTAACTCATACAGATGTTTAAGCAACAAACCCCTTTTGGTTTATTTCTCTGGGTTTGGAAATGGACCATGTGCAATTACCATGAACTCATACTGTCATTTTCATTTACATTTCTTGGCTAAACAAAAATGTAGGCTCTGTATTTTGTCTGATTTACATAGTAAAGATGTTGTTCTATTTCATAATACACAAATGTGTGTGTTCTAAAACATTCATAGTCCCTCAGATTTACCTTGTTTTATTAACTTATCTTGAAATAATTATAGATTCACGGCATCTGTAAGAAATATTACAGAACAGACTTATGTACTCTTCACCCAGTTTCCCCCATGTTAATATCTTACATAACCAAGACACTGATATGGGTACAATCCACAGACCTTATTCGGATTTCACCAGTTTTACATGCAAACATTTCTGTGTCTGTGTCTATCGTACTACACCATTTTCTCACGTGTAGATTTGTGTAACTACCACAATCAACTGTTCCTTCTTCTACCCAGTATAGATAGTCACAGTCACCTCCTTCACCTACTCCAACCCCTGGCAACCTCTGACATAGTCTCCATCTCTATAATTTTATTATTTCAAGAATATTATGTAAATGGAATCATGCCTTTTGAAATTAGCTTTTCTCCATAATTTGCATAATTTTCTTGAGATCCACCCAAGTTGCTGCATGTATCAATAGCTCATTCCTTTTCGCTGCTGAGTAGTAGTATTATTATGCTTTGGTGTTCTACAGTGTGTTTATTCACTCACTGAAGGACATTTGGGTTGTTTCCAATTTTTGTTTGTTAAGAATAAGACTGCTTGCTATGAACAGTCATGTAGAGTTTTTTTGTGTAAACATCAGATTTCCTTTTTTCTGTGACAAATGCCCAAGAGTGCGATTGCTGGGTTGGGTGGTGAGTGGAAGTTTAGTGTTGTAAGAAACTTCCAGAGTTTTCCAGACTGTACCATTTTACATTCCCACCAGCAATGTATGAAACATCCAGTTTCTCCACATCTCTGCCAGCATTTGGTATTGTCCACTATAATTTTATGTTAGCCGTTCTAATAGGTGTATCGTGATGTCTCTCTGTGTTCAATTGCGTTTCACTAATGATGTTGACATCTTTTCATGTGCTTATTGCCATCTGTATATCCTCTCTGGTGAAATGTCTATTCATGTCTTTTGTCCATTTTCTCATTGTGTTGTTTGCTTCTAACTGTTGAATTTTGAGAATTTTTCATATATTCTAGATACAAGTTCTCTGTCAGAACTGGTTCGCATTTTTTTCCTGCCGAGTCTGTACTGGTGTTTTCATCTTCTTAAGAGATTTTGCAGACCAAAATTTTTCATTTTGATGAAGTCTCACTTCGCAAAGTCTGCATTTATGTATTGTCCCCTTCCTGTCGTGTCTAAGAAATTTTTTGCCTCACACCAGGTTCCACAAATTTTCTCTTACATTTCCTTCTAAAAGTGTTATAGTTGCATATTTTACATTTAAATCTATGATTCATTTTGAATTAATTTTCGTATGAAATGTGAACTTAATGAGGTCGAGATTCTTATTTTTGTCTATAGATGTCTGATGGTTCAAACACAATTTGTTAAAATTAAAATTAAAAATGTCTTTCCTCCATTGAATTGCTTTTGCACCTTTGTCAAAAACAGTCGGTCATGTTTGTGTTGGACTAATAGTGTGGGGCTATTTTTTCGTTCCCTCTTCTGTTCTGTTGTTCTATGTGCCTATCCTTCTGTGAATACCAGTCTTGAGTAGTATAGTTAAACAGTAAGGTTTAACATTGGGTAGAGTGATTCTTCCCACTTTATTCTTCAATACTGCGTCAGCCATTCAAGGTCATTTGCCTTTCTGTATAAATTTTGGAACAAACTTATTTATAGCGACAGAAACTTTGCTGGGATTTTGTTACGAATTGTGTTAAGCTGATAGATCAATTTGGGGAAAGAATTGACATCTTTACAATATGGAGTCTTCCAATCCATGAAGATGATTTGTGTACCTCTCCATTTCTTTAGATTTTCTTTGACTTCTTTCATCAGCATTTGGGAACTTTCAGCATATAGATCCTGTACATATTTTATTAAGTGTATACAGTATTATATTTTCTTTGGAGTGATCATAAATATTATTGTGTTTTTATTTTCAGCTTTCTCATTCATTGTTCATTATTAGCATATAGAAATGCAGTTAATTTTTGTGTGTTGACCTTCTATCCTTTGACTTAGCTGAATCCTCTTAACAGTTCTAGAAAATTTCTGGTCGATTCTTTGGGATTTTCTACATAGACAATCATCTTGTCTGTGAACACAGTTTTGTTTCTTCCCTTCCAATCTGTGTGCTTTTTATTTCCTTTTCTTACCTCATTGTGCAGGCTAGAACTTTCAGTTCTATGTTGAGTAAGAGTGAGATGAGTGGACGTACTTCCCTAGTTTTCTATCTTAGGGGGAAACATTCCATCTTTCACCATAAGAAAACTATTAGCTGCTCTTTATCAAGTTGAGAAAGTACCCTTCTATTCCTAATTTGTTTAGAGTTTTTAATCATGAACGAATGCTGAATTTTGTCAAATGCTTCATCCCCATCAATTGATAGGATCATAAGATCTTTCCTCTTTAGCCTGTGGATATGGTAGGTTACATTGATTGAACACCAATTTTTGAACTGACCCTCCACACCTGCAATGAGCCCCACTTGATCATGGTGTAATTCTTTTTCTACATTTCTGGACTCTATATCACCAATATTATGTTGCAGATTTTTGTGTCAAAATTCCTGAGAGAAGTTTTGAGGGGTTTCCCCCCCACCACACACACTGTCCTTGGTTATGGGAATAGGATAATACTAGCCTCATAAAATGAGTTGGGAAGCTGTGCAGAAAAGAGTTAATACACAGATCCTTTGTGGGTAACTGGGAACTTGGGTTTCAGGAGGGTTCTCACCATTCCCAGGATTGATAAGAGTGGTTTACCGACCCTAAACTGTTTGTACATATGTGATTTATGCTGGGACTACATTTCAAGTCTCCTGATTGCCAAGCTGTGCAGAAAAGCGTTATCATAGCAGGCCTGATGGCTCTCTTTTGAATGGCCAGCCTGCTTGCGAGGTTCGTCCCTGGTTGGCATCTGGAAACTTGGATTTAAGGAGGACTCCCATCATTACCAGGACTGATAAGAGTGGCTCACTGTGCCTAAACTGTTTATACAAACAATATGGTTTATGTTGAACATCTGCTTTCCTTCTGGGAGTCTGGCATTGTGGTGAGTGCTAGACAGAGGGTACCTCTATGACCAACCCTCAATAAATACCCTGGGAACTAAGTTTCTCATGAGCTTCCCTGATAGATAGCATTTCACATGTGTTGTCACAACTCTTTGCTGAAGGACTTAGGTACATCCTGTGTGACTCCACTAGGAGAGGACTCTTAGAAGCTTGTTCCTGGCTTTCTCTGGACATCATCCCCTGTGTCTTGCCTTTCCCCTTTGGTAATTTTGCACTACAGTCTCTCACTGTAATACGTCATAGCCAGGAGTCTGACTATATGCTGAGTTTCTAGTGAATCATTGCCTGGGAATGGTCTTGGGAACCCCCAACACAGAAGTGTTCTCTCCTCTTTGGTATTCTAGAAAAGACTGTAAATTTGGTGTTAGTTCTGTAACTGTTTGGTAGAATTCTCCAGTGAAACCATGTGCATCTGGAGCTTTCTTTTTTCAAGACCATTTAAATTACTAATCTAGGGACACCTAGGTGGCTCAGTCGGTTGAGCATCTGCCTTTGGCTCAGGTCATGATCCCAGGGTCTTGGGATTGAGTCTTGCATCGGGTTCCTTGCTCTGCAGGGAGCCTGCTTCTCCCTCTGCCTGCCACTCCCCACCTCTTGTGCCCTCTCTTTCTTTCTCTCTGACAAATAAATAAATAAAATCTTTTAAAAATTGCTAATCTAATTTCTTTAATAGTTATTGGACTGTTCAGATTATAAATTCCATATTGGTTGAATTTTGGTTGTTTGTGGTTTTCACGGAATTGGTCCATTTTATCTAAGTTGTTACATTTAAATGCCTAGGGTTTCTCATAGCATTCCTTTTGTAAAAACACAGTCACCATCTCACATATCTTTTTGTTGGTAAGAATATTTAAGTTCTATTCTCTTAGCAAATTTTAATTATAAAATACTTATCAACTATAGTCACTATGGTATGCATTAGATACTCAGACTTTATTCATCTTATAGCTGAATGTTCAGACTTCTCTTATCAACCTCTAGTTCCCCCACCCCCAGCTTCTGGTAACCACTATTCTACTCTCTGGATCTATGACTTTGACTTTTTTTTTTTAAAGATTTTATTTGAGAGAGAGAGTGCGCGCAAGAGAGAGCATGTGCGGGACAGGGGATGGCCACAGAGGAAGTGGGAGAAACAGACTCCCCACCCCCACCCCCACCCCCCAGCAGGGAGCCTGAAGCTGAGCTCCATCCCAGGACCCTGAGATCATGACTCGAGCTGTAGGCAGATGCTTAACCGACTGAGCCACCCAGGCACCCCTATGATTTTGACACTTTATTTTCTATTAAAAAAAATCTTTAAGATTCCACGTGTAAGTGATACCGTGCAATATTTGTCTTTCTCTGTCTGGCTTATTTCATTTAGCCTAGTACCCTCCAGGTCCATCCATGCTGTCACAGATGGCAGAATTTTCTTCTTTTGTAAGGCTGAATGATATTCCATTGTGGGGTGTGTGTATTTGTATATATACATATATATTATATATACATATACATACATACATATATACACATGTATGTATATGTATATATGATATATAAAAATATATGTATTTACTTGATCCATACATATATATTTAGTTGATCCCTTTACTTAGTAGATTCATTTGTTGACAGACATTTAAGTTGTTTCCCTACTTGGCTATTGCTATTGTGAATAATGCTGCAATGAACATGGGAGTGTAAATACCTCTTTGAGGTAATGGTTTTATTTCATTGGATATATACACCCAGAAGTGAGATTGCTGGATCATACAGTGGGGACGGGGGGTGGGTGGGATGGGGGGTTAGTGTCAAATAAATTAAATAATTTGTAAGTTTCTTTCCCAAATAGAGACAGACTTTATGAACATTCTCTTCATAGATTGACTATAAATTTGCTGTGGACAGACATTCACATAGCATCTTTTTTCCAAAGAATCTGAGTATTATGTTGAGGACTTTATTTTCCTTTCCATGGCTACAGGGTCTGTAGTAAGATTTCCCCCTCTCATTTGTGATATTAGTGATTTGTGTCTTCTCTCTTGTAGGTTTATTAATTTGATTGATCTTTTCAGAGAAACAGCTCGTTGTTTAATGGAGTTTCTCTGTTGTTTTCCTGTCTTCAATTTAATTGATTTCTACTCTTCATTATTATTTTTAAAAGAATTTATTTTTTTAAGATTTTATTTATTTATGTGAGAAAGAGAGAGAGAACAGAGTGGGAGTGAGGGAGAGGAGCAGGCTCCCTGCTGAGTAGAGAGCCCAACGTGGGGCTTGATCCCAGGACCCTGGGATCATGACCTGAGCCAAAGGCAGATGCTTAACTAACTGAGCTACCCAGGCGCCCCTCTTATTTTTATCCTTCTATTTATTTTTAATTCATTTTATTTTGCTCTTCTTTTTCTAGTTTCTTGAGGTGGGAGCTTAGGTGATTGATTTGAGACCTTTCCTCTTTCCTAACGTAAGCGAGCATTTCGTGTTCTAAATTCCCATGTCAGCCCTGCTTTAGCTACATTCCACCAATTTTGTTATGTGATATTTTCATTTTTGTTCAGTTCATTGTATTTTTTTAAAAATTCGCTTGACAGTCTCTTTTTGACCTATAGATTAGTAAGAAATGAGTTGTTTAGTTTCTGAATGTTTGGAGATTTTCCTGTTGACTTTGTTATTAATTTCTAGTTTGATTCCACTATGGTCAGAGAACATACTCTGTATGATTTCAGTTCTTTTATGTTTGTTGAAGTTTGTTTTATGACCCAGAATATGAGCTATCTTTCTCAGTGAACATTCTGTGGGTATTTGAAAAGAATGTGAATTATGCTGTTATCGGGTGGAGTGTCCTATAAATTAGATCATGTTGCTTTATGGTTTTGAGTTGTATAGTCTTGCTGATTTTATGTTTAGTAGTTCTACTGCTAAGAGGGAGTGCTGAAGTTTTTTTTTTTTACGATAACCATGGATTTTTCTGTTTCTCCTTTCACTTCTTTCAGATTTTGAAGTTCTGTTTGATGCATACACATTTTGGATTGCTCTATCTTCTTGGTAGATTGACCCTTTCATCATTATGCAGTATCCCTCTTTATCCCTGTAATTTTGTTTGCTCTGAAGTCTGCTTTATTTGATATTAATATAGGCATGCCTTTTACAAATTATTATCTGAGTAGCATGTCTTTTTCCATCCTTTTATTTTCTACCTACCTATATTGTCATATTTGAAGTGACTTTCTAGTAGGCAGCATATAGTTGGGTTGTTTTTTAGTTTTTAAAAAAGATTGTATTTATTTATTTGACAGGGGGAGAGAGAAAGAGAGAGAGAGAGAGAGAGAGAGAGAACACAAGCAGGGGGGAGTGGGAGAAGGAGAAGCAGGTTCCCCACTGAGCAGGGATCCTAATGCGGGGCTTGATCCCAGGACCCCAAGATCATGACCTGAACTGAAGGCAGCCGCTTAACCTGCTGAGCCACCCAGGCACCCCTAGTTGGGTTGTTTTTTAAAACCGTTCTGTGACTTTCTGTATTTTAACTCATGTATTTAGACTGTTCACCCTTAACATAATGACTGATATTTTACGGCTAAAGTCTAACTTTTTTTTTGCCCTCTATTTCTCATTTTTCTCTTTTCCTTTCTTGCCTTACAGTGGGTTACTTGAATGTTTTTTAGAATTCCATTTTGACTTACATAGTGTTTTTAAGTATATCACTTTATATAGTTTTCTTAATGCTTGCTCTAGGTATTAAAACACATATGTATGGGGCACCTGGGTTTCTCAGTCCATTGAGTATCTGCCTTCGGCTCAGGGTCCTGGGATCCAGCCCCAAGTTGGGCTCCCTGCTCAGTGGGAAGCCTGCTTCGCCTTCTCCCTCTGCCTGCTGATCCCCCCGCTTGTGCTTATTCTCCTTCTCTCTCTCTCTCCCTGTCAAACAGATAAATAAAAATCTTAAAAAAAATAAAATTAGGGTTGACTGGGTGGTTAGGCGTCTGCCTTCGGCTCAAGTCATGATCTCAGGGTCCTGGGATGGAGCCCCATGTCCCATGTCGGGCTCCCTGCTCAGTGGGGTCCTGTTTCTCCATCTCCCTTTGCCTCTCCTCCTGCTTGTGCTTTCTCTTGCTATCCCTGTCACACACTCTCTCTCTTTCTCTCAAATAAATAAATAAGGGGCGCCTGGGTCTCAAATAAATAAATAAGGGGCGCCTGGGTGGCTCAGTGGGTTAAAGCCTCTGCCTTCGGCTCAGGTCATGATCTAAGGGTCCTGGGATCGAGCCCCGCATCGGGCTTTCTGCTCAGTAGGGAGCCTGCTTCCCTTCCTCTCTCTCTGCCTGCCTCTCTGCCTACTTGTGATCTCTGTCAAATTAAAAAAAAAAAAAAGAAAGAAAGAAAAAGAATCTAAAATAAATAAATAAAAATCTTTTAAAAAATAAATAAAATTTAAAAAATAATAAAACACACATATATAACTTATCACAGTCTGCTGGGTGTAGAAAACTGATTTTCATTTAGGTCCCTTTACTCTCCTACTTTTAAAATACAATTTTCTTGCCAATTTCGTCTACATATATTGAACCCCAGATCAGATGGTGTTAGAATTTTTGCTTTAACAACCCATCATGATTGAAAAAAATTCATGAGGTAAAAGACAATCTACTTTATTAATCCTTATTTATACACATTTCATTGTTTTCCTTCTTTTCTGAAATTTTAAGCCTCCTGTTATCATTTCCATTTTCTTTGGAGAACTACCATTCATTAATGATAAATCTGCTAGTGAAAATTTAGTTAAGTTTTAGGTCATCAGAGAATGTCCATTTCATTCCTGAAGGACATTTTTGCTGAACATGGAATTCAGAGTTGGCAATTCTTTTCTTTCATCCTTTGAAAAATGTATCTTTTGATTTCAGATTTCAGATGAGAAATTTGCTATCAACTGAATCAGTGTTCCTTTACAGGCAGGAATATTTTTCTCTCTAGATGCTTTCAAGATTTTTTCTTTATCTTAATTTTCAGAAGTTGTTTATATGTTTCGGTATTGTATTTATGGGGTTTTCCTGTTTGGTTTCACTGAGCTCCTTAAATCTGTAGGTTTACATCTGCCAAATTTGGGACATTCTCAGCTGATTATTTCTTTTTTTTTTTTTTTAATTATTACTTTTGCTTATTGATCTATTCAATACTGTGTTTTTAAAATTTTAGTGCCCGCATAGTTAACATACAGTGTCATATTAGTTTCAGGGGTACAATATGGTGATTCAACACTTCTGTACAACACCCAGTGCTCATCAGGACAAGTGGCCTCCTTAATCCCCATTTCTATTTCACCCATGCCCTCCACCCACCTCCCCTCTCATAACCATCAGTTTGTTCTCAACAGTTAAGCTAGCCATTATTTCTTTGAATTTATTTTCAGTCCCACTCTCTCTTCTTCTCCAGGGACTTCAGTGATGCGAATATTAGTACTTTCGTTATTGTCCAACTGGCTTCTGAGACTCTGGGATATTTTCCTGCCATCTATTCTCGCTCTTTTTTTCCGATTGGAGAAATTCTATTGTTCTGTCCTCAAGTTCACTGATTCTGTCCTGTCATCTTCATGCTACTATGAGTCCATCCAGTCCCCTTTTAATTCTGGTGATTTTTCACTCCTGCAATTTCCATTTGGTTGTTTTTTATAACCCCTGTTTCTTGGCTGGAGTTTTCTATTTTTTCTCCATTTGTTTCAAGGGAATCTGTAACTGTTTATTGAAGCATGTTTTTAAATGATGGTGGCTCTGAAGTCCTTGTAAGGTCATTCCAATATCTGATTTATCTCAATGTTAGGTCTTTTTTTCTTTTCTTTTTTTTCCATTTCATTTATTTATTTACTTGAGGGGGAGACAGTGAGCAGGGGTGGGACAGAGGGTAAAGGGAGAGAATCCTCAAGAGGACTCCCCGCTGAGTGCAGAGCCTGACCCAGGGCTCAATCCCAGGACCCTGAGATCATGACCTGAGCCAAAACCAAGAGCCCTGACACCTATCCCGCTGAGCCCCCCAAGTGCCCACTGTCCCGCCCACCCCCCACTGGGTTATGTTGGTTAATTGTCTTTTCCCATTCAAGCTGTGATTATGCTACTTCTGAGTATGATGAGGGCTTTTCCATTGTCTCCTGGACATTTGGGATGTTAGCAGACCCTGGATCCTACTTAAATCTTCTGTATTAGCAGGCAGTGACCCCGGGTGTAGCACAGGTGGCAAGGCCTCCTTTTGTGGACTGTGGTTCCAATGACAGTGTAGTTTTCAGAACCCTCACTGTGCTATCCTGGTCTGCTTTGTCTGAGTGCCACTTAAAGCCACCTTGAAAACTTAGGTGGTATTCTGCACTGCAGTTCTGTTCTCAGACTTTTAGGCGTGTTGATGTCGTTTTACCTTTGGGTCCCGCAGGTGTCTTTCCTCACTCCCCAGGCAGATTTAAAGAATTCCTTTCTCCAGCTCCCTCCTCCTTTAGATCCTTCCTTCACTTTATAATTGGAAGCCTGAGGGGCACCAGCTGCCACTGGCAGACAAGGGTGAAAGTCCGGATTCCTCACTCTGTCTCCACTGACAAGGCAACACCCGCCAGGGGAAGCATCTTTCTGGATTCTCAGCGGATGCCAGGTGGGAGGGGAGCGGCAGATGTCCGCACTCCCCCACAATCTCTCCTCCGACGCCACTAGCGGGAGAGGAAAGTGCCTTCCCTGCCACCTGCTATGTGGTGGGGGTCAGGAGATCACCAGATGGGGGAGGAGGGATGCCAGGCCTGTAGGGGCTGGAAGTGCTCGCTCTGGCTACCTGCTGCTGCTGCTGGGGGGTGGGGCACGGTAGCCCGGACCCTTCCCTGGGTCCCCGCCGCTGCTGCTGGCAGGGGCAGAGCACGCCTCCCCCTAGGGCTGCCTGGTGCAGAGGGGGCTCCCGCTTGCTCTGGATGGGTGCCAGGGATGGGGGAGGAAAATGCTTCCTGGGGCTGCCTGGTGCTGCTGAGGCTCTCCCCGTCTTGGCCCGTGTTCCCCCCTAGTCTCCTGAGGCTACTGGATGGGGAACCAGAGTCTCTATCTGGTCCCTCCTCGGCCTCTGCTGACACCTCTGGCTGGGTTAGGGTAGGTGTTGTCAAAGGTTTCTCTCCTACTGGACTGGGATTCTCTCCTTTCCTGGTCCTTTGGCCAGAAGGGAAAAGTTTTTCTTTGGTTTTGTTGATCTTTGCTTGTTTGATTTTTTTGTTTATTTGTTTGTTCTGTTTTTCATTTTGGTCCGCTCTGGAGAGTCTGGGTTGCAGGCTTCTCTAGAACCCAGGCTGGGATTTTGAAAAAACAGGGAGCACACCACTGTGTTTCCTTGAATCTTATGGTCTCCAGCTGGCCCACGTTCCTCTTGCCACCACAAGAGTCCCTTTATTATGGGCTTTAGTATTATTTACAGGCATTCTAGTGAGCTGTACTTAGCAGGGAGGAGCAAGGAGAAATGAGGCTATGCCCTCTTGTCTGGAACTAGAAGTCACCTCCTATTTTATTTTATTTTTTTAAAGATTTTATTTATCTATTTGACAGACAGAAATCACAAGCAGGCAGAGAGGCAGGCAGAGGTGGGGGGGGGGAAGCAGACTCCCTGCTGAGCAAGGAGCCCAATGCGGGGCTGGATCCCAGGACCCTGAGGTCATGAACCCAACAGAAGGCAGAGATTTAACCCACTGAGCCACCCAGGCGCCCCACCTCCTATTTTAAAAGAAATTAATGAAATGATTAACAAAGGGTTTGTTTCGGTTGGAAAACAGAATTTGCCTTTGGTGACTTAAGTTTGCACTTAAAAAAAAAAAGTCATCTCCACGTTCAACGTGGGGCTCAAACTCCCCACCTGATCAAGAGTGGCAAGCTCTACTGACTAAGCCGGCTGGTGCCCCTGGTTTGCACTTGGAAGCCAAAACTATTTTTCTTCTTCTTTTTTTTTAAATGTGTAAAATGAAACTGATGATGGGCTTTAGTGGATTGAGACCTTCAGAAGGCGTCAGGGGCTGTGTATCTGTCTTTGTTGAACCCACCCATGGATTAAACTGGATCTTGCAGACATGTTGATGGTGTAACTTGCCAGAAATAGGCTCAGAAGGGCGCCTGGGTGGCTCAGTGGGTTAAAGCCTCTGCCTTCCGCTCAGGTCATGATTCCAGGGTCCTGGGACCAAGTCCCACATGGGGCTCTCTGCTGAGCAGGGAGCCTGCTTCCTCCTCTCTCTGCCTGCCTCTGTGCCTACTTGTGATCTGTCAAATAAAGAAAATCTTAAAAAAAAAAAGAAATAGGCTCAGAAGACCAAAATGAAAGGGCCAAAGAAATAGAAGTAAATGATCACTCTTGGCAAGACCTCTCTTCCTTTCTTCTTCCTTCTCTCCTCTCTCCAATCTGCCTTACCCATCACACCAAATTTTACATGATCAAAATCAATAATGGGCACCTTTTTCCTTAGGTAAGTAAAATAACTACTTTCCGTATAAGTTCATCTGTCTTTACAGGTAATGTATGTGTAAATCCAGAGACAAATAGTCTGGAAGAATACAGACCAAACTGATCACTGTGGCTACCCATCAGTAGTAGAGATCAAAGTGAATTTTAGATTTATTTCCATTTTTAAGGGAAAATAAAATGGTATTATTTGTATAATTAACAATAATAAAACGAAATAACCTGTGCATCTGCCAACCTGCATATCAAACATGAGAAAGTCTAATATGGAGAAGAATTTAAGAATGCTCCCTTTTTTCCTGAGTCAAAAAATATTTCAAACTTGTGAAATCTGGTGGCATCTAACATTTGTTCCGAACTTCACCACTATGACTCACAGGAACATTTTCAGATGAAATTTGGAAAAATGCTGATTTTTCAAACAAAAAAGCAATTGTAAATACCTGGCAAGTTTTTCTGCACTCATGGTTGAAATAATTTGTAAAAATGGTCTTTAAATGCACATAAGTAAATGCAAAGGAAACTACGGTGAGAGAGTGTATGTAGCCAGGGTGACAAGTTCATGGACACGGGTAACCTCATTTGATTCTTTGCTATGTATTGATATCCAACATAATGTTGTCAAATCGAGTCTATATTCATGGAAGTAGGCAGAAAATCGGTGTTTGTAGAGCACGTGCCGTGTTCCAAGTGTTTAACGTATTTTCTCATCTAATCCTCCCCAAACCCTCAAGACAACCTCAAATAACCCCCATTATTTCCATTTTATAGGTAAGCAAACTGGGGCTCAGAGAGAAAATAACTTGCCCCACATCATTAGTAGATGGTAGGTACACTTAGTAGGTACACTTCAAGACAAAATGCTTTTCTACCCTTGTATAGGTTTGAGTATTTAAAAGCATCCACCACTTTTAATGGTTATATGTTTAGGTTTTATTATTTTTAAAAAGATTTATTTATTTTGGGGAGGAGAGAGAGAATCCTGAAGCAGACTCCCTGCTGAGTGGGGAGCCTGATGTGGGAGCAGGGTTCGATCCCAGGACCCCCAGATCATTACCTGAGCGGAAATCTAGAATCTGACGCTTAACCAACTCAGCCGACCAGGTGCCCCTGTTTATTTAGTTTTTTTTTTTTTAAAAAAAGATGTCCTTAAGTCAGGCTTGGTAATATTTTTCTACAAGTGTAACAGCAGCCACCATTTTTGGAAATAGCCAGCTAACCTGTCCCAGTACTCATTAAACATTTGTAGCATGAGGAAATGATTTACAGATGAAGAAATACACACTGGTTCCTTGAAATACTTCCTTTTTTATGTGTTAAACTTCACTTGAACTGGAGGGCTAATTTTCCTACCAATAAACTGAAAACAGTTTAGTGGAATCAGGCAACAGCAGACACCCAAAGGATGAATTGTAATCAACGAAGCTTCCTCTTACCAGATGGTTAATGACCTTCATAGACCAAATATGTATTAATGCCAGTGCCACAGATTGATGATATTGACTCCCTCTCTTCTTGGAAGCCTGTTTGGGTTTGTGATTTATTTTCACAAAGAATAAAGTGTTCACTGACGGAGACTGAAGACAAAATGAAACACCAACCATCCCTGTAATGGTGAGTTTTATGTGGCAATATGGCTAGGGTGCAGTCCCCAGTTTTTCAATCAAATACTAATCTAAGTTTGGGGGTATTTTGTAGATGTGATTCATGTCTATAATCAGTTGACTTTAAGTAAGGAACATTATCCTAGATAATCTGGGTGGGCTTGACCCAATCAGTTGAAGGCTTTAAGAGCAGAATCGAGGCTTCCCTGAAGAAGAAATCCACCTGTGGATGGCTACTCACCCCTACTCAAACTCACTCACTCTCTCTCTAATAAATAAATATTTAAAAAATTCTAAATATGTGTATCCTGATGTTTCTGTTTATCTGGTGGAATTCTGGATGGTACAATCCCTGTTTTCACTTTTACATATAAACCCAGAATCTATATGCACTTAAGAAAAACACTAATTTTTCCCTGAACTTTGTATTCTCTCTTTAGAGTGGATTTCCTAAGTCAGAAATTTCAAAAGGGATTAAAGAAGTGTCTGATTCTAAAGAATACCCAATGTTAGGGGCACCTGGGTGGCTCAGTGGGTTAAGCCTCTGCCTTCGGCCCAGGTCATGATCTCAGGGTCCTGGGATTGAGCCCTGCATCGGGCTCTCCACTCAGTTGGGAGCCTGCTTCGCTCTCTTTGCCTGCTGCTCTGCCTACTTGTGATCTCTCTCCCTCTGTCAAATAAATAAATAAAATATTTAAAAAAAAAAAAGAATACCCAATGTTAGAGACTAAATATCATTTTCCATATTGAAAGTAAACCACATTACATGTGGATTAGGGGTAGTTCCTCTTGGGAACCGTCATCTGAATGAGTTCTCAGAGTCTGTATACAGCTTTCTGAAGATAGAAACCCCACAGCCTTATGGGGCAGAAGCCCATGAACACTGTTCGAGCCCTTCTGTGCTCCATCCAAGTCCATCCATGAATCCTACATGTCTGATGGGATGCGTGAACCAGGTGGTTGTTTTAATCACAACAGCAATAATTTTGTTCCTAAAGTTCTTCAGAAATTTCTTGGGAATTTACTTTCTGGGAGACCTTCCCCAAATTATTTCATCCTGTTCTTTATCTCTCTGAAAGAAGCTTTGGGTTCCTTTTGGATATGTTCTTTAAGGTTTTATTAGTTTGTGTGTGTGTGTGAGAGAGAGAGAGAGCGAGAGAAAGAGGAAAGAGCGTGCACAGGCAGAGAGAGTGGCAGGCAGAGGGAAAAGCAGGCCCCCTTCTGAGCAAGGATTCCCAATGCAGGACTGGATCCCAGGACGCTGGGATCACAATCTGAGCCGAAGGCAGGCACCTAACCGGCTGAGCCACCCAGGCATTCCACTTTTGGATATGTTCTTAAATTTTTCTCCTCCCATCTGTTCATGGTGTATTCTAACTAAACAGATGGTAAGCTTCATGTGGCAAACATTGGTAGTCGCTTACCCAATATCCATTCTTTTCACCTTTCCTGCCAGCAGCTCCATTTCTCCCGGAGATGATGTACCCAGGGAGAATACTCAGCTCCACAGCCTCCCTAGAAGGTTGGACGGCCATGTGATCCGGCCCTGGCAAGTGAAACAGTAAGTAGATGGCTCCCGAGTAAGGCTTCTGGGAAAGTGACTATCTTCCTGACAAAAAGGACAGACTTAGCTGGCCGTTTGCTATTCACCTTCTCCATTCTTTCTACCTAGAATGCAGTCACAATACTTAGAGGTATTGGTGATGAGAGCCATCTTACCAGTGTAGAGGAGAGCCTCCAAGCGGAGGACAGCAGGGCAGGGAGGGCCTGGGGTCTTACAGGCATCATGGAATAGCTGGGCTGACTCGCCGCCCAACTCCAAGACTGTTACATGGGACCCGGCATGTTCTTCTTCTTCTTCTGTGCCCTGTTGACAGTTCCCTCCATCTTCCCACTCCCACCCTACGGTGTTCAGCTCACGGGTTCAGAACTCATCAGAATCCAAAAGAAGTTCCCGACTGAGTGGCATCTCTAAGAGTAGTAAAGCTCCCTCAATCACATCCATATTTGTGTTCATCCAAACAGTACCTAGTTGTCTCCAGCAGTATTTGGTTGCCTGAGGCCAACAGGGGGCACGTACAGAAGTCTACCTGTCTGTCCACAGTTGAGTGTGGTGTCATTTTGGAAAAATAAGACAGGAGAAAAGTAATACTTCCAGGTTTTATATGACTAAGGAGAAGAACTAACGCTGAGGTGCGTCCTTTCACTTAATTTCAGTGAATACTCAAAATAACAGCAAAGCAGTCATAATTCTCATTTTACAGATGAGAAAACGAAAAACAACATAGCTTGCGCAGGTCTACATGGGCAATATGTAAAAGAATGTGTATCAAACCCAGGTCTAATGATACTCCGATCTACGCTGCTATTCTTTTGCTGTCCTTTGCAACTCTGACATGACTAGTTCAAATGATCAGGGGTGAATGGCTTACCAGAGCATACAGAACTCGGCCAGTCCTGGAGAAAGGACAGAATGCTAAGCTTTGGGGTAAAGGGACCAGGGAAAGGGGGAGAGCAATCAAGGGATTCTGGGGTGGGGGAGGTGGAACATAAGCAAAGACCAGTTCCCATGGGTCATGTCCTATTTGACAGGAGATCAAATGGCTACAATGAGTTCTTCAAACAGGTTAAGTATCCGTTGCCTTTTCTTTTCTTTTTTAAAAGATTTTATTTATTTATTTGACAGACAGAGATCACAAGTAGGCAGAGAGGCAGGCAGAGAGAGAGGAGGAAGCAGGCTCCCTGCTGAGCAGAGATCCTGATGTGCGGCTTGATCCCAGGACCCTAAGATCATGCCCTGAGCCAAAGGCAGATGCTTAACCCGCTGAGCCACCTAGGTACCCCTCCGTCAGCTTTTTTTTTTTTTTTTAAAGATTTTATTTATTTATTTGACAGAGAGAGATCACAAGTAGGCAGAGAGGCAGGCAGAGAGAGAGAGAGAGAGAGGAGGAAACAGGCTCCCTGCTGAGCAGAGAGCCCGATGCGGGACTCAATCCCAGGACCCCGAGATCATGACCTGAGCCGAAGGCAGCGGCTTAACCCACTGAGCCACCCAGGCACCCCCGTCAGCTTTTCTTAACAGCCTGTGATAATCACTGTGGGACATACTGAGACTATTTTTATGATAGTACCTGACATCTAAGCTGCTGCTCAGTTTTTGACATTTTCATTCTTTAAGAAAGTGGTCCCAGACTTAAAAATACATTATTTGGATTACTCAAAAAGCTGACAGTCCAGTTTGGGAGAAAATGAAATGACTTAAGAGTTCCAAAATGAAGTGTCACAAGATGATAGAAAATTACTGATCACAAAACCACCCCCAAACACTAAGCTCTTAACATCTAAGCTTTCCCCCCCTGCTGTGTACAAGATGCATGGCAAGAAGCAAGCAGAGATGAGGAGGCCATGTGAGCACTGTGAATTGTGTAAGAGTGATGAATTACAGACATGTACCCCTGAAGCAAATAATACATTATATGTTAAGAAAAAATAAAATAAAATTACAAAAAACGAAGTAAGCAGGGATCTTCAGTAGGTGGGCCAATGAGGAGGCTGATGGAACAACCATTGGGCCAACAGCACACAGTAGGTTGATGAGGATGGGCGTGAAAAGGAGAGGATAGAGAAAAGAAGTATTTCAGCAACAAGGCCAGGTAAGAACAGATCTACCGTAGTAGTAGCTCTCTCTTAGAATTTGCTGAGATCAAATGAGATTTTATATGTAAAGTGCTTAACATAGAGCTTGACATGCATAAGTAGCTGCATTTAAAAACCCAAACTCAACCACACTTAAAAGAGTGTTGCCCCCCCAAAAAAAGATTGCTGCCCCTTGAAATATAGTGGGAGGTACTACTTCCCACAAATTTGAGGTGTGGGGGAGGGTGGAGAGAGGATGCAACCTTTTCCCATAAAAATGCACTCATTTAAAACCTAAAAGGGTAGCTCTCATGCTGTGTTCTTTCTCACAGCTTAAGAAAGCTCACTCAGGGGGGCACCTGGGTGGCTCAGTTGTTGAGTGTCTGCCTTTGACTCAGGTCATGGTCCCAAGGTCCTGGGATTGAGCCCTGCATCGAGCCCTACATCGGGCTCCCCGCTCTGCGGGAAGCCTGTTTCTCCCTCTCCTTCTCCCCCTGCTTGTGTTCCCTCCCTTGCTATGTCTCTATCAAATAAATAAATAAAATCTTTTTTAAAAAACTCACTCAGAGAAACGAGTTTTATAAGGGTGAAGGAAGGGCACTGTAACATTCTGAGCATCTGTTTACTACATGTCCTGTGGTTTACATTTTTCCTTATGCAGCAGACCCCTGAACATCGGAGGGATTAGGGATGCTGACCCCCCCACCTAGTGTAACTTTTGACTCCCCAAAAACATAACTACTAATAATCTTAACTGTTGACCGGAAGCCTTACTGATAACACAGTAGATTAACATGTTTTATATGTTTTATGTATTATATACTATATTCCTACAATAAAGTAAGCTAGAGAAAAAAATTAAGGAAGAGAAAATACATTTAGAGTACTATACTGTATTTATTTTTTAAAAAAGTCAGCAGAGTACTGGACCTGCACAGTTCAAAGCCACACTGTTCAAGGGTCAACCGTACTTACTGCTAATATAACCATAACCAGGACAGTGCCTATACGTAGTGTTGCTGGATTCAGTACATAGCATACCATATAGGCCTCAAATGCTGCCCTATTTGGGGGCCTTCAATCATTTAAATTTGCTATACAAGTACATGTTAGCACCAAAGGATTTATAATGCAGTATTATTTTTAAAAGATTTTATTTATTTGACAGAGAGAGAGAGAGAGATCACAAGTAGGCAGAGAGGCAGGCAGAGAGGGGGGGGGAAGCAGGCTGTCCAC
Source organism: Mustela nivalis (assembly GCF_964662115.1). Taxonomy (NCBI): domain Eukaryota; kingdom Metazoa; phylum Chordata; class Mammalia; order Carnivora; family Mustelidae; genus Mustela; species Mustela nivalis. The sequence continues at coordinate 93,128,580 of NC_139040.1, forward strand.
TGAGCAGAGAGCCCAATGTGGGGCTCGATCCCAGGACCCTGAGACCATGACCTGAGCTGAAGGCAGAGGCTTAACCCACTGAGCCACCCAGGTGCCCGAGGAAGATGGTTGTTCTTTTTTTTTTTTTTTTTTTTTAAAGATTTTACTTATTTATTTGACAGAGAGAGAGAGGTCACAAGTAGGCAGAGAGGCAGGCAGAAAGAGAAGGGGAAGCAGACTCCCCACCAAGCGGAGAGCCCAATGCGGGTGGGGCTTGATCCCAGGACCCTGGGATCATGACCTGAGCCAAAGGCAGAGGCTTAACCCACTGAGCCACCCAGGCATCCCTATAATGCAATATTCTTGAACAAAGATGTATTAAGAAGATCAGCATTTTTTTTTTAATTTCTAGCTGAGCCCTGGTTCAAGTTGGAAACCTCTGACTTTTCAATCCTGAGCATCACATTTCTGCACATTTCCTTCTTTTCTGTGTCATATCACCTTTAGAACAGTAATAGGAAGGGAGCGATTGTATGCCACCTGAATCCTGCTCTCCACCGACTAAATGCAAAGAAAGATTTCCTACATAAGAAATTACCATTAAGTTTCATACGAAGACATCGATAGAGTTCTCCCGAGCAAACAGAAAGAAAAGTCACTTGAAGCAGATGGTGGGCCGAGTGTGCCATTTAGGGTTTTACCTTTCTTTCAAATTTCACATTTATAATTAAGCCTTTGTTCCAGGAAAAAAACAAGTCATCGTCATCACCCTATTTCCCCCCAGAATTTGGAGCAATACTGATCATTCCCCTGAACAGTCCTGCACGTGACTGGATGATGATGGCCAAGCTCATCCCTGAATGCTAGAAGTGGGAAGATGTCAAGAGATAAAGAGGGAGGGTAACAGATCCCAGAGACACTAAGGGACTAACTTTCCACATAAACCCAAAGCAAGTAGTTGATTGCTTTTTTTTTTTTTTCTTTTAACTCAGCCCTGGGCATCAAACAAGTGGCCACGCTGGCTTTATGCAACACGTTGCCTAACTGAATAGGACCCGCTTGAATAGGAAAACGCGTCAGAGGAAAATTGCAGTCAGAAATTGCTGTGCTCTTATCTGCTTCCAGTGAATACTGCTGATGCTCTCAGAGCTCCCCCAGGAGCCTCAGTGGGCAGAGGCCGTGGTTACTATTTCAACACAGACAGTGGGAGAGGGGGGAGTAAGCCCTGTGGAATGTTTTTTATTCCAAAGCCATACAAGGAGAGTAGAACAAGGCACTGGATTGTATCATTCAATTAAAAACGTTTATTAAATATAGATCATCTTACTGGACCCTAAGCTACTTTCTAGGAATACAAGGATTTCTAAGCCTTGGTTCTAGTGCTTGAGGAACTACGTCTCGAGGGCCGAGCGTCCCTTTATTTTCTTTTAAGATTTTATTTATTTATTTATTTGTCAGAGAGAGAGAGAGCAAGCGAGCGAGCACAAGCACGGGGAGCAGCAGAGGGAGAGGGAGAAGCAGGATCCCCACTGAGCAGAGACGGGGCAGAGCTTCTCAAACTTTAATGTGGCGTCTGAGTCCCCCGAACACATTGTTAAAATGTAGAAGCTTATTCGACAGATCTGGAGTAGGGCCTGAGAGTCTACTAAGCTCTAGGTGATGCTGTTACTGCTGGACCACAGATCGCACTTGGAAGAGCAAGGAAGCATGGGGAGAGAACTAGTAGAAGATGTTAGAAGCACCTGGACACCTATACGGCGTACTGTGTGAGCACCGAGGATGAAATGCACCCGAGAGTTCGAAAAGGCTTCATGTGGAAGAGGGGTGAGCTGAGTCTCGTTCTCCTGGTGATCCCAGGGGAAAGTCAAGGGGCCCACACTGTAGTTCAGTGATGAAACTTTCTGACCCTCAGTTTTCTCATCTGTCAGATGAGGGATTGAAAATGTCCAGACCCTTCCAAGTCCTAAAACCAGATCACTCTACTGAGATAAGCTTTAAAACTGCTGAACATCTGATCTGTATGGAAGTTAAGGTGAAATAGTAGGAAAGGTTTGACTCTATTTTACTCGGCAAAGGACTTAGTTAACCTGGCTTTAGACTTTCTTTCCCGGCTTCAGCTGCAAGAATGAAGCAAGTATAAGCAAAAACTGAAAAGCGGGGAGAAGTTCAAGGGGCTTGGGCTTCAAAATATCCGAGATCTAGGTCTTATCAGATCCAGGAACAACATTTTACACAGCAGTCGTAATATCAAAGAGCAGCTCCCAGTAACTTCCTCAAGTTTTATCTTCTTCAGAAGTGGACTGGGTTTGGTTTGCTTTGTTCTTGGAAGCCTCCTCAAAATTCTCCACAAGATCTGGGAGATAATCTTTATGATCATCCTCCTCTCCGGCAGTGAGGGGTGCTTTTCCATGCACAGATGACCTGGGCAAGGCCTCAGCCAGTCTTCTTCAACCAGTCAGACGGCTGGCACCACGCTGGCTGAAGACCCGGCTTGCACTTCTGTCAGCTGCTTTGTGTCAGCGTGGCCTCTGAGGGCGCAGGCATTTGCTGCCCAGGATGGCCACACGTTAGGGCTTCGAGAGTGGACCACTCACTGTTCCTTGGCTCAGGAACACATTCAGCTCTTCGATATGATCTTGTTTACCCCTAACTTCTTAAAGGAGAGTTGAAATTTTGGTTTGTTTTTTTTTTTTTTAACCATTTGCTGTAGTTGTTCCATGAAGCGTCTCCTTTAGGCGAGCAGTTGTCTTCCCACCAATGCGCACTTGTGCCTGCCCAACACGTTCGTGCTAGTTTCTTTGCTCTTGTTGAAGTGGAACTGGGACCGTGTTGGGGACTAGGGCTGCTGCTCAGGGGGTCTCTGGCAGACCAACTGGGATTAGGTGCACACACACAAGGACACCTATAAAAGGTTTTCCTAATGAGCCTAACAAACTGACCTACATTTTGGTAGGTCATTCCTACTTTACTTACTTTGTTAATCATAAGAAAAAAGCACTTAAATCTTAAGAGCCTCTTATACTTGTTTTCTCCCATTCAGTTGCCTCTTTGTAGGTGTGTGTACGGCTCCCCAGCTGAACTCCTTTAAAAGAACGCCATACTCACTTTATGAATACTCAACACTGTGTAATAAAATACATTTCAGTGTATTTTATTTTCAAGGTATACTTTATAAACATCATTTCATTACCTGTCATAAATATGCCAGTTACTTTGCATTAGGACAATTACAAGTGGACCTGATTCAACTGAAATGGAGGGGGGTGGCAGGCCCCCGCCCCCAGGGAGGATCAGAGCCCTGCTGACAATGCCGGGGCTCTCACCCACCTGTGCTCCTGCTCTCTCACCATCTCTTGGTAGGTGAGAACCTGCCCTCCCCAGGAAGGCTCCAAACACTGGAAAAGGAAGAGACTGCTTAATGGAACATCTTGCTGGAGTTTGCCACTAAAAGCCAAAATGTCAAAGAGAAAAATGGGGTTTAAGGGCTTACTCCTTTCCCTCCTGTGTAGGACTGATTGCTGACTCCCTCCAACAATATCTACCAAAAGCAAAAACCAAGTCAACAGTGAATTACTCCATTTTCGCCAAAAAAAAAAAAAAAAAAGGAAAAAAAGGTTTTCATGATTAAAAATTCAAATGTTTTAGTGTTAGGCTTTTAAAGGATAAAGTATTTTCTAGAATGGATTTTGAATGGGTAATCATACCCTAATTACAAAATTACAATATCATTTCTTTCTACAGAGAACAAAGTTAAATATGTCCCTTTTAAATGAGAAAAATAAATTTTAAACTCAGCACAGCAAGAATTATCCAATAAATAGAAAGTAATTTTCCTATTGTCTTATACATTTCTATTTCCCCTCTCATGCTCTAAATGTACATGGAAATTCTTCATACATAGAAAAAAATAATAGCAAATGTTATTTAAAAGCTAACCAATTTGTAGTTTCAGTATTTCTGATTTTATTTAAAAAACTAACCAAGCTGCAGTTTCAGTACTTCTGATTTATGGGCTAGTAGATGGAGAGGTTGGGTACAAATGGCTGGTAAATTTGGTAAATAAGGTCCATTTGTATATACCTGCAAGAAATTATATCATAAAAAACTCATTATTAAATATGGGAGAAATGTCTAATCTTAGTAAATATTCCAGTATCCAATCATAATAAAATATATCTTTTAACAAGGGAAGCATTATATTGGAAATTCCTTAGATTTAAAACAAGTTTTCTACTACCTTTGCATTACTCTAGAGTGTTTTTGTATACACACACACAAACACACACATGCACGCACACACAGACACACAGCTCACGTCTCATTAACATAAGAGAGATTAGAAATTTCTATTTTACTTTTGTCATTAAAAAATTTGTGCCACGATCAAATCTTGGCACATGTATGAGTAGCTGAGTGTTATAGAAGTGTACCTCAAAAATTAAGTGATAAGCCATTTTCATTTTATTTATTTATTTTTTAAAGTAAACTACCCCCCAGCGTGGTGCTTGAACACACAACCCTGAGATCAAGAGTCGTGTGCTCTACCGACTGAGCCAGCCAGGCGTCCCAGCCATTTTTGTTTTAACAACATTTATTACAAATCACGTTTTATAAACACTAAATATAAATTACATACAAAAGCTAGACAGAAATATACAGAAGCAAAAACAGCAGTACTAATAACACAAGAGAAATAAGCTAATGTTTAAACATGTATAACTTAATAAAATTACTAATTTGTCCTTGCTAATAAATGTTCATGATTTCAAAAGCTACAAAAATTCATTTTTTTAAAATGAAATGTAGTACAATTACTATCAAAGTTTGGAATTATAGAAACAACAACCATAGCACTACTTAGTTTTAAAAATCTTTTCAAACATTCAGAAGCCAAATGACTATCCTTAAAGACAAATCAAACTCGGGTAAAAGCTCTTATCCAACTGAAGAATATAAAAGTTTAGGCTTTGGTTGGTTAATAGATACTAAACTTAGTGGGTATTTTAAAATTAACATCTCCCTTATATGTTGTATTCCTGAGTTTTTTGCTAAAATACTATAGATAAAATAAAGAACTCGGTTTACAGTTTTGTGTAATATTGTATTTATTTTTGAAAAACATAAAGTACAGCAATTACTTTTAGTGTGAATAATGGGGTTTAATAATGTAATCAAAATCAGAAGGAATATATTTAATTTAGCTTAACGGTGGGAAAAATCAATGCCCTCTGACCACTAATTGCAAAGCTTATTTGTAAATCATGATTAAAATTATGTTAAATCTGTCACCAAGTTTTATTTGCATCTCATGAAACCATTCTGATTTAAAGAAGACGTTGATTATGTAGTATAGAGTGCTCTTACAAAAGACTGAAATGATACAAAGCTAATGGTTAGCACGAGGCCAGACACAGGGTAGGTAGTCAATTTTCCTTATTAAAGTGAAAAGTCTTTGAATGCATTATTTCTGAACATTAACACACAGTTCAATATCGTAGTTATAAATTAATCTGATATATTCAAAAGCAGTTTACACATGAAAATACATTTTCAGTAACAATCATAAGAGGGATTTCTATAAGTGGCTATCTTCAGTCTTGGTTTTACCAAAATAGATTTAAATTTAAGGTTCCTTTAAAAAATAGACCTATGAAAGCTAATTTCCTATTAGCTGCTACATACGATGTACATGGCAGGTTCAGTCCCTTCTCTCCAGATCGCCCAATGAACATCTTCTGAGCTGATTACTTTAGGTTACAACAAACTCCTCACAACCGGGTTCCCCCTGGAGAATGAATCAGTGTATCTGGAGACTGGGTCCAAGGATGTGGATTTTTAAATAAGTAGCTCTCTCTTGATTCCTGGCAAATTATTACAGTCAGCTTGATTTGGGAAATAATGCTTTAAAGCAGCCAAAAACAATTTCGTCACGCTTGAACATTACTTGATGAATGGTATATCTGCTGGAAATCAAATTTCTCTAGTTTTTTAAAAAAATATCTGCCTAGCTTATCATCATGCCTAAGCATTTCATGACATTTAAATGTCACAAGATTTTGTCCTAATTCTCCTGATAAACCACAAGAGCTAGTGATTTCATTTTTCTGAAACCTGCCGGTGATCAGGTTTCTATACTTTTAAGTACTGCATACACCTTTTCTTACCAGGAAGCAGAAGAGTCACCTAGCAGTTGCATTAAAAAAACTAAACGGTGTGGAATTTATTCACATAATCATACTACTCACAAAGTAGTCTTTAAACAGCTATACCAACATCAGTTAGTAGAGTTAATTGCTGGTTATCAAATCCCTATTAATTAAAAAAAATTCAATTTACAAAGTATTATATCAATTCTGCATACAAAATCTCATTTGCCACATTATGCAACTAGGAAGCAATTACTTAATTGGCTATGTATACACAAAAAAATGTGTAGAGGTTAATTCTAAATGATCAGCTAGTAACAAATCTCTCGATAAAAAAAGAAAAGAAGCAATGAAATGTATTCTCAAACAATATGGAGCACTGAGGAAAGTTTAAATTCTTAGAGAATTGAAAGAAAAATTAGGATTAAAATCATGACCTGCAAGCCACTTCTATGTTCTAATAATGATCATAAGCAGAGAAACAAAACCACAACCTTATTGAAGTAGGTTAAATAGTTTCTAAGCTGATTAAAACCACTGAATTTAAAATGAACTTTTTTTTTTTTTTTTTGGTAGGCTCCTCGCCCGACACAGAGCTTGAACTCACAACCCTGAGATCAAGAATTCTATGCTCTGCCGACTAAGCCAACCACGTATCCCAAAACAATTTTTGAACCTGAAGTAAACGATGCGGTATTCAATCATTTACTAAAAAATAGTCATTAACAGTTTCATCATTAGTAAAATTCGTTGCTAATACACAAATTAAAAAGGGCTTAATACCAAGTCCTTGGTTCCATATTGCACTTCATATTCCCATCTGTATGTCAGCAAAGTTGTAGAAGCTGTCTACATCTCCAGATGCTGTCTCCTTGCTTTCTGATACAAACATCTATTTTAAATACAAAAGAAGCAAAAAATAAATACCAGTAATCCCCAAATTTCAAAGCCTGCGTTGTCCACAGAATAATGACAAGCTTCCTATTAAAAGAAATTCAAGTATACCATTTATATAATATTTAATCATATTCTGTAGAATCTATACAATATAGTTTCAGTAGCCATAATGTAAACTGAGCTCATTTAAAAGAACTTAGGATATAATCAAGGTCTTTGCTTTCATAATATTTCTGTTACACTTAATCACACTTGTACTTTTACTGTCTTTTAAGTATATGAGAGTCAATATTATGAAAGCTACTGAATAGAGAAGTTTATTTAAAGACTTCTTAGTTTCTTCTATTTCCTAATAACAATCTCATTAGGCTGAGAAGCAAGACTTGAGGTTATCATTTTTAAAGCTGCTAAAGATGTATTACTAGTTTTAAATGAACTATCTGCTAAACATGAAAGCAGTACTCAGTAGAACCCTTCAAAAATTATTTTTACACATGTCAGCCACGAATTAGAGGAGACCTGGACTCTCTTTTAGCTTTATCATAATCTAGCTGTATGATGCTGACAATTCATTCAATAAACCTCTCTGGGCTCACTTTCCACACCTGTAAAATGAGAACATTGGATTAGATAATCTTTGACTCATTCAGATTTAAAATCTCCAAATCACAGAATCGTTTTCTCTTTGCTCCCTTTTCTATTCAACCTATCATATTTGCCCTTTCCCTTAGTACTGCTGTGATGATAAAATGAGACAAAAGGCAAAGTACATTAAATTATGCAAATTTAAGAAACTATTAGCCAAGTCAGACAACAAAACCAGATATTTTATCTCAGATATTTATCCAAAAAACTATTAGTTATATCTATACTCATTCAGTACTCCTATGTTTGGTTTTTAAGTTATATTAAGTTATTTAAGTCTGAAATTCTTAGATACACCAACCCCAACAACATATCTAGAAACGACCTATATGTAATGACTTCTAGATACAGCTCAAATTCATTTTTTTTAAATGGGCTCTGTGCTGTTCTCAAAACCGTGAGATCAAGACCTGAGCTGAGATCAAGAACTGGACGCTCAACTGACTGAGCCACCCAGGCGCCCCCTCACCCAGCTTCAATGTTTGATGAAGCATTACTGAAGCAAATAAAAATGAACAGTGGGCACGAGGATCATCCATCTAAGGTACATAATCTTAGAAATATGACATTTTTCAACATACACTAGTTTTCAAAAAAGGAAGAACTTAGACATTTAATGAGACTTTTTACTTTCGAAACTCATGTCTTATTGGAGGTTTTTAAATGAACAGATTCTTGGGACACCTGGGTGGTTCAGTGAGTAAAAAGTGCCTGCCTTCAGCTCAGGTCGTAACCTTGGGGTCGTGGGATCAAGCCCCACATGGGGCTCCTTGCTTAGTGGGGAGCCTGCTTCTCCCTCTGCCTGCCATTCCCTCTGCTTGTGCTCTCTCTCTCTCTCTCTGACAAATAATAAAAAAAATTTTAAATTAGTAGATTCTTATTTTGTAAATTTTTAAGCAATTAAAATCTTAATTTGGCAAGGAAAAACCAAAGCTTAGCTCCCAACTGTTTACCACAGATTCTAAAAATCATGGTCTGTTTAATTCCAAGCAACTACAGGGATAAAAGTACTATTTAATTGTAAAGAAAAGGAAATGACCTGAAAGGTCTGATTGAAATAACAATAATCAATAAAATCTTGTACCTTGGTTCCATTGAATATCTCATTGACGATAAGTTGGCATCCTTCTACAGCTCCATCTCCATTAAACTCCAAGGCAATAACGGGACCTATAAGCAAACCCAAGAAGTGTTGTCTGGATATGAATACAAATTATTTACTTATTTATTTAGGAAAGCGTGGGGAGGGGCAGAAGGAGAGGGACAATCTTAAGCAGGCTCTACACCCACTGCAGAGCCCGAACTGGGGCTCAATCTCACCACCCTGAGATCATGACCTGAGCTGAAATCAAGAGTCAGATGCTTAACCAACTGAGCCACCCACATGCCCCCAAATCTATTTTGAAATTTATCTTTTTATTCTTTATATTGTAAAGAATCTCTAGTCTCTTCCCTGGGGTGTAAGAGGAAAAGAAGAAGGAAGTAGAAAAAAGACAGTCTCTTCAATAAATGGTGCTGGGAAAACTGGACAGCTGTATGTAGAAGAATGAAACTTGACCATTCTCTTACACTGTACACAAAGATAAACTCAAAATGGATAAAAAGACCTCAACGTGAGACAGAAATCCATCAGAATCCTAGAGGAGAACATAGGCAGTAATCTCTTCGATATCAGCCACAGCAACTTCTTTCAAGATATGTCTCCAAAGGCAAAGGAAACAAAAGTGAAAATAAACTTTTGGGACTTCATCAAAATCAAAAGCTTCTGCATAGCAAAGGAAACAGTCAAAAAAAAAAACAAAACAAACAAACAAAAAAAACAAAGAGGCAACCCACGGAATGGGAGAAGATATTTGCAAATGACAGTACAGACAAAAGGTTGATATCCAGGATCTATAATGAACTCCTCAAACTCAACACACACAAAACAGCCATCATATAAAAAAATGGGCAGAAGATATGAACAGAGACTTCTCCAATGAAGACATACAAATGGCTATCAGACACATGAAAAAATGTTCATCATCACTAGCCCTCAGGGAGATTCAAATTAAAACCACATTGAGATATCACCTTACACCAGTTAGAATGGCCAAAATTAGCAAGACAGGAAACAACATGTGTTGGAGGGGATGTGGAGAAAGGGGAACCCTCTCACACTGTTGGTGGGAATGCAGGTTGGTGCAGCCTCTTTGGAGAACAGTGCGGAGATTCCTCAAGAAATTAAAAATAGAGCTTCCCTATGACCCTGCAATTTCACTCCTGGGTTTTTACCCCAAAGATACAGATGTAGTGAAAAGAAGGGCCATCTGTATCCCAATGTTTATAGCAGCAATGGCCACGGTCACCAAACTGTGGAAAGAACCAAGATGCCCTTCAATGGACGAATGGATAAGGAAGATGTGGTCCATATACACTATGGAGTATTATGCCTCCATCAGAAAGGATGAATACCCAACTTTTGTAGCAACATGGACGGGACTCGAAGAGATTATGCTGAGTGAAATAAGTCAAGCAGAGAGTCAATTATCATATGGTTTCACTTATTTGTGGAGCATAACAAATAGCATGGAGGACATGGGGAGTTAGAGAGGAGAAGGGAGTTGGGGGAAATGAATCATGAGAGACTAGGGACTCTGAAAAACAATCTGAGGGGTTTGAAGTGGCGGGGGGGTGGGAGGTCGGGGTACCAGGTGGTGGGTATTATAGAGGTCACGGATTGCATGGAGCACTGGGTGTGGTGAAAAAATAATGAATACTGTTATGCTGAAAATAAATAAATTTAATTTAAAAAAAAAGAAGGAAGTAGACGGATGGGATATGTCACTTTTGCTACTTCTTCCAACTGTAATCATGCAATAAATGAACACAGTCTTATCTTATGATGGGTAGTTTGAGTGCTATTACAGGACTATGGTCACATTTTTAAGTGTTGTAAATAGTCTGACTTTTCTGGTTTTCATTCTATAAAAACCATAAAAAGTCCACTCACTTAGCAGTACCAAAAAATCGCTGATAAGATGACAAATAAGATCAAAAGCAATTCAAGTCACCATAAGTAGGTTTTGCCAGGCAGCCCATCTTCCTTGCAATTCTCCTACTTATCAGCCAAGTTCTGGTTCACCGATAATGAAGCTAAACCGAGCAGGAATTGAAGCCAGGCACCAGAGGTAATGACCATCTGAAAGTAGTTTTCCTGAGTGTGCCTTACAGCAAATTCTAGAACCAAAGACTAAGTTTTTATTCTCTGAATAGGATATTTGTGCCTCCTTTCCTATACATTAATTTGAATACTTTTAAACCACCTGTACTTTAAATTCTAGTGTAAAGATTTATGATTAAGTTCGGCTTAGATTTAAATATAGCATTGCTACTACTGGTGTCAAGTTGTTGGTAAATGTGGCCATAAGTTAGCCAAGCAAAATATGTCCTTCAATTCAATTAATATTTCAGTTATCACTATATTCCTTAATAGATTTGCTTTTTAACTTCTAAAGTAATGCATATATCCTAACCTCTAGAAAATGATTAATTTCTTGAAAAAAGACATAAGCCCAGGGGTGCCTGGGTGGCTCAGTGTGTTGAAGCCTCTGCCTTCAGCTCGGGTCATGATCCCAGGGTCCTGGGATTGAGCCCCACATTGGACTCTCTGCTCCGCAGGGAGCCTGCTTCCTCCTCTCCCACTTTCTGCCTGCCTCTCTTCCTACTTGTGATCTTTCTCTGTGAAATAAATAAATAAAATCTTAAAAAAAAGACATAAGCCCATTAAACAAACATGAGCAACAGAGACTAAGAAGTAGGAATGAAATTCTAAGGTTAAGGAATACGAAATACTAAGTTGAATGTAGGCATGTGCCATAGGACAAGACACAAGAACAAGGGAGAAGATCACTCTGCACTGGGTACCAAAAGAACTGAGGGTTTGTGATTTAATATAAACAACAAATACAGAAAAGGCATGACATGTAACAGTAAATTGTACAATTAGATACAGAGAACAAAGTATGAGTTTTTCAGGATCACAGTGTACAGATCAAGATAGGTGCTGTATAAAGAAAAGAAGATAACTAGGGAACATTTTCTCAGAAAAATGCATGATTCTCTGTCTGGGGCAAGAAATGGATAAGATTAACCTGTAATATCTTGTCGAGCCAAAAAGCAAGGAAGTTATCAAAGGCCAATACAATTGTACCAAAAGGACATAGGATCCAGTTTGAAGAGGCTCCCAATGGCCAAAGATGAGACATGGTCTCAGAAGGAATAATGACCGCAGTTTATTAAAACATACTGAATATATAAAAAGTCATGGGCTTAAAATGATATTTAGAAGAAAGAAACAAAATTCACTGGACACCACTGCAGGTTGCTAATGCATCAATTCACTATTCTGAAAACTGATAATTATTTTGTTTATTTATTCGGCTTTTCTGATATGAAGCATATTTCAAGTTAACTGAAGAGCTCTGGTATATAAGAGAAGTTCTGTTAACATCCATTAACATATACAGAGGTAGTGACATGGTTAGAAAATGATCATTTTGCAACTCCTAATAAAACAGTTGGATCCTGGGGTGCCTGGGTGGCTCAGTTGGTTAAGCAGCTGCCTTTGGCTCAGGTCAAGATCCCAGGTTCTGGGATCGAACCCCACATCAGGCTCTCTGCAAAAGCCTCCCAGGTAGTCTCTCTGCTTCCCCTTAGTAAAAGTTACATTTTAAATGGACCATGACATTCCTCTGCTCTAAAACCTCTAGTAAAATATGATCTATATTTTTAATTGTTCTAAAATAAATGAGTTTTTCAGATTTTTATTTTCATTGATGTATAGTTTACATATAGTATTTTATTCATTTCAGGTATAAAAAATAGTGATTCAGCAATCATACACATTATAAAATGGTCACCATAAGTGTAGTTACCATCTGTCACCTTACAAAGTTATTATAATATTAGTGACTATATTCCCTATGCTATACTGCTTTTCATGTCTGTGATTATTTTATAACTCAAAGTTTGTACCTCTTTATCCCCTTAAAAATAACTATTTTATTTTTTTAAAGATTTATTTATTTTTGAGAGAGAGAGAGAGAGAGCAAGTGAGTGCAGGAGTGGGGGAAGGGACAGAGGGAGAGGGAGAGCATCTCAAGCAGACTCTCTGCTAAGCATGAAGCCTGACACAGGGCTCGATCACACAACCCCAAGACCATGACCCGAGCTGAAATCAAGAGCTGGACACTCAATAACTTTGCCCCAAAAATAACAGATAGTTTAAAACATTAACAAAGCTATAACAAACTAACAAGGTATTTAGGTGTTTATAGCATATATAATAGTAAAATATACAACAATACAGGAATGGGATGAAAGACTTGAGAATATGTTATTAAGTCCTTATATGCAACAGATAAAGTGTTATTCTTAGAAGATGGATTCAAATTATTTAAACATACATACTGCAAAACCTAAGGTGACCATTAAATAAGTTTTAGAAATAGTATAAATAATAATAGAGGAGATTAAATGGAATAATAAAAAATGCCTGATTAAACAGTAGAAGAGGTAACAAGAAACAAAGAACAAATGGAACAAAAAGCAGCAAGATGGTAGATGTTCGTCAAGGCATATCATAGTCAAATTCACAAAATACACAGACAAGGAAAGAATCCTACAAATAGCAAGCAAGGGAAAAAAGGGAAGACAGATCAGGTTCTCAGCACACCTGTCCACAGATAGGTAGGCCAGAAGATAATGGCAGGAAATATTCAACGGGCTCAATGGTAAAAAATATGCAGCCCAAAATTCTTTATCCAGCAAGGCCGTCATTCAGATAAGAGAGATAAAGTTTCCCAAATAAAAACCAAAGGAGTTTGTGACCACTAAACCAACTCTATGAGAAATTTTAAGGGGGAACTCTTCGAGTGGAGGGGAAAAAACCCCCTAAAAGCAACAAAGACTAGAAAGGACCAGAGAACAACACCAGAAACACCAACTCTACAGGTAACACAGTGACACTAAATTCATATCTTTCAACAATCACTCTGAATGAAAATGGATTAAATGGTCCAATCCAAATATATAGGGTATCAGAATGGATAGAAAAACAAGATCCATCTATATGCTGCCTACAAGAGACTCATTTTAGACCTAAAAACACTTGCAGATGGAAAGTGAGGAGATGGAGAATCATCTATCATGCTAACGGATGTCAAAAGAAAGCTGGAGTAATCATACTTATATCAAACTAGATTTTTAAAAATTTTTTTAGATTATTTATTTATTTATTTCTCAGAGTGAGCACAGGCAGAGTGGCAGGCAGAGGCAGAGGGAGAAGCAGGCTCCCCACCGAGCAAGGAGCCAGATGCGGGACTCGATCCCAGGATGCTGGGATCATGACCTGAGCTGAAGGCAGCCACTTAACCAACTGAGCTACCCGGAGTCCCTAAAACTAGACTTTAAAACAAAGACTGTACCGGGTGCTTGGGTGGCTCAGTGGGTTAAAGCCTCTGCCTTTGGCTCAGGTCATGGCCCCAGGATCCTGGGATCGAGCCCCACACCAGGCTCTCTGCTCAGCGGGGAGCCTGCTTCCCTTCCTCTCTCTCTGCCTGCCTCTCTGCCTACTTGCGATCTCTGTCTGTTGAATAAATAAATAAAATCTTAAAAAAATTAAAAATTAAAAAAATAAAACAAAGTCTGTAACAAGAGATGAAGAAAGGCATTATACCATAATTACGGGGTCTATCCATCAAGAAGATCTAACAATTGTAAATATTTATACCCCCAACTTGGGGGCACCCAAATATGTAAACCAATTAATAATAAACATAAAGAAACTCATTGGTAATAATACAGTAACAGTAGGGGACTTCAAGATAAAAAGCTTCTGCAGAGTGAAGGAGACAATCAACAAACTAAATGGCAGCCTACAGAATGGGAGAAGATATTTGCAAATGACATACCTGATAAAGAGTTAGTATCTAAAATCTATAAAGAACTTAATCAAACTCAACACCCAAAAACCAAGTAGTCCGCTAAGAAATGGGCAGAAGACATGAATAGACACTTTTCCAAAGAAGACATCCAGATGGCTAACAGACACATGAAAAGATGCTCAACATCACTCATCATCAGGAAAGTGCAAATCAAAATCATGATGAGATACCACCTTACACCTGTCAGAATGGCTAAGGTTAATACAAGAAACAACAGGTATTGGTGAGGATGCAAAGAAAGGGGAACCCTCTGGTACTGCTGGGAAAGCAAACTGGGGCAGCCACTCTGGAAAACAGTATGGAGGTTCCTTAAAAAGTTAAAAATAGAGCTACCCTATGATCCAGCATTTGCACTACTAGGTATTTACCCAAAGAATACAAAAATACAAATTTGAAGGGGTACATTCACCCTGATGTTTATAGCAGCATCATCAACAAGAGCCATACTATGGAGAGAGACCAAATGTCCAATGACTGATGAATGGAAAAAGAAGATGTGGTATATGTATACAGTGGAATATTACTCAGTGATCAAAAATGAAATCTTGCCATCTGTTCTGATGTGGATGGAGCTAGAATGTATTATGCTAAGTGAAGTAAGTCAGAGAAAGACAAATACCATATCTCACTCAAATGTGGAATTTAAGAAAGGAAACAGATGAACATACAGGAAGGGAGAAAAAGGAGAGAGGAAAACAAACCATAAGAGACTCTTAACAATAGAGAACAAACTGAGGGTTGATGGAGAGGTGTGGGTCGCAGATGAGCTAGATGGGTGATGGGTTATTAAAGAGGGCACTTGTGATAAGCACTGGGTGTTGAATATAAGTGACGAATCACTGATTTCCACCCCAGAAACCAATACTGCACTCTATGTTAACTAAAATTTAAAATTAAAAAAAGATGGTAGATGTTGATCCAAGTATATCCGTCTCTTTTCATGTGAATGGACTAAACACAACTGTTAAAAGACAGGGATTATCAGACTGAATTGAAAAGGAAGAACCAAGTATATGCTATCTACAAAAACTCACTTCAAAATTAAAAAAAAATTTTTAATTAAATATTGTGTGTGTGCGTGTGTGTGTGTCTGTGTGTGTGTGTGTGTCAGAGAGAGAGAGGAGGGAGAGGAGGAAGAGGAGAGGGAGACGAGAGAATCTTAAGCAGGCTCTCCACAGAGCATGGAGCCTGATGTGGGGCTCAATCTCATGACCCTAAGATCACAACATGAGCTGAAATCAGGAGTCAGAGGTTTAACCGACTGAGCCGCCCAGGCACCACTAAAAACTTACTATAGATATACAGACATCAGTAAATTAAAAGAAAGGGGATAAGGATATATGAGACACTAAAGAACCAAATGAAAGCTGGAATGGCTCTATTTCAGACAAAGTAGATTTCAGAACAAGTAAGATTATCAGACGAAGAGAGACATTACATAATGATAAAGGATTCTCCAAGAAGGCATAACAATCCTAAATGTGTATGCATCTAACAACTGTGTTTGACAATTTTCAAGACAAAATCTAATAGGATCTGACAAGAGAAATAGACAAAACCAGTTAACGTTGAAAACTTCAACACGCCTTTCATTAATTCACAGAAGAACTAGGCAAAAAAAATCAGTAAAGACACAGAAGCACTGACAAGCAGTATGAACCAAATTGCCCTAGGGGATATTTATAGAATATTCCACCAAACAACAACAACAAAACAGGTTATACATTCTTCTTGCATGCAAATAGAATAGTCACCAAGATGGGCTACATCTAATTAAAGAAAAGAGAAATTATACATGTGTTTACTGGGCCATAACAGTTTTAATTTAGAAATAACAGAAATACATCTGGACAATGTCCAAATGTTTGGAAATTAAACATATACATCTAAATCAGTGAATCAAGTAAAAAGACTCAAGGGAAACCAAAAAAATATTCAGGGGTCAGCACACTTTTTTTGGAAAGGGCCAGATAAGAAATCTTGGGCTTTGTTGGCCATATGGTGTCTATCACAAGTAATCAACTCTGCTGTTGTAGTACAAACAGCAAAACACGATAGATAAAAAGAATGATCCAATAAAACTTCACTTATAAAACACAGTGAGCTGGGCGCCTGGGTGGCTCAGTGGGTTAAGCCTCTGTCTTCGGCTCAGATCATGATCTCAGGGTCCTGGGATCGAGTCCTGCATCGGGCTCTCTGCACAGCAGGGAGCCTGCTTCCCACCCCCACCCCCGCCCCGCCTGCCTCTCTGTCTACTTGTGATCTCTCTCTGTCAAATAAATAAAATCTTAAAAAAAAAAAAACCCACAGTGAGCCATATTTTGCCAAAGCCTGAATTAAATAAAAATACATGTCAAAATGTTCAGAATGCAGCTAAAGCAGTCCTTAAAGGAAAATTTTTAACATTGAATATATATACAGTTGATCCTCATTTTTCACAGATTCCTTATTTGCAAATCTGCCAACTTGGTAAAACTTATCTGTAACCCCAAATGAATATTTGCAGTCTTCTCATGGTCATTCACAGAGAAACACAGAATATTCAAAAATTTGAGTTGCCTGACACACACACTCCTAGGTGAAGTTGAACAAAGTGATCCTGTGCATTCTTGTTTCAGCCCTCATACTGTAAGCAAGCATCCTTTGTACAGTTTTAGTGCCACGTTTTCCACATTTTGTGGGTTTTCTAAGTGGTTCTGCTATTTAAAATGGCCCCCAAACATAGCGCAAAAATGCTGTCTAATGTTCCTAAGTTTAGGAAGGCTGTGATAGGCCTTTCAGAGAAAATACCTGTTAGATAAGTTTCATTTAGGCAAGAGTTATGTGCTCTTGGCTCTGAGTTCAATGTTAATGAATCAATAATATATACTGAGTAAGATGTCTTTAAGCAGAAACAAACAGGCATGCCTGGGTGGCTCAGTCGGTTAAGCATCTGACTCTTGGTATCGGCTCAGGTCATGATCTAAGAGTTCTAAGATCGAGCCCCGAGTCAGGCTCTGTGCTCAGTGAGAAGTCTACCTGAGATTCCTTCCCCTTCTCTTTCCCTTCCCCTCTGCTCCCCCGCCCCGGCTCGTGCTTGTGGGCTCTTTTTCTCTAAAATAAGTAAATAAATAAATAGAATCTTTAAAAAAAGAAAAAAAATAAACAGAAACAAACATACAAAAGATTATGTATGGACTGATTGACAAAAATGTTATGACCAGAGACTTGCAGGAACTTAACTCTGTATTTCTCCTAGGAGCAGGAGTTCAGGACTCATTAATTCAGTGTTCACAGTGACTTTACAGAATTTAATAACTGTGAATAATGAAAAGCAACTACATTAGAAAAGAAGATATATTTAAAATCAGTAACCTAATCTTAAGAAACTAGAGAAAGAAAGCAAATCAAATGTAAAGCAAGTAAAGGAAGGAATAATAATTAGTTGAGCAGAAAATAATAAAACTGAAAAGAGAAAAATAGAGAAAATCAATGAAACAAAGAGCTGCTTCTCTGAAATTATCAATAAAACAATACACCTTTATCCAAGCTGATAGGAGAAGAAGAGGACTCAAATTACCAATAGCAAGGATATTAGTGGGACATCACTACTGATCCACAGATTAGTAGAACTCTATGTCCATAAATTTGGTAACTTAGATGAAATGAAACCATTTCTTAAAAGACAAAACTATTAAAATTCATTCAAAAAGAGAGCCTTAAGTGCCCTATGAGTAAATAATTTAACAAGTAAATTAAACATACAGCTAAAAATCTTTCTCCCTGAATCTCCAGGCCCAGATGTTTCATTGGTGAATTCTACCACACATTTAAAGAAGAAATGATACCCATTCTCTAAAATTTATTTAAGACCACTGAAGAGGAAGGATACATCCCAACTCATTTTATGAGACCAGCATTACCCTAATAGCAAAGCCAGACAAAGATATGATGAAAAAACTACAGACCAATATTCTTCGTGAACAAAGGTGCAAAAATCTTCAATAAAATATTTGTGAATTGAATTTGGCAATATATTAGATAATATATCATGATCAAGGGGTCATCTCAGGAATACAAGGCTGGTTCAACATTCAAAATTAACAAGTCATTCACCAGATTAAATGACATACCCAGATTTTTAAAAAAACATATTATCTCAATAAATTCAGAAAAAAATTCAACAAAATTCAATATCTATGCATAATAAAAAGTCAACAAACTAGGGACAGAATGGAAATCCCTTAGCCTAGTAAAAGGCATATATGAGAATCCTATAACCAACATCATTCTTTACAGTGAGACTGAACACTTTATGGTGAGACTGAAATCAGTAACAGGACAAGAATGTCCTCTCCTCACTATTCTATACAAAATGATACTGGAAATCCTATCTAGCATAATGCAAAAAATAGAAATAAATAAATAAAAGGCATGTCAAAATGAGAGAGGAACCAACCTAAAAGAACTTTCTCAATGGCTACAACTGGAACAATTTGATAGTACTGGATTATAACCCAAAGAATAAAATTCATATTCATGACTCTCTACTGAAAGAAATAAATGATTGAGTAAGTAAATGGGGGAGAAGGGCCAAATATTTCTTACAGAAGAATTCCAAATAATGTGAGTAGATACTACCCTCTCCAGGAAGTGTAGCTTAATTCTCCTTGCTTTGAGTGTAAGCTGGTCTTAGTGACTCAACTTCCAAAGAACAAACTATGAAAAGGAAAAAACAGGAACTTTACAGTGTTTGGGAAACTGGGCAGATAATACCTGAACCAAACCACTAAGGTCAATGCCCCAGTGATAAGTCATGTTGATATCCTGTACCCCCAGATACGATGTGATGAGAAGAGCATTTCACCTCTTCCCCCAAAACCTCAATCGAACCAGAGAAACATCAGAGAAACCCAAATTAGGGTACATTCTACAAAACAACTTACCAGTACAGTGAAAAATTTCAAGGTCATGAAAAAGAAGGAAAAACTAAGGAAGTATCACAGATTAGAGGAGATTAAAGAGACATGACAATTAAATGCAATGTGGGGTTTTAAATTGAATTCAGGAATAGAAAAAGGACATACCTGTAAAAACTGGTGAAATTGGAATAAGGACTACAGTGTAAGTTAATAGTATTTTACCAGTGTATATTTCTTAGTTTTGATAAATGTATCATACACTAACATTAGGGGATGCTGGATAAAGAGTATATGGAAGCTTTCTGTACTACTTTTGCAAGTCTTGTATAAAACTATAACTAAAATTATTCCAATAATAATACAAACTGATTCCAATATAAGAAGTTTATTTAAAAAAAACAACTGAGGGGCACCTGCCTGGCTCAGTTGAAAGAGCATTTAACTCTTGATCTTGGGGTTATGAGTTCAAGCCCCACGTTGGCTCAGAGCTTAAAAAAATGGGGAACCTGGGTGTCTCAGTCTTAACCATCCAATTTTTGGTTTTGGCTCAGGTAGTGATCTCATGGGTCATGAGACTGAACCGTGCATTGGGCTCTGCACTCATTGGGGAGTCTGCTTTAGATTTTCTCCCTCTGCCCCTCCTCCCACTGGTGTGTGCACTCTCTCTCTCCTAAAATTAATAAATACATCTTTAAAAAACACAAATGGGAGAACATATTTATAAGTCTTATATCTGGTAGGGGGTTAATATTCAAAATATATAAAGAACAGATATAACTCGGGGCACCTGGGTGGCTCAATGGGTTATGTCTCTGCCTTTGGCTCAGGTCATGATCTCGGGGTCCTGGGGTTGAGCCCCGCATCAGGCTCTCTGCTCAGCAGGGAACTTGCTTCTCCCTCTCTCTGCCTGCCTCTCTGCCTACTTGTGATCTCTCTCTGTCAAATAAATAAATAAAATTTATATAATAAAAAAAGAACACATGTAACTCGATAGGAAAAAAACCACCAAACAATCTGATTAAAAAATGGGCTTGGGGTGCCTGGGTGGCTCAGTGGGTTAAAGCCTCTGCCTTCGGCTCGGGTCATGATCCCAGGGTCCTGGGATCGAGCCCTGCTTTGGGCTCACCGTTCGGCAGGGAGCCTGCTTCCCCTTCTTTCTTCCTGCCTGCCTCTCTTCCTACTTGTGGTCTCTGTCAAATAAATTAATAAAATCTTTTTTAAAAAAATGGGCTTAGAGGGTGTCCAGATGGCTCAATCAGTTAAGTGTCCAACTCTTGATCTCAGCTCAGGTCTTGTTCTCACGGTCATGAGTTTGAACCCTGTGTCGGGCTCTGTGAAGCCCGTTAAAAAAAAATGGGTAGAGGATATATGAATAGACATTTTTCCAAAGACATACAGATAGACAACAGGTATATGAAAAGGGGCTCAACATCACTACTTATTAGGGAAATGAAAATCAAAACCATGATAAGACTGATCATCTCACACCTGTTAGAATGGCTATCATCAAAAAGATAGAAACAACAAATGTTGGCAAGGATGTGGAAAAAAAGGGAAACCTTGTGCATTCTAGGTAGGAATGCAAATTGGTGCATCTAATATGGAAAACGGTATGGAAGTGCCTCAAGAAATTAAAAACAGGAGGGGGTGGTGGCGTTATGGTCATTAGGGAGGGCATGTGCTATGGTGAGTGCTGTGAAGTGTGTAAACCTGGCAATTCACAGACCTGTACCCCTGGGGCTAAAAATACATTATATGTTTATAAAAGAAAGAAAAGAAAAAGAAAAAGAAACATTTCCTAAACTTAAAAAATTTTTTTTTAAAAATAGAACTACAGTATGATCCAGCAATTCCACTTCTGGGTATCCATCTGAAGAAAATGAAAATACTAACTGAAAAGATATATGTACTTTCATCATCACTGCAGCATTATTTACAGTAGCCAAGATACAGAAACAACCACTGATGTCCATGAGTGGTTAATGAAAATGTGTCATATTTATACACAGAGACAATGGACTATTACTCAACCATAAAAAGGAAACTTTTCCTTTTGCAACAAGGCCCATGGATGGCCCTTGAAGGCATAATACTAGGTGAAGTAAGTGACGGGAAAATAAAATTCCACATGATCTCATTTATACGTGGAATCTGAAAAAACAGAAACAAAAACCCTAAACTTACAGGTAACAGAGACTTACAGGTAAGTTAAAGAGAACCTAAACCTGTAAGTACCTTATAGGGAACAGAATGGTAGCTGCCAGAGAGGTCTAGGGTGAGGGGTGGGCAAAATGGCTGAGGGGGGTCAAAAGGTATAAGCTTCCACTTATAAAATACATAAATCATAGGGATATAATGCATAGCATGGTGACTACAGTTAATAATACTGTAGCACATATTTGAAAGTTGCTAAGAAAGTAGACTGTAAAAGTCCTCCTCATAAGAAAAAGAATTTTATAACTATATATGGTGACAGATGTTAACTAGATTTATTGTGGTGATAATTTCACAATATGCACAAATATTGAATCATTATGTTACACATCTGAAACTAGTATGTTATCTGTGAACTATACTGCAAAAAAACATCTAGTAGCTTCTCATCTCAGACTAGAAGCCAGTCTCTACAATGGCCTATAAGGCCCTCTGTCATTGGACTCTTCTCAGACTTCATGTATGTTTATTGAATAAATGAATAGATGACCCTCTAAAACAAAGGAACACAAGTCTGACTAATCATCAGAACCATCTGGAACTTTTTAAAAAAAGCAGATTCCAGTAACATTGAGGACATTAGGAGAAGGAAGGGAAAAATGAAGGGAGGGAAATCGGAGGGGGAGATGAACCATGAGAGACTATGGACTCTGAGAAACAAACTGAGGGTTTTAGAGGGGAGGGGGGTGTGGGGAGGTTAGCCCAGTGATGGGTATTAAGGAGGGCATGTCCTGCATGGTGCACTGAGTGTTGTATGCAAACAATGAATCATGGAACATTACATCGAAAACTAATGACATACTGTATGGTGACCAATATAACATAACTTAAAGAAAAAGCAGATTCCAGGGGTGTATCTCAGAAACTTTTTAGTCAGTCTTTCTGGGGTAGGAGATGGAAATTTGTATTTTTAAAAGCACCCTAGGGGTACCTCAGTGGCTCAGTGGATTGAGCCTCTGCCTTCGGCTCAGGTCATGATCCCAGGATCCTGGGATTGAGCCCCGCATTGGGCTCTCTGCTCAGCCGGGAGCCTGCCTCTCTGCCTACTTGTGATCGCTGTCAAATAAATAAATAAAGTCTTTAAAAAAATAAAATAAAAAGCACCCTAGATGGGGTGAATCTTAGAAGATTCTCAAGATGGAAAATACAATGAATTTTCTCACCAAGCAGACAAAAAGCTTTACTAACTGCAAGCAAGTAACTGCATGCAACTGCTTTAACTGAAGAGGAAAATTTAGAGACTCTGAGGTGCAAAGTATTCGAAATAAAAGTGAAGTTTTGAAAGAAAAAGTACACCCTTGGCTCAGAACAGTGGCTTGCAACGAGGAGCAATTTTGCCTCCAAGTGGGTATTTGGCAATATCTAGAAACATTTTTGGTTGCCACCACTGGGGGTGTTTGCTACTGGCATCTGGGGGACAGAAGCTAGGGATGCTGCTAAACATCCTGTAATGCATGGGACAGCCTCCTCCATCACAATTATCTGTCCTAAAATGTCAATAGTGCTGAGGTTGAGAAACCCTCCTTAGAATAACTGATGGCCATTTTTAGATAAGGTCCCAATGGACCCAAGTCCTGTTACAATATTTTCACTGAGAGCCTACTCACTATTCCATATCAGTCAATGCAATATTGGACAGCTAAAAAATTGTCCCCTATTTTTTATTTTGAAAAATTCCAAACATTATAGAAAAGTTGAGGGGCCGCTGTGTGGCTCAGTCGGTTAAGCCTCTGCCTTTGGATGGGGTCATGATGGGACAGAGCCCCACACTGGGCTCCCTGCTCAGTAGGGAGGCTGCTTCTCCCTCTCCCTCTGCCCCTTCCCCCCAACTTTGTGTTCTCTCTCTCTCTCTCCCCCACATAATACACAAAATCTTTAAAAAAAGAAAAGTTGAAAGACTAACATTAACATCCATTTGCCCTTCACCTACACCCATCAAATGTTACCATTTGACCCCATTTGCTTTATTCCACACTACACATACTTTTGTTTTGGTTTTGCTGAGCCATTTGAAAGTAGCAGACTTTATGACACTTCAGCACGAATCTCCTACATAACCATAATACCATTATCATACCTAAGGATACTAACAGTCATTCCCTAACATCATCTCCAAACTTCCCAAATTTTCCCCCCAAATGTTGTACAGCTTTAGAGTTCACCACATCCCAATCCAATAAAGGTTCATTCATTGTGCCTAGTTGTTATGCTTCTTTCAATCCACAATAGTCTCCTGTCATTTTTGTCTGTTTTCCAGGACACTGTCTAAAGAGTCCTAGCCAGTTGTCTTGTCGAATGTCTTCTTTTTGGATCTGAGTCATCATTTCCTCATAGTGTGTTCAACATGTCCCTAAATTTCCTTTCTTTCTGATAAACTAGAAGTGAAGTCTTAGCTTGATTAGATTCAAATTAAGTATTTTGGGGAAGAATTCTTCACAGGTGATGTTGTGTATTTCTTACCGCAGTGCATCAGGAGGAACATAATGTCAGGCTGTCCTGCCTTCAGTGATGCTATGTTTGAGGAGAATGATCACCAAATCTCTGCTGCAAAGGTACATTTCCCCCTTGAAAGAGAATGTACAAATATCCTATTTCTTAGCAACTTTTACCCCAGTAGTTTTAGCATCCACTCATAATCTTTACCTGAATTAATGATTACTGTGGATTGGATTGGATTTGGAAATCACAAATTTGGTTTTTTCCAAAGTCTATCATTCCTTCTACATTTATTAGCTCACAGTATTCTGTAAAGAGCAAAAGATCTTTCCTTTATTTCCTCCTCCCCCCTTTATTATTATCACTATCGATGCATGGATTTCTGTTGTTAAATCAATTCTCTTCATTATTCTCTGTGATGCCTAAATTATCCCAAATTTGGCCAAGGGATAGGATTTAAGCCTGCTCCTTGTGACCTTTTGGTATGACCTCCTTAGTTTTTGAGTACTTCCTATGGATATCTCTGGTTTTAAAAGTTAATTATATGATGTTTATTTGCTGAAATTCCTGTAACATCTGCCCATTGGTTTTAGTTCTATTTAAAAAAAATTTTTTTAAATGTTATTTATTTATTTGACAAAGAGAGCGAGAGAACCCAAATAGGCAGAGCAACAGGCAGAGGGAGAGGGAGAAGCAGGCTCCCTGCTGAGCAAAGAGCCCAATGCGGGGCTCCATCCCTGGGACCATGACCTGAGCCGAAAGCAGACACTTAACCGTCTGAGCCATCCAGGCGCCCCTACTTTTTTTTTTAGTTCTACTTTTACTTCCTCCATGTGGAATGTTGTGTTACTTAAACAAAGGTATTATATTTGGCATTGGAGCATTTCTATGAAATCACTCCACTAACATTGCATGAGCCCATAAATCATTAATTCACACCTACTCATATACCTATTTCCCTAATCACACACATTAGGATGTCCATTACATCCTAATTTTACTGGATTCAATTTCTGAAACCTGTTGAGAGTTTAAAGGCTTGGTTTTTGTTTTGTTTTTTAAAGATTTTATTTATTTATTTGACAGACAGAGATCACAAGTAGGCAGAGAGGCAGGCAGAGAGAGAGAGGAGGAAGGAGGCTCCCTGCTGAGCAGAGAGCCTGATGCGGGACTCGATCCCAGGACCCTGAGATCATGACCTGAGCCGAAGGCAGCAGCTTACCCCACTGAGCCACCCAGGCGCCCCTAAAGGCTTGTTTTCAAGGATCCATCAGAAGGCTCCCATGTCAAAACAGCTGTATCAAAGGAGCCAGGACATCTGTACTCTGGAAACTAAAATACCGATGAAAGAAATTGAAGATGAAACAAACAAATGGAAAGATATGCCATGCTCCTGGATTGTTAAAATGTTCATACTACTCAAAGCAATCTACAGATTTCGTGTAGTCCCTATCAAAATACTAACAACATTTTTCACAGAACTAGAACAAATAACCTTAAAATTTGTATGAAACCACAAAAGACCTTGAGTAGCCAAAGCAATCTTGAAGAAGAAGAATAAAGCTGGAGGTATCTCAATCTCAGATTTCAAGATACACTACAAAGCTGCAGCTAACCAAAACGGTATGGTACTGGCCCCAAAACAGACACATAGAACAATAAAACAGAATAGATTCCAGAAATGAACTCACACTAACAAAGTCCACTAATCTGTGACAGAGGAAGCAAGAATATACAATGGGGAAAAGACAGTCTCTTCAACAACGGGTGTTGGGAAAACTGGTCAGCTACCTTCGAAAGAATAAAACTGGACCACTGTCTTACACCACACACAAAAATAAATTCAAAATGGATGGAAGGTCTAAAGGTGAGACCTGAAGCCATAAAAGTAGTAGAAGATATATGCTGTAATTTCCTTGACATTGGCCACAGAAACGTTTTTCTAGGCATGTTTCCTCGGCCAAGAAAAACAATAGCAACAAAGTAAAAAGGCAACCTCTGAATTGGAGAAGAAATTTGCAAATGAATATCTGATAAGGGGTTAATATCCAAAATATATAAAGCTCTTATGCAACTCAGCAGCAAAAAACCAAATAATCCAATTAAAAATGGCAGAGGATGCTCAGCGGGGAGCCTGCTTCCCTCTCTCTCTCTCTCTCTCTGCCTGCCTCTCTGTCTACTGTGATCCCTCTCTGCCAAATAAATAAATAAAATCTTTTAAAAAAATAAATAAAAAATAAAAAAATAAAAATGGCAGAGGACCTGAAGAGACATTTTCCCAAAGAAGACATACAGGTGGCCAACAGACAGATGAAAAGATATTCAATATCACTCATCATCAGGGAAATGCAAATTAAAACCTCAATGAGATATCACCTCACACCGGTCAGAATGGCTAAAATCAAAAACAAGAAAAAGGAACGAACCCTCACGCACTGTTGGTGGGAAAGCAAACTGGTACAGCCACTGTGGAAGACCATATAGAGGGTCCTCAAAAAGTTAAAAGTACAACTACCCTACAACCAGAAATTGCAGTACTGGATATTTACCTGAAAAATACAGAAACACTAATTCAAAGGGATACTTGCATATCTATGTTTATAGCAGCATTATTTACAACAGGCATATTATGGAATCAGCCCAAGTGTCCATCAATAGATGAATGGATAAATAAGATGTGGTGTGTGTGTGTGTGTGTGTGTAAAATGGAGTATTATTCAGCCATAGAAAAGAATGAAATCTTACCATTTGCAACAACATGTATGGTGCTAAAGCGTATAATGCTAAGTGAAACAAGTCAGAGAAAGACAAATACTGGAGTGAAATCACTAACTTGAAAAGATATATATATATACACCACTAAGTACACTGCAGCATTATTTATAACACTCAAGTTATGGAGGCAAGCCATGTCCAGCTACAGATGAATGGATAAAGAAGGTGTGTGTGTGTGTGTGTGTGTGTGTGTGTGTGTGTGTATACACACACACAATGGAATATTACTCAACCATAAAAAAGAATGAAATCTTAACATCTGCAACATGGATGACACTAGACGGTATAATACTAAGTGAAATAAGTCAGTCAGAGAGAGACAACTACTATCTGATATCACTCAATATGTGGCATTTAGGAAACAAAACAAAGAAAAAAAAAGACAAAAAAGTCAGACTCTTAAATACAGAAAACTGGTGGTTGCCAGAGAGGAGGTGGGTGGGGAGAGGGTTGAAATAGATGAAAGGGACTAAGAGTACATTTATCTTGATGATCCCTGAGAAATGTATAGAATTGTTGAATCATAACATTGTATACCTGAAACTAATTATAACACTGTATGTTAATTATACTTCAATTTAAACAAAGGAGCCAGGTCAAAATTTCCAGTATATATTCTAGAGGAGATTCACTCACTGGGTTAGAGCAAGTCCTTCATACTGCTGCAATAACCACAAAGGTATATGAAATACTGTATGAAGGCTGAGTCATACCCAGCATTAGTTATTAAAATGATCCCAACAAGCCTCCAATGTTTTCTCTTTTTTCTTAAGACATATTTACTTATTTTAGAGAGAGAGAGCATAGGGGAGTAGAGGGACAGGGAGAGAATTTCAGGCAGGCTCCCCAGTGAGCACAGAGCTGGACATGGGGCTCGATCTCACAACCCTGGGATCATGACCTGAGCCAAAATCAAGAGTCTGATGCTTAACTGACTGAGCCACCCAGGTGCCCCTCCTCCACCACTTTCATATAGGTTTTATAGTGATTATAATTCACACATAAAAAGCATGTAAATGCAGAGGTGCCACCTTTTTAGGGTATACTCAATCAGCATTGTGTATTACTCTATGTATTTGTTCAGGCCAGTAAAGAAAAGCCTGGTGAACCTTGAGCAAACAATGTCCCTGCTCTGACATAACCAGAACTTTATCCTCTAGAATCAGTAGACCTTCAAACACATACAGACAGATGTAACCCTTCCAGAGGGCACATGAATTCCAGTTCCTCTGTTTGCAGATGTATTTCCAGTATCTCAAATTTGTTGGTGGCATTTTCCCACTGGGGAAAACAATTCTAATTATGTGTGAGAAGTTAATCAATCACATTCAATACATAAAATAGTATACCATTTTATTTATATTTCTTATTTCCTTTCCAGTATGGTCAAAACCCACTGAAGGCAGAAAGAATCCTTATGAAGTGCTTTGTAACTCTCTCTGGGCAGGGAGAATGGAACACTCATTATAGTATAATAATATAACAACAATAAAATAATAATTAAAATAACAAAAATACATAATAATCGAGTGTGACTTGTAAGTATTAAGATGACAAAATAGGAAAGAAAACCTAATGCCTAGTTATGTAGGAATTTTTGAATGATATGAAATTTTGACATTTTTGAATAGTAACAAGAAAAAAACATAAAACAAGCAAGAAAGAGAAAGCAAGGTAAGAGAAATGTTAAAGGCAAGAGCAGATCGAATCACATGTCAAGAGGATAAACACACAAGTACACCAATCATCCAGAATGTACCTTTGTTCAGAAGAGGAAGGAAGTCAGGTGCTTTTTCCCCAAAAACCCTTTGAGCATCCTCAGCTTTCATTGATACTTCCTTTGTCTGAACTAGGAAAAAGCCTTTACCGACCATCTGTGGAAAATAAAATTTCATTTAGAGTTTAAAATGAACTTCTGAGATTAAAACAGTATTTTTTTTCTAGTATTTTTCTGTATACAATGAGACGCAGCATGCTGATTTTTGTTTGAATCATCCCTCTAATTCAAGGCTTTTGCTCTGACAAGTTTTCACATACATAAGATTTTTCCAGAAGGGTGGTTCTGGGTAAGAATTAGTGTGCACTGCCTAGTTTGTTTGTCCAATGAGAAGAGAATGGTTAAGGAGGTAAACTAGGGGACATTTATCACATGATGAAATAGCACAGTTCATTAAACATAACAAATAATACAATGGGGAAAAGCTTACATAATAATTTTGAAAAGCATGATACAAATATATATAGTATAGCCCAATAGTCATAGTCCATATTTATGAAGCCCTGCTGTGCGCCACGCAGTTTTATGCACTTATCGTGGATAGCACATTTAACCCTCTCATGAGGTAGGTACTATTATTACCCTCATTTTACAGGTGAGAAAATGAAGGCACAGAGTGGTAAAGAAACTTAGTCAAGGTCAGACAACTATCAAGTAACAGAACTGTGACTGGAACCCAGTTAATCTGATAATAGACAAAATAAATGAAAGAGTATTCCTAAAAAGACTTTTCAAGATATACTATGTTATGGAGGATTTTTTTTTGTTATGGATGATTTTTAAACACTTCTATTCTTTATTTCTACAATTCTGTATGATAAGTATACATTAATTTTTAAAATAATGATGAAAGTCATTTTTAAAAATGCGAAGTATTCAACCACTTGATTTTTTTTTTTAGCACACCTATTGGATTTTTAAGTATAACCATGACAGACTATGGACTCTGGGAAACAAACTGAGGGTTTTAGAGGGGAGGGGGGATGGGGTGGGGAATGGGTGAGCCGGGTGA
This sequence comes from Mustela nivalis, assembly GCF_964662115.1. Taxonomy (NCBI): domain Eukaryota; kingdom Metazoa; phylum Chordata; class Mammalia; order Carnivora; family Mustelidae; genus Mustela; species Mustela nivalis. Next base: position 93,158,348 of record NC_139040.1, read on the forward strand.
TTGGTATTAAGGAGGGCACGGATTGCATGGAGTGCAGGGTGTTCCATGCAAACAATGCATCAGGGAACAAGACAGCAAAAACTAATGATGGACTGTATGGTGACTAACATAACACAATACAAAATAAATGAATAAAAGTAACAAACATATAGGCTCAACACAGAGCACCTGAAAAATGAAAAAACAGAAACAAATATGAACCAAGGTGCTACCACTCAAAGGTGCCACTGCCATTTGGTTATATGTCCTTTTACCCTCCCAGTTGTCTTTTTCCCCCACTACAGAAATAACAAATGTTCATTGTAAAATCCATATAACCACAAAAAGAAAAGAAAATCCTGCTCTTAATCCAACTCCTAAGAATAACCACAACTGCTAACATTTTAGTATATATATCTTTCCAGACTTAGATCTCGTAAAAAAAAATTTGGATACTTATATAATATTCTAAAAATTTCACTTACTTGACTGTGAATATTTCCCAGCTATTCCACTATAAAATTATTTTTAATGGCTGATAGTATTTCGTCCAATCAGCTACGTTATCCCATACCATTCCTTCAAATTGGATTCAAACTCAAATCCTTTCTCAGAGGCCTCGGTGCTGCCTCAGAAAAAAGAAACATACGTACAAAGGTAGCAAAAAATTGCATGGACATCCACTGCCAGGTGATGACTACGAAGTTACTTAAAATATCAGAAATAATCCTTTACCTGTTTCTAATTTTCTAGATGGCTCACTACCTCTGATTTTATAGTTAGACACATAAACTGACAAAAGGTGATTAATTCAGAATACGGTTACCTAAAAACAAATACTGAATTACAAAACTTGATCGATTTTGATATCCCACTGCAGCTATCTGGAGACTCCTTTTTCATGGAAATTCTTCTACTTCTAAAGACTTGAAAATAGCGGTAACTACCCAACTTAAATTATGCAATATGTTACTTCCAACCAATTCAAACTACTTTTACTCTAATTTATCCTGTGCATATCTGTGATGTAGCTAAGAGGAAGCAAGAAATCTGATTTTCAGGAGAGAAAATTGAGGCCCAGTAACTTCTCTTGATTCCCTTTGGACTGTGTTTTCTGCTTTATCCAGCTTTTCCGGACTTCCTACCTAAAAACTATTATGATACATTTAATTTATAAAAACAATGGGAAACAAAATTCTATGATACTCCTAGGGTTTAACAAAACCGGAGTCAGCAATCACAGTTCCAGTCGAAGCTGTCTTAAGGTATTCTTAAGGTATTCAGGTTGTGATATGAGAAAGACTTGAGTTTTGGGTGGGGTTTTCTTTCTTTTTTTTTTCCCCACTTCAGTATTAAATAGCTCCTATGCATCTTTTCCTGGGAACGTGAGCTTCATTTTTTTGAAAACACAGGTAAGCTCTCCTTTAATATGTGTGTAAGAGAGTGATCTTTTAGCATGTTTTGATACCCTCTTCATGTGCACTTGCATTTTCTTCTTTTTGTTCTCTGTCATTCCTTAATTCTGTGCTTTCAGAATTAGGCAGGCTAACTCCAACCAAAAAGGCCCAAGGTTTTCCCTTCTAGGCCAAAGGGTGGTATCTGCCTTGACTCCCCACCCTTTCGGTAACACTCCTGCTCCCCCAGGCCCTCATCAACCTTCCTTTCCCATTGAGGCAGATTAGCATCATGCTTAAGGGCTCAGACTGTGGTTTAAAGCCAGACTGCCTGGATTTAAATCATGGCTCTGCTGTTTACGCTGAGTGACCTTTCGCAAGTTGCTTACTCTCTCCGTGGCTCATTTTCCTCTGTAAAAAGGGGAATAAATGCACCTACTGCATAGGTTCTTCTATTGAGTTACTTCATTTAAATCCCTTATAAGAATGCCTGGTACAGTTAACACTACGTAAATGTTAGCTATTACTATTGCTGTCATTACATTTTTGTTATACAATATCTTGTAATCTGGAAGGACGTCTAAAGACCATCATTCTTCCTGCTCATGTTGCTTTTAAGTGCACACAACGCTGCCATTTCACGCATCAGACACCAAAAATTAAAAGGTTAAGAACATGTGATGACCCACAAAGAAAGAGTGCTCATTTTGATGCCTTTTTAAAACATTTAAACATGTTATATACTCTTTATGTCCACTTCTCAATTCCTACCAAAAAGGAGTTTAACCTGAATAATTATATCATCTGAATACTGTACATAGATTTTTTTCTAAGTCACCATGATGTAAAATGAAAATGCTGACCTTTCAGATGTTGGATTAACATATGATTAGATAGCTCAAAGGCCAGAAGTGCTTTTTCTATATCTTACCAATGTGTTCAGCAGATTAGCATGAACAACAACAACAAAAATACCACAGTCTTCAAATTATACTTTGGCTTCTGTTGTTTTGAAAACTAGACTTCAGATATACTTTGTAGATTTCAGACATGGGTTTTCGACATTGTAGGATATATAGCTACAGAGAGGAGATCATTTTTAGTTTTTTCTCCCCCTATAATCTTCCTTTGGCAGAACAGTTACAATTTTTAAAAAAATCCATTCAAAAGGAGACTTGAGGAGTTTTCCATCCACTTTTTCATTTCTGGAAGCCTGACTTTCTTTTTTTCTTTTTTTTTTATTGTGTTATGTTAGCCACCATAGTTTTTTGATGCAGTGTTCCAAGATTCATTGTTTATGCACCACACCCAGTGCTCCATGCAATCCTTGCCCTCCTTAATACCCACCACTGGGGGTTACCCATCCCCCCCACTCCCCTCTAAAACCCCCAGTTTGTTCCTCAGAGTCCACAGGCTACTCCTTCTGAAGAACATCTGATTAATGGGTGACCAATACATCCCACCACCGCCTCCCCACTGGAGTGCCCGCCAACATAGGAACTGGTGCTTCTGGAATGCCTCATCTCTATGTCCCCAGTTATTTTTCCAGTGGAAGCTGCTTCTGCTAGAAGAACTCTTCTCTAGTCCCAAACTCACCGAGTCCCTGCTCCTGAGTCCACCACCTCTGCTATTCCAGCTCCCACCTCATTCTTACGCACCAATCTCCCCTTCACGTAGCAATAGAGCAAAGGGAAATACTGCGGAGGGGGATCTCACAGTTGCCCCAGTGGCCGAAAGCTGCACTCCTAAATGTCTTTCCCACTGCCCTCCAACCAATTAAAACTCCAAATAAGTATTCCCAACTAAATAAGCTCATGCTTTACTGTGCAATACTACTTTTGTAAGCTTCCTTGGAAATCACTCATTAGAAAGAATAGAAGTTCTCTGAGGGCAGAGAATTTTGCCCATGTACTCCATCTCCAGCATATACCCTAGGTCATCAGCTTTAAGTTGCCATCACTTTTAAGACACATTTCGGATGAGCAAAAATGTGCAAAACAAATGTGCATCCTACAGTCGATGAAATATGGCAACAGAAGTAACTCTTCACATAGTAAGTGCTTAATAAACGCTTACTGACTTATATTTTTTGAAGTTTCTGTGGGAAAATCTTTTGAGGGCCAAACAATTAGCTTACAGATATATCTGCAGGGGGCAAGGGACTAGAACTTGAGGATTGCCTATATTCCTAATAGCCAATTGTGAATTGTGAATAGCCAATTGCCAATTGTGAAAAGAACAGAAGTTCTCCAGACAGTGATGTGTTCCTATCTGTGTGTGTGTCTGTCTCTCTTCTCTCTCTCCTTACCTCATCAATTAGTTTTCTGGCATTTGCGATAGTGTAATCACCAGCAAATAATACCACTAAGCATGACTCATCACTGCTCTTCTGCCTCTGACCCCGAGATACTGGAACGATACTTCTATTGGCTTCTGTGGAAACGCGGACAGCTTTGAGCTCTTCGGTAGTAGGCAGAGGAACATGGTCTTGAACTACAGCATCTTCGGGAAGAAGGCTCCAGTTGAGCTCTCCTGACACGGGTGTAAAGTCATGAATGTTGCTCCAGGTATTATTGAAGATACTCAGCCCCGCATCCTTGAACTGGAACGCTAACTCAGGGTAGTACCATTGGAAGCAGCCAAACTTGATGTTTGTGGAAGACTCAATGATGGGTTGAGTGGCACAGCACAGAAAGACTTCCAGCTTTCTACAATCCCGCACACGAAACTGCTGGCAGGCTAGCGTACACTTGCAATCTCTGCAATTCCGAAAAAACACACTGCCTTTCACAGGTCCCAGAAAAATCACACAATTAGTACAGTCATCGATAGTAATCGTAGCAGAGTGATCAAAGATATAGATGTTACAGTTCTCACAGTCTTGAATGAGAAACTGTTGTCCCGCCACTTGGCCAGGTAGGCGACCTACTGTTTCATCCTTCAGGCCACTGAACATGTAGTCTTTTGGATCAACCTGCAGGGACAAAACACAGGCCTTGAGTATTACTAACATCATTCAACAACTATTAGTCAAGTGTCTACTGGGTACCAGGCCCAATTCTTGGTGCTAAAATAGTAAGTTCCTACTCTCACCGACTTTGCAACATAGTAAGAAAATGAAAAGCACAAATTATTTCTTCCAGTAGTTAAGAAGAATGGGGGCAGGGAAAGGGAGAGGAAACTGTGATAAAGAAAGGCTCAAGGACGTATCAACCAAACAATGTGTGGACATTGTGTGGATCCTGTTTCAACACACCAACTATAGAAACACATTTTTGAAACAGTTGGGGACATTCTCATGCACACAACATTTTGGATGATATTAAGGAATATTTCACCCTTTTTCTGATGTTTCACTTTTTAAATTTCTTAATTCAAGTATAATTAACATTACAGTTTTATATTAGTTTCAGGTGTACAGTGTAGTGATTTAGTAATTCCATACATCACCTGGTGCTCATCACAAGTGCCCTCTTTAATCCCCGTCACCTATTTCACCCATCCCCCTACCTACCTCCAGTTTGTTCTCTATATTTAAGGGTCCAGTCTTCTGACTGCCTTTTTCCTTTGTTCATTTGTGTTGCTTCTTAAATTCTACGAGTGAAAAATTTTAAACCTTCTGAAATTGGAAATACACCCAGATTGAAATATATTTCTTTATCCTTCAATAAACGGATGTGTGGGTCTTGGTTTCTAAGCCCCGACTGATTTCTGCAATATGCTACAGAAAATGGAAGAACCTGAAGGCACAGAATTACTATATGGCATAACTCCCATCTGCAAATTTGATTTGAATATTTATTAAGCTTTTCCTACAAGGCAATTCTTCAAATGCCACCATTCCCAACCTTAGATATTCTAAACTAAAGCACACATAACCTTTTAAACACTATGCCTGTAATTTGTCACATTATATATTTTAAAATTCTAACTGACCTCTAAGAGTCACAGAAAGGCCATTTTAATTTTTCCAAATTAGTCTACTTGCACTGTTCTACCTCTTTGCAAATACTATATTTCATATAAAACTATTTGTGTGCCAGAAACAGACTCCCATATAGTAGATAAATTTTTGATTACTCACAAAGGATAATTTATGCATCCCAACCATCACTAACTTAAAGTGGCTTATTCAGTAATGTACAATAAATGTTGTACTTAACCAGTTTTACATAATGTACTAGAAGGAGTACTGGTCTGTAGCATGAGGCGATAAAAGAGGCACTTTGTTTCCCAGTCTTAATTCTGTCACCTATGAGCAACATGATCTTGGAAAGGCAAGAACTTTCCAGATCTTCAGTCATTCAACCAACATCTGAACACCCAATATGAGCCAGATAATCTCTCAGGCACTAATGTGAGTATGACCAGCTTTTCCCATAAAAAAGTAAACACTAACCTAAACAGATGATTTAAAAACAACTCGGCTGTATAATGCAAGATGCCTAGAATATTCTGGAAACAAAGAGGAAGGAAACCTGGGGTGGAGGAGGTAGGGTGTAAGAATTTACTAACAAAGTGAGAATGAACCAGCTGGAGTTCACCACATAAAACAGGTAGGAGTAAAAGATCCTCTTTTTCCACACCACGCAAAAGTGAAAGAATTAACAAAATAAAACTCTTCAGAGAACATGAGGAAAACCAAACATGGTTTGGTGTTTACCAGTGATACTAGAATGGGAGCAGATGAAGCTAGAGAGATAGGCAGGGGCCATATTACAAAGCCTGGAAGTTATCCGTGGGCAATAGGGTACCACAGGAGGGTTTTAAATAAGAGAAATTTACATTTCAGGAAGTTTACTCTGTAAGAATAAGGAGGTGGGCATGGATCTGAGACTCTTGCTGTCAGCAGTGGCTAGAAGAGTAAGATGGGATAAATTTGAGAAATACTGAGGAAGTAGAATCCATCAATTCGGTAATTCAACAGCTGTTGGCAGAAGGGTGGGTCCAAAATGATTCTTAGTTCTCTCGTCAGTGTTTTCCGACTGTTTTGGACTATAACGTGCATTAGCAGATTCTTCAACACAGCCCAGTACCACTACTGGTGAGTATTTTTGCACATGTACACACACCAAAGAAATAAAAGCTTCATGAATAACATTTACCCTGATTTTGTGGCAAGCCCCCCAGCACACACAAAATTTTCTATTATGCCCTGAAGGGTTTGAAAAAACACTACTCTGATTTATATGATTGGATGTTAGAGCGCCATACCTCAGAAAAAGTGAAAAATACAGGGGGCAACACAGGTTTAATGTGGAAAGTATTATTCAAGCAATTGTTTCTAGGATTTTACAGTGATGCATGTATATAAAGGTACTGGGGCGCCTGGGTGCCTCAGTCAGTTGGGCAACCCTTGGTTTCAGCTCAGGTCGTGATCTCATGGGTTGTGAGATTGTGCACCGTGTCAGGCTCCTCACGTGTGGAGTCTGCTTGAAGATTTTCTCCCTCTGACCGTCCCCTCAAATAAATGAACATACCTTAAAAAAAAAAAAGTACAGTATTCCAGTTTGGTCTCTAAAAAGAAACCCAATCAGCATAGTTGCTGGTTCCCTATTGCCCAAGATCAACCCCAAAGGGACCATGTAAGGAAAACACCAAGAAAAGGGGAAACTATGAGAAGTCCCTGTGGGGGCGTGTGGGAGGATAAAACAAAAAAGGAACCTCTGGGATTTCTGCTCTTGCTTCTCCCCCACCCTAAATCTTGAGACAACTGTGCTTCTCCCACAACTGCTGGGACTCAGATCTCTGGTCCAGACTTCCTTTGAGTAAATTTAGGGCAGGACAGAAACCTTGTGCTGTTGAAGAGGTGGGAAAAAACAGGGGGGACTAACTCTGACAGTTGCTCTGGACTTCTCCAAACCCTTGTAACTGGCGGATTAAAATCTAAGCAGTATCTTCTAATGCTGCTTCTCCCAACTACTAATTGGTCAAGTAGACCAAAAAAATTAACAAAATACAGAAGCACTGAACCACACAATGAGAACAAGCTTAAGTTCTGCATCCAGGAAGTAGAGTGCACTCTCAGTTTTCTTAAGGACACACTAAAGCTTTTAAAAAAATCATATAGTAGATCCTAAGGCCTAAACAAATTTTAAATAATAGGTAACATACAGACCATGATATGAGACTAACATGTAATTAGGTTAAAAGTTAATAACAAAGGACACTTTTAAAAATTCTTGCCTACTTGAACATTTTAAAAACACACTGCTAAATAACTCATGGGTTAAAGAAGAAATCATAATCAAATCTAAAAATACTTGAATTAAATGTTAAGGCACCACATTTGGGATGCAGCAAAGACAGTGCTTTGAAGGAAATCTCTAACCTTAAATAGCTATAGTAAAAACACTCAAAATCAGTTAAATGTCCATCTTAAGAAATTAGACAATAAACAATAAACCTGCAGAAAGTAGGAGAAAAAAGATAAATAGTAGAAATGAGTAACTTAAGTATTAAATATATAAAACAAAACATCAGCAAAGCTAAAAATATGCTTTGGGGGGCAAAAAAGAGGCAAATTTCTGGCAAGAATGACCAGGGAAAGAAGAATGAAACACGAACAGTATGAATAAAAAGGGGGATATTACCATAAATAGAGGTTAAAGGAGAATAGTATCAGTAACCATATACCAACAAGTTTTAAGAGATTTTGTCTGTGAAATGAACAAATCTCTTAAAAAAATAACTTAAAAAAAAAAAAAACCACAACTCACTCCAGAGGAAGTTAAATGCTTAAATAAAATGCTATTACTACTAAAGAAATACAACCAGTGGGCTAAGTGTTCCCACAAAGAAAACACCAGGCCCAGATGGTTTTATAAGCAGATTCCAATTTTATTTATCCCAGGTTCATGCAAACCCATAAAGGCAATAGAAGAAGAAGGAACAGCCCTAACTCATGCTATTAGCCTGTCTGGCTAGACCCTAGTAAGAAAAACAAAGACATAACGAAAGAAGATTTTAGGTTCATTTCACCCACATCTATAGATAGCGGAAAGAAAAAAAAAAAAAACCCTGCAAATTAAATCAATCCTATAAAAAGAGAAAGCACCACAACCAAGTTGAGTGCAAATGGTTCAGTATTAGAAAATCTTTCAGTGTAAGTCACTATTATGTGATAACAGCTTACATTTTACTCCTAAGTCCTATTGATCTCCTATGGGAATTTATTCTTCAGTAAACTGGAAGCACTTGCTGTGGCCTATGTCCTTCAACTCCCCTTTGCCCAGATGGCCTTCCTTCTCCTAGTTCTTGTCCACCTGTCAAACTTCTGTGAAGCTTTCCAGTTTCCTCAATCAGAAGCCTGCTCTCCCTTTTCAGAGTACCTATATTACATTAAATACCAGTGTCCGTCCCTTCCTGTAACCAATCTATTTAAAACTGAAACACCTCCTCCAATACTACCTCTTTACCCTTCTTTATTTTTCTCCAAAGCACTTAGCTTCCTTTTAATGCACTATGGATGCATCATATTTATCGTCTTTATTCTACCAATCCTCCATTATGGATGTAAGCTCCATGAGGAAAAGGATTATCTGTTTTGCCCACCCATTTCCCCCGAACCCAGAACAGTGCCTGGCAGCCAGAGGCACTTCACACACCAATAGTGAATCCATTTTAACTACTTAATCTTGATTACCTCAGCGTGTGTAATCTAAGGTAGGTGGTCCCCACATGTCTCTTTAATAAACAAACGTGAAGAGTTAACTAGGTTTGGTCATCACACACTTCTCCACTGCCCATTCTCCAGAAGAGAGACCCTGATAATGATCAAGAACAACATGATATTCTCAGGGACATTCAGTCAGGTCACTGATCGAGTTGGCCAACTTCTAAGTAGAAAGATAATTACACAGAAGGAGGCGGAGGCACTCTTAATATCAGGGCTGGGGTTTTCCTTTTTACATTCTCTTCTCTCCCATACCTGTGGTAAAAGCAAGCTGCAGCTGCCTTCCACTTGGAAGAGCCAGTGAAGGGAATGGGAATGTGGGCATGGAGCAGGCTAATGGGATCTGGATCTAATCCAGGCCTTAAAGTGGAGAAAAGGGAACATCCGAGAGTTCTGCTTTAGGCCTTATGGAGCGTAGGAACATTGTCTGGTCTTCTTCAGCCTGTCACCTTGGCACCAGTCCACCCCCCACAGTGGGGCTGAGAAGATCAAGAGCACCAGGATTAGGTGTAGGCAAAAGGGGCCCAGGAGTTGGCCTGTCTCTACCAAAGCCTCAAACCCACTGGGCAAGTAGAATCTTCAAGGTTCAGCTTATGGTTTATCTCACTGTACCAGAAACTCCTTAAAACTCTGATGTAAAACTTTGTGTGTATTCTCCTGGGGAATTAATTTAGGGTTCAAGATTCTGGCCAAATCATCTTTGCTTGAGATATGGATAACAAGTTCAAACATTTGCAAGCACATTTATCTGAGAGTTAAGTAGGGAACAAACCAGTGTTTGGATAAAAATTAAAAAAAAAAAAATAATGAAACAGTAGGGGCGCCTGGGTGGCTGAGCTGGTTAAGCATCTGCCTTTGGCTCAGGTCTTGATCTTGGGGTCCTGGGATCCGCAGATCAGGCTCCTGGCTCAGTGAGGAGTCTGCTCTGCTTTTCTCATTCTCTCTGCCGCCACCCCCATGTGTGCTCTTTCAAATAAGTAAAATTAAAAAAAAAACAGTTAATACCTGTTACTTAAAGGAATTTAGTGAATTTGTTTTGCATGGAAATGATACATAAGATGTATAGCATTTGAGAAATTTCAACTAGGTTGTTTATAATACAATTAGTACTCTATCAGAAGTTGCAGTTAAGACTTGTTGCAAATGCTGAAATAATAGCCACTTTTACCTTCGAAATCACTGAGCTGCTACCTGAGTCGGCACCTTAAGTGTTATGTACGGAATACCTATAGCTTCTCCAAATTCAAACGCTGAAGCCCTAGCCCAGGAAGTGATGGTACTGGGGTACTGGGGAGTTAGTCCGCTCAGGTTTAAAAGAAGTCACAAGGGCAGGGCCTCATGATGAGATTAGTGCTCTTAGAAGAAAAGACCTCCCTCTCTTCCTCCCTCTTTCTCATCTCCCTCCCTGCGCACACAATAGAGGAAAGGCCGTTGAATGCAGCAGAATATGAGCCAGAGAGCAGGCCCTCACCAGTGAGAACTGCAGAACTCTGGGCACATTACAATTCTGTCCAAATCCCTGCTGTAAGAGACTTGACCAAACTCCAGCATGGCTTCTAGTAGCACAAGCCATGTCTCTAGAAGGACTCTACCCCCCTACCCCTGGGGGGTAAAATTTTCCTGCCAGGGAAATTTACTATGTGTTCTAGCTAATACCAGATAATAGGCCCCTGACCTTCCTTTCTTAGAGCATTGATTAAAAAGGGCTCCACAGTTGTGAATATGTAAATCTTAAAACACAGAAATATCTTTTCCAAGGACCTGAGAGTCATTCCTTTGAAATATAACTACCAGGAAGGACAGGGCCTCTGTCTACCAGTCTCTGTGGGAGGATAGAATTCTAACTTTGATAACTGTGAGTGAACAAACACAGCTGGTGTAATCACATTTACACTGACCAACTTTGTAATTTTCACTTCTCTGACTCTCCCTGCTCCCTCATTTTCCTGATAAAATTGCTGAAATCACCTCTCCACAAACTGGAACGCAGCTCAGCTCTGTCCCCTACTGTCAGCAGTTACTGAATAAAATCTCTTTTCAATGCTTTAACTAATGTCCAGCAGTATTTACCTTTGACACCAGACGCTCCATCTGCTGGTACCTTGATCTTGGACTTCTCAAGTCTCGAACCATCTAATAAATAAATGTCTGCTGTTTAAGCCACCTAGTCTATGCTATTTTGTTATGGCAGCCTGAGACAGACTAAGAATGGTTGCCACAACAAAATAACAGACCAGATGGCTTAAACAACAGAAATTTATGTCTCTCAGTCTGGAGGCTGGGAAGTCCAAGATTAAGGTGCCATCACAGTTGGTTTCCTGTGAGACCTCTCTCTCTGGCTGGCAGACAGCAAACAGCTGCCTTCTCCCTTATATCCTCCTCACATGGTCTTCCCTGGTGAGTGCAGGGCAAGCTCTCTGCTGTCACTTCTCATAAGGACACTAATCCTATCAGATAAGGACCCCAACCTATGATCTCCTTTAACCGTAATTACTTCCTTGGAGGCCCCATCTCCAAACACAGCCACACAGAGAGTTAGGGCTCCTACATGGGAATTTTGGAGGGACACAAATACTCAGTCTTTAACAACTGCCAATGATGACAAGTTAAATGTAATTTTACTATTCTTCTAAGTACTTTATCTGGACACCTCAGTTCTTCTAGTTATGGGGAGAAATTCATGCTATAGTTAAAGATCCTCTAAGCAAAAGAGTTCTAAAGTATAAAATTATTTGGACTGTCAATGCGGTCTACAAAGGAGAAATTTAGGATTTATGTTGCTGTACTTTCTCAACAAATCCTGAAAGTTCTTCAAAACAAAAAGTAATAATAAATAATCTGAAGCTTAGTACCATAGTCATTTTGCAAGAGTTACTAGTTCTCAAGTAAAATGCCCCAAATCACAAACATGGAAAGGTCATATTCCAAGCTACCTTTTCACGAGAGCCACTTATGAAGTGAGCTTAGTTTAGGCTGTATTTCTTACTATAATCCATAAAAGACAGTAGATACACTTTCAGAATCAAAGAAAACACTTCAACAGCTGCAATTCACCTGAGACAGCTAATAAACTAAGTTAAGCAGTATTTTCCTAACAGAAAATACTGAGTAGCAATCCGAATTTTCCATTAAAATTCATCTCCACGGGTAAACTTCCATAACGATAATCTGAGATGAAATGATGAATTTGTTAATTTCAGTGGAAAGCCTGTCTGCAAAGAAGTCCAACATAAAGCTCTGGAGTGTAAGAAGCACTGTTATAGGTATGAGATACCATTCTCACTGCTTTATAATCATTCACTCAGTATCATAAAAACCCCGGGACATGATGGGTTTTAGTTGATTGAGCACCTGACTCCTGATTTCAGCTCAGGTCATGATCTCAAGGTGGCGAGATCCAGAGCAATGGGCTCCGCCCGCTCTCTCCTTCCCCCTTTGCCGCTCCATCCTCCCAGCACACAGACGCGCTCTCTCTCTCTCTCTCAAATAAATAAAGAACATCTCTTTAAAAATACTCATAAAAATCCCTGTAAGAGTTGTGTACTATTATTTCTGTTTTACAGATGAGAAAATTTAGCTATTCAGAGGCTAAATGACTTGCCCTAAGTTACACAGTTAGTAAGTGCTTGAGCTCAGTCTCAGACCTAGGCAGTCTGGCTCCTAAGTATATTTTCTGGGTTGCTTCTTCACATTTAACCATATTCAAACAGAAACCAATGTTTACTGGCACTTAAATCAATGGAACAGAGTAGAGAGTTCAAAAATAGACTTATGTTACATTGGCAAAGGTGCAAAGGCAATTCAATACAGAAAGGATAGTCTTTTCAACAAATGTTATTGGAACAACTGGAAATCTGTATGTAAAAAAAGAAAAAGAATCTCTCATATTTTGTACCATATATAGCAATTAACTCAAAATGGATCACAGAACCCAACTGTAAAACCAAAACTCTACAACTTCTAGAAGAAAGCAGAGGAGAAAATTGTTGTAATCTTGGTTAGGCAAAGATTTTCTAGATGTGAAACCAAAAACACAATCCACAAAAGAAAAAATTGAAAACTGGAGTTTTATCAAAATAGAAAATTTTGGGGGCTGCCCGGGTGCCTCAGTCATTAAGCATCTGCCTTCAGCTCAGGTCACGATCCCAGGATCCTGGGATCGAGCCCCACATTGGGCTCCCTGCTCAGCAGAAAGCCTGCTTCTCCCTCTCCCACTCTCCCTGCTTGCGTTCCCTCTCTTGCTGTGTCTCTCTGTAAAATAAATAAATAAAATCATTTTTTAAAAAAGAAAATGTTTATTCTTCAAAAGACACTGTTAAGAGAAGACAAACCATTAATTGGGGTAAAAATCTGCAAAACACACATATGACAAGGGATTTGTATCCAGGATATATTAAAAAAAAGCCATTAAAAAATGTCATTTAACATTTAAGAAAACAAACTAGTAAAAAAGGGGCAAAAGATTTTAATAAGCACTTCACCAAAGTAAATATATGGATGGCAAATAAGTACATGGAAAAATCCTCAACATCATTAGTCATCAGCGATATGCAAGTTAAACGACAATGGAATACCACTACGTGCCTATTAGAATGCCTAAAATTAAAAAAAAACAAAAACAAAAACCTTGACCATACCAAGTGCTGGTGGCATAGCAACTGCCACCATAGCATCTCGTATGTTGCTTGTAAGAATGCAAACTGGCATAGCCACTTTGGAAAATAGTTTGGCAGTTTCTTATAAAGTTCAATACAAAATGTCCATGTGAGTCAGTAATCCCACTCCTAGGTATTCACCCAAATGAAGTGAAAAATTATGTTCACTCAAAAACTGCATGCAAATGTTTTTGGTAGCTTAATTCATCATTACCCAGACTGAAAACAACCCCAATGTTCCTCAACTAGTGAATGGATAAACAAACATGGTATACCCATATAATGCAATACTACTCAACAGTAAAAGGGAACTCCTGATACATGCAACAACATGGCTGAATTTTAAAATTATCATGCTAAGTGAAAGGAGGCAGACTCAAAAGGTTACACACTACATGATCCCACTTATATGACATTCTCAAAAGACAGAACTATAGGGATAAGGATGCCCGGCAGGTTTAGTTGGTAGAGGGTATAACTCTTGATCACCAGGTCAAGAGTTTGAGTCCCACGTGGGATGGTAGAGATTACTTAAATAAATAAAACTTTTTGAAAAAAGACAAAACTGGAAGGATAAAAAACTGATCAGAATAACTCAATCAAAGAAAGACAGCTATCACATGATTTCTCTGGTATGAGGAATTTAAGAGGCAGAGCAGGGGTCATGGGGGTAGGGAAGGAAAAAATGAAACATGATGGGATAAATAAAAAAACTGATCAGAAGCTGGGGGCAGAGTTGACTATAAAAGGAACACAAGGAAATTTGGAGGTATGACGGAACTGTTCTATATCTCGATTGTGGTGATCAGTTACTCAACTACTTTCATTTGCCAAAACTCATAGCTGTACACTTTATTTTTTTAATTAAAAATTTTTAAAATTAATATATACTATACTATTAGCCCCAGGGGTACAGGTCTGTGAATCGCCAGGTTTACACACTTCACAGCACTCACCATAGCACACACCTTCCCCAATGTCCATAACCCAACCACCCTCACCCTACCCCCCCCCACAACCCTCAGTTTGTTTTGTGAGATTAAGAGTCTCTTATGGTTTGTCTCCCTCCCAATCCCATCTTGTTTCATTTACTCTTTTCCTACCCCCCCAAACCCCCAATGTTGCCTCTCAACTTCTTCATATCAGGGAGATCATATGATAATTGTCTTTCTCTGATTGATTTATTTCGCTAAGCATAATACCCTCTAGTTCCATCCACATCATTGCAAATGGCAAGATTTCATTTCTTTTGATGGCTGCATAGTATTCCATTGTGTATATATACCACATCTTCTTTATCCATTCATCTGCTGATGGACATCTAGGTTCTTTCCATAGTTTAGCTATTGTGGACATTGCTGTTATAAACATTCGGGTGCACGTGCCCCTTCGGATCACTACATTTGTATCTTTAGGGTAAATACCCAGTAGTGCGATTGCTGGGTCATAGGATAGCTCTATTTTCAACTTTTTGAGGAACCTCCATGCTTTTCATGAGCGTTTTCCAGAATGGTTGTACCAGCTTGCATTCCCACCAACAGTGTAGGAGGGTTTCCCTTTCTCCACATCCTCGCCAGCATCTGGCATTTCCTGACTTGTTAATTTTAACCATTCTGACTGGTGTGAAGTGGTATCTCACTGAGGTTTTGATTTTCATAACTGTATATTTTAAAAGGGTAAATTTCACTGTATGTAAGTTATACTGCTTTTAAAATAAAATTACTTAAAATTTCAACATTGTGGGGCACCTGGGTGGCTCAGTGGGTTAAGCCTCTGCCTTCGGCTCAGGTCATGATCTTGGGATCCTGGGATCAAGCCCTGCATTGGGCTCTCTGCTCAGCAGGGAGCCTGCTTCCCCCTCTCTCTCTGCCTGCCTCTCTGCCTACTTGTGATCTCTCTGTCAAATAAATAAATAAAATCTTTTAAAAAAATTTCAACATCGTTAAATCAGTTTTAGGACTACACAGTTACATAGCTGAAAGGTTATTTCATAAATGAAAGTGGCAGTGCCATGAAATTATAGAAATAATAATAGGGGCACCTGGGTGGCTCAGTGGGTTGAGCCTCTGCCTTCGGCTCAGGTCATGATCTCAGGGTCCTGGGATCGAGCCCCGCATCAGACTCTCTGCTCAGCGGGGAGCCTGCTTCCCCCTCTCTCTGCCTACTTGTGATCTCTGTTAAATAAATAAATAAAATCTTCTAAAAAAAAGAAATAATAATAAATACCAGTACCTTGATCTTATGTACACTGAGGACAAAGAAGGTGAAACACTGTATATTAGTTCACTGTGTTGCTAAATTCATAACCACAAAATAGAATTATGAAATTTTAGGTTTGAAAAGGATTTTCCATACCATCTAACCTAATCTTAACCTAATTTTACCACCCTATCACATTCCCTTTCTTCACCCTGATTTGCCTGAATGCATCTAGCCATGCTTACCCTCCCTGCGCAGAGACGCTCAAAGAATTCGAGAACTGGAGTGGATGTTAAGAAATTGAGGGCTGGAAAAGCTAAAGGCCTTCCCCAATAAGGGTATACTGGTGTATAGAATACATATTAAAACCCCAGTCCCATATACTTTTCACTCTCTGTGCTTTTCCCCTTTACCAAAACTTTATGTAAGTGAAAAAATTTGAACCCTCTGCACACTCTTGGTAGAAATATAAAATGGTGCAGACACTTTAAAAAAGTTCAGCAGATCTTCAAAAAGTTAAACATAGAATTACTATATGACTCAGGAATACCATGCCTAGGTATATTCCCAAGAGAAATATTATGTCCACATAAAAAATTGTACACAAATATTCATAGCAGCATTATTTGTAATGGCCAAAAAGTGAAAATAACCCAAATGTCCATCAATTGATGAATGGATAAATAAATTGGACAAGTAAAATTTATAAGTAAATATCTATTCTGTGGAATAGTATTCACTAATAAAAAGGAATACTACACTGATGATTGTTATAATATGCATGACTCTCAAAGACATGCTAAGTGAAAAAAGCCAGTTAACAAAAGGCCAAATACTGTGTGATTCCATTTATATGAAATGTGTAAAATAGGCAAATCTGCAGAGATAGAAAGTAAAATTGTGGTTTCCCAAGGCTGGTGGGGGGGGGTGGAGAGGGAAGTGGGAATAACTACTAATAGGTATGGGTTTCTTTTGTGGGTAATGAAAATGTTCTAAAATTTTAGTGATGGTATCATAACCCTGTGAACTTACTAAAACTACTGAACTATATACTTTAAGTGAGTAAACTGTATGGTAGATGTATGTCAATAAAGCTATTTTTTATATTAAAACTGTTCAATTTTATTAGTTTCATACTTCCATGTGCCTCAATTTTTCTTTTTATTTAATCACTTTAGGATGGTGTAAACATATGGGATTTATGCCTGGCTTCATGCTTATACAAATTCGAATAGTATTATAATAAAATAAGAGTCAAGCAGAAATCTGTATTAGTCTTTTATAGGTATCCATTCATTAATCACATATTTTCCCCCAGAGATCACATTTTTATTAATATTTCTATTTACATACACTGCAAGTATATCTGATTATAAAAATAAGGTGTGCTTCTTACCAAAACTTTAGATAATTTAGACATTTATTTCTAGTCCTTTTTAGGACACCAAGATACATTTTTCTGGTTTTCAAATTTTCATTCCAGTGTAGTTAACATACAATGTTATGTTTCAGGTGTACAATATAGTGATTCAGCAGTTCCATACGTTAGCCAGTGCTCACCAAGGTAAGTATATTCTTGATCCCCTTTACCTGTTTTACCCAGGCCCGCCCACCCAACCTCCCCTCTGGTAACCACCAGTTTGTTCTTTACAGTTACAAGTCTGTTTTCTGGTTTGTCTTTTTTTTTCCTTTGTTCATTTGTTTCTTAAACTCTACATAAGTGAAATCATATGCTATTCGTCTTTCTTTGACTGGCTTATTTCGTTTAGCATTATACTCTCTAGCTCCATCCATGTTTTTGCAAATGGCAAGATTTCATTTTTTTCTGTGGCTGAGTATTATTCCATTACATGGACACCACATCTTCTTTATCCATTCATCTATTGATGGGACACTTGGGCTGCTTCCATAATTTGGCTATTGTGAATGATGCTGCAATAAACACGGGGGTGCAAATTAGTGTTTTGCATTTTTTGGGCAACTACCCAGTAGTGTGATTACGGATAGTGGGTAGTTCTACTTTTTATTTTTTGAGGAGCTTCCACCTTGTATTCCACCCCAGTGCACGTTTCCACCAACAGCAACGGTGCAAGAGGATGCCTTTTGCTCCACATCCTCGCCAACACTTGTTTCTTGAGTTTTTGATTTTAGCCATTCTGGCAGGTGTGAGGTGATATTTCATTGTATTTTTTTTTAACGATTTATTTTTTTATTTATTTGAGAAAGAAAGACCACGCTCTCAAGCAGGGGGAGGAGCAAAGTGAGAGGGAGAGAATCTCAAGCAGACTCCCTGCTGAGTGCCAAGCCCAACATGGGGCTCTATCTCATGACACTGAGATCATGACCTGAGCCTGAAATCAAGACTCCTGAGGCTTAATGCACTGAGCCACCCAGGCACCCCTCACTGTGGTTTTAATCTGCACTTCCCTGATGATTAGTGATAAAGCTGTTCATAAAATGAATAAACAAAGAGCTACTTACCACCTTTAAAAAACAAAGTAACCAAGTAACAACAACTTTATGTAAAAGATTTAAAAACCTGTAGACAAATTCTTTGATCCTCCTCCCATGGAGGAGGGCCACAAATGGGTGGGCATTTGTGACTACCTCAACCAAGAGAATGTGGCAAAGTAAGGTACATCACTTAAGAGGCTAGTTTGAAAAGCCATGCAGCTTCTCCTGGTCTCTCTTAGAGGACACCTGCCCTTGGAACCCAGCCATCATGCTGTGCAGAAGCTTAGACTGCATGAAGAGGCCACTGGCCCTCAGCCTAGCCAAACTCCAGGATCAACTTGCCAGCCAGCACTGCCATTAAGCCGTATTGAAAGGAGATCCTTGGGCCCCCAGTCGAACTGCTGCATCTGATATGGCAGAGAGCCAACCTTGCTATACCCTACCCAAATTGCCGAGTTGTGAACAAAATAAATACTTGCCATTAGTCTAAGCCACTGAGTTTTAGAGCAGTTTGGTTTGGTAGGCAGCAATGGATACCTAGAATATGTACTTTACAGATTTAAAAGGCTAAAAACAGCATTTAGCCCCCTACTCAGAGCAGATACTTCTTTCTAATAAGTGGCCATCGAACCACTGTCTGAATCTTTTGACTAATGTGGAGATCAGTTCCTCACAAAGCCATGCCTTCCACTGAGGAACCACACCAAGAATTATGATCTGCTTTTATAATAAGACCAGTTGTGTCCTGTCCAATCTCTGGTCTGAGTTCTATCTTCACAGGTGATTATTACTGTCTAACCCCCTTTTGTCAGGACAGTGCTTCACCCTGTAAAACAGTAGAGAAATCTTGGGCACCGTCGCATTTTATAGCCAAGAACCTGAAATGTATGAATGGACTGCTTTATCCAAAGTCATGAAACAGACACCAAATAAAATGCAGTTACTTGAATCTCTGGTATAAGGCTTTTGTTCAGTTTTATTTCTATCAAATATGAGACAAATGTAATGGATACATGATGTGTTGCCCATACTCAAATTCACAATTTTCATACTTATGCCATCATTGTTTAGAGGACTAATCCTCATTGCTATTACCTAGGAGAAGTAATGGTATGAATAACTGGAAAATGAAAACTACTTTTCTGTACCACTCATATTTTCCTTGTTTGCACTTAAATATTTCCTGTTTTAACTCAATAAAAGCAGTCAGCTCTTTAAGAGCAGGGATAATTTTTATAATTTTGAGTCTTCCTTGGTGTTTGAGTACCTATATATTGAATAATTTGCCTAGCCATGAGAGGCAGCATACAGATAAAAAGGATAAAAGCATTTCTTTCCAAGTAATTTAAAAATGGATGGAACTAGAGTAATACCCTCTATGCTAAATGAACTAAGTCAGAGAAAGACAAATACCAAATGGTTTCACTTATATGTGGAACTTAAGAAACAAAACAGATGAACACAGGGGAAGGGAAGGAAAAATAAAATAAGGTAAAAATGGAGAGAGAGGTAAACCATAAGAGACTCTTGACAATAGTGAATGAACAGAGGGCTACTGGAGGGGAGGAGGGAGACGGGATGAGGTAATTGGGGAATGGGCATTAAGAAGGGCCCTTAATGGAATTAAGCACAGGGTGTTATATGCAACTGAGGAATCACTAAATTCTACCCCTGACACTAATAACACACTATATGTTAGGACTTTTTAAAAAAGATTGTATTTATTTATTTGACACAGAGAGAGAGATCACAAGTAGGCAGAGGGGGGGAAGCAGGATCCCTGCTGAGCAGAGAGCCCGATGTGGGGCTCAATCCCAGGACCCTGAGATCATGACCTGAGCCAAAGGCAGAGGCTTAACCCACTGAGCCAGCCAGGCGCCCCATATGTTATGACGTTTTAAACAATCTTACAATCTAAAAATATTTCTCATGCCAATGTAGTAGTTGTACAGTAAGCTTTTCACTTTTTCAAAGTTAGCAGCGATAGAACATAAGCTTCATATACTGTTGATGACAGTATATCAGTCGCCATGACAACACTTAGTCTCCAAACATTCTAATTGAGACAATTGCTCCTAGCTTCAGTCCCCCAAGACTGACCCAATTACACAACTCAAAACCCAAAGCCCAGAGGGTGCCTCTTGACAAAGATACTCTGATTACACAACCTAAGGAAAAATTTAAACACCACTTTTCCAAATTGCAAGGAAACTTTTCAGGCAATGGATTATGTTTTTAAGTTGAATGGTAATTATCTGATGTAAATTTAAAACATATCTCACTTACATTCTCTGGGCTGTATTTGCATTCTGTTCCTTTTAAGGTACAACTAAGATCTTTTAGGACCAAGCAAGATTGTGCTAAACTCAGTAGAAGTATCCCTGGACTAATACAGAGCATTCGTACACTAGCCTAAATTGGCCTCATGAGAGATGAAGAACTAGAAAAAATATCTTTAAAAATCATATAAAATGAGGCACCCTAGGGTATGCTCCTAATGATTCCAAAGGAAGGGATGCCTGGGTCGCTCATTCAGTTAAGCGTCTGCCTCTGGTTCAGGTGATGATCCCAGGGTCCCACATCGGGCTCCTTGTTCAGCGGGGAGCCTGCTTCTCCTTCTGCCTGCTGTTCCCTCTGCTTGTGCTAGTGTTCTCTCTCTCTGACAAATCAAACCAAATCAAATCAAAGTAAAATAGAATACTCCTAAAGAAAAATCCCCAAAAGGGAAAGCAATGTTGGGTAATGTGGTACCTCCACGGTCTCAAAATGTAAACTAGTAATTCTCTTTCTCCAATGATCCAATAGATTTTTTTTAATTGGGTTGTTTTCAAAATATAATAATGTTTATTTAGTTAGAAAAATTCTGACTAGGTGAGTTGATCAATACTTTAACTTTTATTATGCACAGTATCAGAAGCATGAACTTATTTTACATACCCAGTAATATGTCTTACACCTCTACAACTACAGTACCTACTAGTATTCTCCAAAAATGTTCCCTGTAAGCTCAAAACTGTCTACAAATGAAAGTTTACTATATGCTCATATGTAAAAATTTTAGAAGTTGGTAAAAGAAAAAAAAAAATCACAGAATACATCCATGTAACTAAAAGGAGAAAGCGGAGCCTGGGTGGCTCAGTCAGTTGGGTCTCTGGCTCTTGATTTTGGCTCAGGTCATGATCTTAAGCTGGTGGAAGAGCTCTGCATTGGCCTGTGCGCTCAGCCCAGAGTCTGCTCGTCCCTCTCCATCTCTTTATCTCAAATAAATAAATAAATAAAATCTAAAAAAAATAAATACAAGGAGAAAGATTAACATGAGATTCTAACCAACCTGAACATTATGTTAATAAAGGTTAACTGTAAGACCATCTTTATGAAGTAATGAGTCAAAGGGCAACTGAGACTACTCGAAATAAGTAAATAAATAAAAGCACTTTCGTTTTAGCCTATGGTTTCAAAACAAAAAGCTAAAGTAAAAATCAAATACACAAGCCTCTCTATGACAGAGAATTCAAGGTTAAAGAGTATTAGAAATACTAAGGTTGAGGAAATCAATCTTTTAAAAACTGTCTGCCAAGTAACTTCGAATGATAGGTGCAATCTTCTATGACAGAGAGCATAGTACTTTCCATTCTTATGCAGTAAAATGATGCTATCAAGTACAGATAAGAGAATTAATATACCATGCAACCCAAGAAAGATCTGAGAAACCGGGTAGAAAGATGCAGTTCAGAATTCTGCAAAAAGCTTCCCATTGCTTAAATCTGTCACTTGGAGAACTGAGTTTCCATGAATAAATCATTCTGGCGACTGAAAATCATGCAGGAAGATCTATGAAATCATAACATGAATATGAACTTCACTATAAAGTATCCATGGGTCAATATATGTTGCATCAAGCAAGGAGGTAATTGTTCATAACGTTTATTTAAACATCCTTTTTTTTTTTCATTTTGCTCATTTTCTTTTTTTAAATTTTTTAATGTTTTTTTTGGCATGTTTAATTTTTTATTTTTTATAAACATATATTTTTATCCCCAGGGGTACAGGTCTGTGAATCACCAGGTTTACACACTTCACAGCACTCACCAAAGCACATACCCTCCCCAATGTCCATAATCCCACCCCCTTCTCCCAAACCCCCTCCCCCCAGCAACCCTCAGTTTGTTTTGTGAGATTAAGAGTCACTTATGGTTTGTCTCCCTCCCAATCCCATGTTGTTTCATTAATCCAATCAAGAAATGGGCAGAGGACATGAACAGACATTTCTGCAAAGAAGACATTCAGATGGCCAACAGACACATGAAAAAGTGCTCCAAATCACTCGGCATCAGGGAAATATTTAAACATCCTTTTGCAGTCAAATGCTCTACCACTGAGCTATACCCCCTAAACATCCTTTTGTTTGGAAAAGAAAAGTAATTGCCAAACCTATCAAAGTATTTTACTAAGCACAAAATGCAGAACTATGAGGAAAGAGGAAACATTATGAAATTTATGACTAAGTGTGTTTTGTGCAACACTAGGGGACGTTTCAAAGCTGTCTCATTGCTGGCTATATACAAAAGTGAAAAGAAGGGCGTTTTCATTCATTGAAAACAATAGCAAAATATTGCTTGGTTTATGCTGGTTATTTTCACCATACAGTCCTGACATTCGTGTCAAGACTGACTTTGATTTTCATTATTCCTTTTGGGTAACTGGAAGAGGAGGAAAAAGCAAAGCCATACGTTCAAGAGTCCACTTTGTTAACTGAGAAAATTCAGCAGTGGAATATACCATTAGGCACCAAAGAGATTTACCGGCTAGGGCAGACAAAAGAGAAAACAGTCACAGACGAACATGAGCTGCGAATAAAGATGAGAATCGGTCCCACGCGTAACTCGAGGACTGGACAAAACCCCGCTGGGCGCTGCGGGTGAAATGAGCAGATTTGAGATTCGGGGCATTCACGACCTCTTTCCCTGGAGTCCATCCTGGGACCGCAGGGAAAGCCCCCAGGGCTCTGACAATGAGCTCTAAGGCCCCCTGCACCGCTTCACAATTCCCCGTGACGCCCCCTCCAGCGGGGTATTTCACCGCACCCCAAAAAGTCACTCCCCCCGACTTCAACTACTCGCGTGGGAGAGGAGAGCGCACGCAAGAGAGCTGCAGCTGCTGGGTCGGCCCCCTCCGCGCTCCCGGGCCGCAAGGGACCCTCGCCGAGCGGCTCTGGAAGGGCTGAGACCAGGGGCCACCGGACTTTGGTTACCTTCTCGCGCTGGTCCCAGCTGTACTGCTTCGGCCGCCCCTCCCCGCCCTCGGGCTGCGACTCCTTCTCAGCCTTCCGCCTGTTGGAGAAGAAGCACCCCATGGTCCCGGCCACTCCCCGCCGGCCCGCTCGTTCAGGTATCCCCTGGGAGTGTGGCGTGAACCCCGGGCGCCCGGGCCCCGTAGCTCTCCGGACACCGCCCAGCGAAACGGCCCAGCAGTCCCCAGCCCGGGTTAGCCCGCCAGGCCCAACACCCCTTCTCTTTTTTCCTCTCAGTCGCCCAGACGACCCATTGCAGCCAATGACCATTCAGCGCCCAGTGAGCCAATCAAAGCCCCGAGAGCAGTCCTGCGCTGCCTATGAGGAGAGGACGACGTACGCACACAACCAATCCACGCCCCGCTCCGGCGCCAGCCCCCAGTGGCGGGTCCTGGGGGCTCTGGCGCACGCACAGCCGACCCCGCCCCCTAGTCCGGCCCCGCCCCTCCGAGGACACCGTGGGGATCTCTAGCTGCTCAGGGTCCCGCTTTGGCAGGCTTGTCTTTTTGCCCTTGGTTCTCAGTTACCAAGTTCTAGGCGCGGGAAGGCTCCCTAGTTGAGCATTAAGCTTCAGTTTTATGATGCAAGTGGTGAGGGAACAGGAATTGCGGCTGACACAGGAAGAGGCCCTGAAATTCGTAGTTTTCTCCCCTCCCTCCCGCCACATCGTTTGAGTAGTGTCGCCCCTCCGGAAACTTCCCTCAACCACACACCCCCTTTTGCCTCCTCTTCTGAGCTTTCTTAATATTCCTACATTTCACTCTGAAATTGCACAAGTACTTAGTAAAATAATTATTTGTGTATTCATTCCCTTTTGGAAATGTGAATTTCTTGAGGCCAAAAGGCCTTTTTTTTTTTTTTAAGATTTTATTTATTTATTTGACAGAGAGAGATTACAAGTAGGCAGAGAGGCAGGCAGAGAGAGAGAGAGAGGAGAAAGCAGGCTCCCTGCCGAGCAGAGAGCCCGATGCGGGACTCGATCCCAGGACCCTGAGATCATGACCCGAGCTGAAGGCAGCGGCTTAACCCACTGAGCCACCCAGGCGCCCCAAAAGGCCTTTCTTAAAAGAGCATGTATCTTTGAATTCCTTAGGCCTGGCTCAGCTCCATGGTAGACGCTCAGTAAAACGTTTGTCAGATGAATGCATGAATGAATGCATGCTAGTGAAGGAAGTATTTATAACCTCTTTTCTATATTCCTTATCAAAGAAAGTGAATTAAGTGTGTGTGTCGTGAAGGAGGGGGGTTTTATAGTAAAGGGTTCTTGTGAAATTTATAGCCTAGTGGAGGACATAAGCATTGCCATATAAGCAGTCAGCTCTAAGCAAATGGTATAGGGTTTGTATGAAGGTATTAAATATATATACACTAAATATTAACATTTGTTTCATTTGGGCCAAGTTTACTGCAATACACATGTATTGCTTATGTGATAGAAAAGGGTGCCTCGGTGGCTCAGTCGGTCAAGCGTGGGACTCTTGATACTGGTTCAGGGCATGATCTCAGGTGGTGAGAAGGAGCTCTCTGCTGCCCCAGGCTGCTCTGGGGTGTAGCTTGCTTAAGATTCTCTCTCCCTCTCCCTCTGCCCCAACCCCCACTTAAAAAAAAAAAAAAAGCAAGTTCTTGCTTCGGTTGTCTGAGTATTTTGACATCTTGGTAGGACACCAAATGTGGATCAGGTCAGGTTCAAATTTGGTTATCTTTTTACTTTCCCACACTTATTCACACTAGTGTATATCCTAAATGAGTCTCTGACTTAACTTGAGCATTAAGAATGTTCCCTTTTTCACTTCCTGCTTCTTATTACACAATCAGGAAGAAAAGGGCATGTGCTCAAGTATTAGAGATTACTGCAAATTTAAGTTCTAGATCTTAGGCAATAGGGCCTTTAAACTGTACATACTTTTTCTTCTTCCAATTGAAATGAAAGGTGTATGTGTGGGTGTTTTGGATAAGACACCTAGATATTTTATAGTCATAGAATGTTAAAATTGTGACCATTATGTCGTTGCAGTGGGGGAAACAGGTCTATGGAGATAAAGGGACTAATCTGTGGTTACAATGAGAATGATTGACCAGGTTCTAGAAAAACCCAGAGCCTGAGTTGTTCAGTGCTCCCTCCTACCCTGAATGCATTCCTTTCTGATTCATCTGAATTAAAAAAGTAAAGAAGTATCTGTTTAGGCCTTCTGATGCCTATGGGAGCTCTGTCCCCCAGTGATGCTCTTCCTCTTAATGAACAAACAACAAAACCAATTTTACAGAAACAACCCTGAAAATTCTCCTAGTTTTGAAGTATTCATTAATGAGAAAATCAAACCTAAAACAAAAATCTATATCTGACAATGATCTTTTCAGGGACCCTAAGCAAAAGGGAAGATAAAGTCCTTATTCTGTTAAACACCATCCCACCAGCACCCCTGCCCAAAAATAAAATAAAGAATCAAATTAAATTAAAATTTTAAAACGGGGGACTAGAAAGCCAAGGAACAGAGCTAATAATAGAGCTCTGTCATGCTCTCTTTTTTTTTCTCTTTCTTACTCCTCTTTTTCTGCTCCTTTTTTCTCCCTCCTCCCCATCATAGATTCTCATCACCACTTTTCTATGCAAACCAACTCCCTTTATGTACTCATCAGCATACACCATATATGTGGCTGAGAACGGCTATCCTACCCTGATTCCTCATGGCCTTTCTGTCCAAGTGTATGCTACAATCTCTTTATATCTTAGTTCAGATCCTCTAGGAAGATAACCACATAAGTTGCTGGCCAGTCAATACTAGAATGGTTCTCCATCGGTCAAGTGCACACCCTTGGTCTAACTGCTGCAGCTGCAAGGATGAACTTCTCATCACAAACATGGGTGGGGAGCAGATCCTACGAAGGGGACATGTGCTGGCACCTCTTAACTCCGAAGAGTCCAGACAGAAATTGGTTGATCCTTTGGCCTATCCCCTTCTGTTACTTACTCCCTTGTGACTTCTTTTCTGTGGAATGCTGCCCTTCATATTCAGCTTAATAGATATACTCAGCTACATTAAAAAGTTGGGTTGTGCGTTTACACCTGGCCACAGGTTCCTGAGAGAGTCTGGGTTCCCATGTGTCTTGACCACAGAAGTGGCACAGTACTTCTCAGAAGACAGACTTGAAGACGTCTGTCTATGCAGCATGAACAAGTCAACTACCCCAACAACAGCAGCTGGAAAAGTCCCTGTTCTTGAGTTGACCTGACACATACTTGCTCACTCTGCACTCAATGAAGACCACCTGACAAGTGAAGGAGAAGGGACAGGAAGGAGTGCCCCCATCACTTATTGCTGCTCAACAAATTGCCTGAAACTTAAACTGAAACAAAACAATTACTTGCTTTGCTTACAAATCTGAAATTAAGGCGGGGCTCCACAGGGACAATTGAACTCTGTTCTATGCTACATGCAGAGCCTCAGTAGGGAAGATTCAAATGGCTGGGGAACTGGCCAGAAATCACTGTACATGAAATCTCAGGGCCTCTCCGTGTGCTCTCTCCAGCAAGGTGGCCTTTGGATGTTTGGGCTTCCTCTATCGTACTGAGAGCTCCAAGAGTGAATGTTCCAAGAGACCAAGACATAAGTTGCTAGGCCTCTTAAGATGTGGTCTCAGACGTCATGCAGTATGGCTTCCCCTGAATTCTATTGGTCGCATGGGGATGGCCTTAACTCATGAAGGGAGGCGACTGAACAAGGGAATGAATACTGAAAGGAACAGATCTTTGGGGTGTCATCTCAGAGGCTGGCCACCACAGCGGGAGTGAACTATATTAGTAGTACTACATAATGTACCAAAGAAGATGATTGGAAGGTTAAAAAAATTGCATGGGCAAATGACTTTCTTTTCCTTGATTTTTGAGCCAGCATTCTTCTCATACTTTAGCTTTTAGGTACTTCTTACCAAATTTCTTTTACTACCTTACTGACTAATTCTATTTCTAAAAGCATCACAAATTGTGTGTAATCAGATTATAAAGACTTTTTTCCCACCGCTCTTAGCATGGGATATCCTATTCACTGTTGTTGGTAAAATTCTTAATGTAAGCCAAGTAAAAAATATTCAAACGTTAGTACAGGAGAGGAATAACAGGAGAAACAGACTTCTAACTCAGATTGGGGGGCGGATGGAAGAGTCTACAAAGACTTCTCAGAAGTCAATGGATTTAGCAGCATAAAATAAAAATAATTCCAGTAACTTTTTACAGCAAAGCAGTTCCAATGGAACTATTTTTAAAAAAATAGCTTCTGGACTAAAACATTTTTTTCTAGTGGAATTTCCATCTTCTAAATACCCATTTCAATACTTTTTAGGAAAGGGACAAACTATGATAAAACTAAGAGCTAATCAGAGAGTGTTAGTTAATGAAATTTATTTTTATTCTTGGGATTTTATTAACAAAAGAAAGCTGCTTGCTCTTTCGCCCAAGCTAAATGAGATATAGTATTTTCTACTTTCCTCTACACATGGAAACAACAAGTAAGTCTTAATCTGACATCTAGAAGATCCCAGCCCACATAATTGCTACTCATCCACATTTGTATGGTATAAAAATAATTCCAAAGTAGTGAAAAAGAAAGATTTGGGCAACATAACTGATGCCACATGGCAAAAGTTTAAGTAAAATGATATCTAATAACATTTCCTAAATCTCACACAAGAAAATGGTTATTATCCCATATATGGCCAATAGCTAGGTAGGCCTGACACTTCCTGCAACTTCTAAGTATGGATTTCTTTCCTCCTTCACCACCTCCTCCTCCTCCTCTGCCTCCTCCTCTCCCAGTTCCTGACAAAAGTAGAGAAAAGTAAGTGTTCATTCTAGACAAAAATCTTCCCTAAGAGCTGTTCTGCTGCTTTACTATGATGCCCACCTCCTCACCTCCCTTCTGCAACCCCCTAGCTGCATAGTACATTCTAAGTCCAGGATAAGAAAATGACCCAGGGGGGCACCTGGGTGGCTCAGTGGGTTGAGCCTCTGCCTTTGGCTCTGGTCGCAATCTCAGGGACTGGGGATTGAGCCCCGCATTGGGTTCTCTGCTTGGCGGGGAGCCTGCTTCCCCCCCCCACCTGCCTCTTTACCTACTTGTGATCTCTCTCTCTCTCTGTCAAATAAATAAATAAAGTATTTCAAAAAAAAAGAAAGAAAGAAAGAAAGGGGAAAAAAGTGACCCAGGGAGGAAGCGTTCTCTTCTGCATTTCTTTCACGTGTTCCCTAATTCTCATGGTGTCAAGGATGGCATCGAATAAACAGCAATTCACTCTAAAACAGGGAGAAACCCAAGTTTCGCAAGGTTTGAAGTTTATACAATTTGGGTTGAGTCCTTTTTTAAAGTGAGATATAATTGGCATACAACATTCTGTTAGTTTCAGAGGTATAAGGTAGCGATTCGATATTTGTATACATTGTGAAATGATCACTGCCATAAATCTAGTTAACATCTTGCCATATTTACTGTAGAATTTTTTATTCTGATGATGGGGACTTTTAAGATGTACTCTCTTAGCAACTTTCAAATATGTAATACAGTATTGTATACATAGTCTACATGTATGACTAGAGTCACCATGCTGTACGTTACATCTCCAGAACTTTTTCAGTTTATAACTGGTAGTTTATACCTTTTGACCACCTTCACCCATTTTGCACATCCCTTTACCCCCCTCAACTCTGGCAACCATCAGTCTAGTTTTTTGCATATGAGCTGGATTTTTGGGTTTTGTTTGTTTGTTTGTTTAGATTCTACATATGAGATCATGTGATATCATGTGATATTTGTCTTTCTCTGACTTATTTCACTTTGCATAATGATATTAAGTTCCATCCATGTTGTCACAAATGTCAAGATTTCATTCTTTTTTATGCCTGACTAATATTCTTCTCTGTGTGTATATTCATGTGTGTGTGTACACATCTTCTTCATCCATTCATCCATTGATGAGCACTTAGGTTGCTTCCTTATCTTGGCTATTGTAAATAATGAAGCAATGAACGAGAGGGTGCATATACCTTTTCAAGTTACTGTTTTCATTTTCTTCAGATAAAATACCCCAACGTATGATTGCTAGATCACATGGTAGTTCTATTTTTAATTTTTTGAGGAACCTGCATTCTTTTTTCCATACTGGCAACACCAATTTACACTGGTTTGGGTCCTTTTAAGAAAGATAATACAAAATTATGAATAGCAAATTTCTAGGACCCCTACGTACAAGACTTATACAAATGAAGGGCTCTACTGTTTATGTTTCATTATACTTACTATAAGCTGCCCGTCCAAGGATATTAGGGATATTATTAATTTTGGTGAGTCGGGATCTAAGTTTGCATATACTACATCTCTTTCATGTACTAGTAGGCTTCAGAATGTATATATGACAGCCCATTATACAAGGATTAAGAAGACCATACTTTCGGGGCACCTGGGTGGCTCAGTGGGTTAAAGCCTCTGCCTTCAGCTCAGGTCATGATCCCAGGGTCCTGGGATCGAGCCCCGCATCGGGCTCTTTGCTCAGCAGGGAGCCTGCTTCCTCCCCTCTCTCTCTGTCTGCCTCTCTGCCCACTTGTAATCTCTGTCTGTCAAATAAAATAAATAAAATCTTTAAAAAAAAAAAAAAAAGAAGACCATACTTTCCTGGCAGTTGTAGATCTGTCACAACTTATGAAAACCTCCAGTGGGAACAGAGAAGTCAGTCAGCTCAGGCTGATGAAAGCCAATCAAAAAGCAGCCACTAGAGTCAGATATGCAAAGAACAAAACTCCCAAACTCCTAATGCAAACTATACCAACCTGTTAACAATCCTTGGAGACTTTCAGACAACCAGAGGTACCAGTTTGGTCCAAGTCTTAAAAAATTTTCAACGAGAAAGAAAAGTTAGGAACTTGACATTTACATGTGGACCCAGTGTTTCAATTCTAAGTTGGGTTTGACTTCAAATTTTTCTTTTATCAAACTGTTCATAAGACTGATGCTTACACTTCCTGTTGAGACACTGTAAGCTCTTATCGAACCTGCCACATTGTTCTTTCTTGGGAGCCCAAATAAATTCAGTTCCTATATCCCTTGCCCAGCTTTTTATTTTAACAATGGTAACATTCAATTTTATAGTCGCTTACCCCATTTTCTCCTTGTTGATAAGAAACCCTTCCTTGAAAAGTATCCTACCAGAGGCGCCTGGCTGGCTCAATCAGTTAAGCATCTGCCTTGGGCTCAGATCATGATCTCAGGGTCCTGGGACTGAGCTCCTCAGACTGCCTGCTCAGCGGGGAGTCTGCTTCACCCTTGCCCCCACCACTTGTGTTCTCTCTCCTTCTCAAATAAATAAATAAAATGTTGTTGTTGTTTTTTTTTTTAAAAAAAGGAAAATGGGCACCTGGGTGGCTCAGTGGGTTAAGCCTCTGTCTTTGATTCAGGTCGTGACCTCAGGGTCCTGAGATCGGGCCCCGCATTGGGCTCCCTGCTCAGTGGGGAGCCAGCTTCCCCCTCTCTCTCTGCCTGCCTCTCTTCCTACTTGTGATCTCTCTCTGTGTGTGTCAAATAAATAAAAAATAAATACATCTTAAAAAAAAACAAATAAAAAGGTACTACCAAGGTGTAATTTTCACAATATTGAAAACACAATTCCTATACCAATTGACAGTGACCCAGTGTCCAATATTTATCTAATTCATTAACGAGGAATCCCAATGGTCAGCAAGTTGGTTCAAAGAGGATATGAGAAGTAGGGCATTGTAGAGTTTCATGAAGAAAAGGGACTATTGAAATAACATTTCCAGCATGGATACAAACATGGTTCACGTCCTAAATGGAAAAAGACACAGGAGATGTGGGATCTTTCCTACCAGGCAGAAAAGAAAATCATCACACTTTACCAGTTTTCTACAAGCTGACTTCTAACTTTACAGACTCATCCAATATCTGACTACTAATCAGCAGTTTCCTGGATGCCAAGCAAGTTACGTTCCCTCAGAGAGTCAGCTGAACCTTAGCCAAGCTTATAGGAGAGAGCTTCCAGAACAGCACTTAAACGCCATGAAACCATCTTGCTTCTTTCCAGATTTTATCTCATTTTTCTTAACATTATCCCAGAGCGGTGTGATTGTCGACTACTGGTTTCCAGTAGTCAACAGTGAAATCACAAGATTCACAGTTTGGCATTGGTATGGCCCTCAAGAATTCTGGTCTTGAATTCGAAGCCTTGTCGGTTGTCTTCTTTGGGTTTTAGGCTTCCAAAAGAACGTTTCTTCATGATTCATCTTTTTAACCTCTTGGTCCAAGAGTAGACTTCCAAATTAGCCAAAGTGAGCAACTGGTGATGGAATGAGCGGGAACACCTTAGGCTGGAAAAATCTTGGGCTGGATGTATGGGTTGAACTGCATTCCTTCCAAAGTCACATGTTGAAGTCCTAACCTCCAGTCCCTCAGGATGTGACCTTATCTGGAGGTAGAGTTTTTATGGAGGTAATTGAATTAAAGTCAATGGCTTCGGGCTTCCAGAACTGTGTGACCAGGCATTTCTGTCGTTTAAACACCATGCCCCAACCCCCAGGCTGTGGTCATTTGTCCTGGCAGCCCGAGGCTGACTGTAGGAGTTTCCCTTCTGCAATCATGTGGAATGAGGATCTGATCTTGTTCAGACTTGTGATCAGAACGTGACTTCTCCCGGTGGGAGAGGTTTAGTATACAGCTATCAACAGGAGTCACGGGATGGTGCTTTCAACTTCTGAAGACCGTTTCACTCCATTTATAAGGAAAAATGTTCCAGTTGGCACATTAGCCATGCTATCCTCCATCAAGATAAGTCCTAACATTCTCAGTGCACACTAAGTCCCCAGGAACCTCCCTGAGAATACCAGAGGCCTTTGCGAGGCCAGTGGATATGATGCGCTACTCTTGGTTCTGGCTGCACACACCTGTTCTCTGGGCCATCTCAAGGCACAAAGACACGGAAAGATCTGAGGAGGGTCTAGTGTTAAGCAGGTTCAACAGGTGCTGATCAGCAACAATTAGGGCAGCTCTGGCAACAGAATACTTGCTGGAGGTGGAGAATGTTCCTTGATCTTCTTGTACGTAGTGAAGACACTGGCTTGTTTAAAGCTAGTGAGGCTCCTGTTCTCTATCTCTGTCTCAAATAAATACATAAAATCTTTTTTTAAAAAAGGTCTCTTTCCTTTGATTGAATAACTTTATTTATAGGAATCTGATATGAGGAAATGGCCAGAAATGGGGATAAAGCTTTATGAACAAAAATTTTTATTGTGATATTTTAAGCAATAATTAAAAATAGATACACAAAACATTCATTAATTTGTGATTATTGGGAAATCAGGACATAGCCACCTAATGCAAGCATTTATATGTTTATTTATTATTATTATTACATAGGCTCCATGTCCATTGTGGAGTCCAGTGGGACTTGACTCACGACCCTGAGACCAAGACCCCAGCTGAGACAAGAGTTGCAAGCTTAACCGACTGAGCCAACCAGGTGCCCCCAATGTAAACATTTAAAATTAGGTTAACAGGGGCACCTGGGTGGCTCAGTGGGTTAAAGCCTCTGCCTTCGGCTCCGGTCGTGGTCCCGGGGTCCTAGGATTGAGCCCTGCGTCGGGCTCTCTGCTGGGCGGGGAGCCTGCTTCCCTCTCTCTGCCTGTCTCTCTGCCTACTTGTGATCTCTGTCAAATAAATAAATAAATAATCTTAAAAAATAAAATAAAATTAGGTTAACAAAATTTTTAAACTGTGTGTGAGAAAATACTCACATATGATGTAATGAAAAATAGAACACAGGTTGCATATTAATAAAAAACAATGGAAAATTCATATAGGCACAGAAAAATGTGCAAGGAACTATGTTAAAATATTAATTGGGTGGTGGGAATGTAGTGATTATCATTTTATTACTTGTATTTTCCAAAGAAAAATAGGCTATGTATTATAGGCATAACCTGCTTCACCAAATTATGTTAAAAAACTTCTCAGTTATTCTCTTTCCTCTGTCCTTATAAGCAGATACACCAGTATCTTCCCCCATAGGGAGTCCCCACTCCAGCTCCTACGCTTCCAAGAATCCTGAGGCTTACTCAGAGCAAAGGGCATTACTCCTGGGTTAAAAAAAAACCTACATAGAAATCATAACAATTTTGAAACCAGATATAGAAATAATAAGTATTACTTATTAAACCCTGAGTGTGCCAAACACAATTCCAAGTTATTAAATCATTGACGCTTCCTAATGGCTCTATGAGGAGGGACTCTTATTATCCTTGTCTTGCAGATGAGAAATTGAAGCACAGAGAATAACTTGGCCAAGGTTCCATAGTAAGTAGCTCAGCTGAGGTTTGAACCCTGACAGGACAGCTTTGAGCTTGCTCTAAACCACTATATAGGATGCATCCAGCAAGAACTGAAAAATGGGATCCATTCCCTGCTGCTCTTGCTTCCCAAACCCCCCTCCTCACCCAAGAATGGCTTCTGAAGTCTGGTTCTGTCTAGGCAAAGATGCTCATTTTTGGATGGGTCCCTTACAGGCCTTGGTGATGTCCTATCCACAGGCTCAAAAGTTGTGACTCCATAGTTCATCTTCACATCTGGGCAACTCTCCCCAGCAGAACACCACACCAGGGAGCTTCAGCCTTGCCTACCTTTCTTTACCCTATAGTTCTGGGCTTGGGTTTCGTGCCAATTTCCCTTTCTTCCCAGTGAGTTCTTTCCTGGGATCATTGGTGTCCTCTCCCACAAGTTATTCGTGTGTGTGTGTGTGTGTGTGAAATAATTTATTCTATGCAATTTCCCAAATGCCCCCTCTCCATTAGGTACACATTATCTGAAGCAAAGAGCCCATATACTTCATATCAGCCTTGTTGGTTACTGCACCCGCAGCACTTACTGGGTCATAATAGAATTCGAGGGTACATTCATTGTGTTAATTTTCTTAAATTAAGCAGCTGGCTAACCTATTATGTGATTGGTAGCCTAGGGTTCTGACTACCAGAATGTGTTGCAATTGATTTAGAAATAATTGAAGATACTTCTTCAATATTAACTAGAATTAACACACACACACACACACACATACACACACACACCCCAAAAACAAAATACAAAAAACTTTACCTATGAGAGCAGGATCATGTTGGTGTGAATGCAAGTTGGTACAGCAATTTTGGAAAACAATATGGAGGTTCCTCAAAAAGTTAAGAATGGAGCTACCCTATGACCTGGCAATTGCACTACTGGGTATTTGCCCCAAAGATACAAATGTAGTGAAAAGAAGGGCCATATGCATCCCAATGTTCATAGCAGTGATGTTCACAATAGCTAAACTGTGGAAGGAGCTGAGATGCTCTTCAACAGATGAATGGATAAAGAAGATGTGGTCCATATATGTAATGGAATATTGCTCAACCATCAGAAAGGATGAATACCCAGCATTTGCATCAACATGGTTGGGACTGGAGGGGAGTATGCTAAGTGAAATAAGCCAAACAGAGAAAGACAATTATCATATGGTTTCACTTATTTGTGGAACATAAGGAGGACATTAGGAGAAGGAGGCGGGAAATGAATGGGGGGATATCAGAGGGGGAGATGAACCATGAGAGGCCATGGACTCCAGGAAACAAACCGCGGGTTTCAGAGGGGAAGGGGTGGGGGAATGGATTAGCCCACAAGTTATTCTTAGTTGGAATCACCCAGGGCCTGAGCGACAAGCTTCTATAACCATCGATCTCAGGGAGCCAAAGCTGAATTTGATCCACACACCAAGGAGTATTAAGAGGGTTCTAACTTTGACAAGTCACAAAAAGTTCCCTCACACCCTTGCCTCAATGGAAGGGGCAGCTTCTATGACTTTCCCCAACATTGACATAATGTTGGGAGGTTGCTGGTCTTAATTAAGTCAAGGTGCGTAGGAGGAGGTTTCTGATACACTTTTACATCAAATGAACACTGCTGCTAGGTGTTACAGCCTGAATTATGTCTTCCTAAACTTCATATGTTGAAGTCCTAACCCCCAGTACCTCAGAATGTGACTGTATTTGGAGACAGGGCCTTTAGAGAGGTAACGAAGTAAAATGAGGTCATATAAGTAGGCCCTAAATCTGATAGGACTGGTGTCCACAAAAGAAGGGGAGATTAGGACATAGACAACCTTCTGCATAGAGGAAAGACCAAATGAGGGCAAAATGAGAAGGCCCATCTGTAAACCTGGGAGAGATACCTCAGAAGAAACCCAACACCTCCGTCTTGGACCTTCAGCCCGCAGAACTGTGAGAAAAGAAGTGTCTGTTGTTTAAGCCACCCAGTCTGTGGTATTTTGTTATGGCAGCTTGAGCAGGCTGATGCCCAAGGAAGAAGAATGGATGATGATACCAGCAGATGGCATGCAATCCTGAGGGGCATTGTGGGTAGAAGTAGGGAGAAGGTACTAAACCTGGACAGCCAATGACCATGTTGCCTCAGAAGCTTCCTTTCCTCAAGCTTCCTGCATTCTTGTCCTGGCTCTCTGAAGTGGAAGGAGGAAGGAGGCAAAGGGAGGCCTGTGACAACTAACGGCCTCAACTTGAGATCCCCCCGAGATAGCTTTTCTCTCACAGTTGTCTTACAAGGTGTGAGTGTGTGTCTGTGCGTGTCTCTGTGTTTGTGTCTCTGTGTGTGTATTTGCCAATAATACTGCCTCCCCTTGACCTCTGCCTTTCCAAGCTTACAGAATCCTTGATTTCTGGTTTACATTGTCCAGTTATTTCTATTTCATGCTACTGCAGCCTTCACTATGAGACATAAAGTAGAGAGTTTTGTCCTGCTTGGTTTTTACACTGAGGTCTGAAAATGACATGGGACTTTTGAATCTTGGGTGGATTGATTCTGAACAGCAACAAAAGGCAGAATATGTTAATATGTACAGTGGCAAGACCTAGAAGACGCGTTCATCGCTGATTAATAGCCACACCCGTCCCAACCTCCCCAAGGGAAAACAAGCCAAGTCAGCATATCCCAGTCCAGAGCTAGCTGTTGTGTGAATCAGTATTCTGTGCATAAACTTGTCTCTGCTGGCCTCCAGGCAGTTGGCATGGCAGCCATGATGGTCGCCAGAGTTCTCTCGTGGGGTATCCAGGAAACTCTCATAAAATCCTGGAAAGAAGTGCATTTTCTCCCTTGGTGGCACTGTTGGGGTGTTGTCACCCTCAGGGGGCAGTAAAAGGGAAGAACTGAGTCCAGTAAATACAATCACTTCCAGCCAAAATAATCGAATCTTCATTTTCATCCCATATTTCTCTTTGTTGGCTCAAGGTTGAGGGGATATAATCTGACTTGCACTTCCTTTTCTTACTCCTGGGAACCGTACCAAGAGGCTATGCTTTTTCTCTGCTCTTCTGGTGCTTAGCAGGATTGGAAAATAAGCAGAAGAATTTATTTATTTATTTGTTTGTTTGTTTGTTTATTTATGGGCAGGCAGGGAGGGAAAGATCACAAGCAGGGGGAACAGCAGAGGGAGAGGGGGAAAGCAGGCTCCCCGCTGAGCAGGGAGCCCGATGATGACGACACGGTGCTCGATTCCAGAACCCTGGATCGTGACCCGAGCCAAAGGCAGACATTTAACAGGCTGAGCCACCCAGGCGCCCCCCAAGACCACTAGTTTAAATACTCCAGTTCTAATAACAAGAGAATTTCCTTCATGCATTGTTTGGGAACACGGGAAAAGCTCCTCCCAAACACAGTCTTAAAGCATGAGCCTCAAGTTTCTATCAGGGCTTAGAAGGAATCTCAGATAGTAGGAGGTACAGCAGGAGCTTATGGCCCTTCATCCTAATACTCTGCTCTTATTATGCTGAAGCTACTTTCATATGTCTGCTTATCTCTTTTTTTTTAAAAGATTTTATTTATTTATCAGAGAGAGAGACGGGGAGAGAGCAAGCACAGGCAGACAGAATGGCAGGCAGAGGCAGAGGGAGAAGCAGGCTCCCTGCTGAGCAAGGAGCCAGATGTGGGACTCAATCCCAGGACGCTGGGATCATGACCTGAGCCGAAGGCAGCTGCTTAACCAACTGAGCCACCCAGGCGTCCCTGCTTATCTCTTTTTTTAAATTAACACACAATGTATTATTTGCTTTAGGGGTACAGGTCTGTGAATCCTCAGTCTTATACAATTCACAGCACTCCCTATAGCAAATACCTTCCCCAATGTCCATCACCCAGCCACTCCATCCCTCCTACCCCCCTCCCCTCCAGCAACCCTCAGTTTGTTTCCTGAGATTAAGAGTCTCTTATGGTTTGTCTCCCTCCCCAGTCTCATCTTGTTTCATTTTTTCCCTCCCTGACCCCCACGACCCCCACTCTGCCTCTCAAATTCCTCAT
Source organism: Mustela nivalis (assembly GCF_964662115.1). Lineage (NCBI taxonomy): Eukaryota > Metazoa > Chordata > Mammalia > Carnivora > Mustelidae > Mustela > Mustela nivalis. The sequence continues at coordinate 93,196,375 of NC_139040.1, forward strand.
GTCAGAGAGATAAAATGATAATTGTCTTTCTCTGATTGATTTATTTTGCTTAGCATAAACCCTCTAGTTCCAACACGTCATTGCAAATGACAAGATTTTGGTTTTTGATGGCTGCATAGTATTCCATTATATATATATATATATACTACATCATCTTTATCCATTCATCTGTTGATGGATATCTGGGTTCTATCCATAGTTTGGCTATTGTAGACATTGCTGCTGCAAACATTCAGGTGCACATGCCCCTTTGGATCACTACATTTGTATCTTTAGGGTAAATACCCAGAAGTGCAATTGCTGAGTCGTAGGGTAACTCTATTTTCAACTTTTTGAGGAGCCTTCATGCTGTTTTCCAGAGCGGCTGCACCAACTTGCATTCCCACCAACAATGTAGGAGGGTTCCCTTTTCTCCGCATCCTCACCAACATCTGTCGTTTCCTGACTTGTTCATTTTAGCCATTCTGACTGGTGTGAGGTGCTATTTCACTGTGGTTTTGATCTGTATTTCCCTGATGCCGAGCGATGTTGAACACTTTTTCATATGTCTGTTGGCCATTTGGATGTCTTCTTTGGAGAAATGTCTGTTTATGTCTTCTGTCCATTTCTTGATTGGATTATTTGTTCTTTGGGTGTTGAGTTTGAGAAGTTCTTTATAGATTTTGGATATTAGCCTTTCATCTGATGTATCACTTGCAAATATCTTCTCCCATTTTGTCAGTTGTCTTTTGGTTTTGTTGACTGTTTCCTTTGTTGTGCAAAAGCTTTTTATCATGATAAAGTCCCAATAGTTCATTTTTGCCCTTGCTTCCCTTGCTTTTGGCGATGTTTCTAGGAAGAAATTGCTGTGGCTGAGGTCGAGGAGGTTGCTGCCTGTGTTCTTCTCAGGGATTTTGAGGGATTCCTGTCTCACATTGAGGTCTTTCATCCATTTAGAGTCTATTTTTGTGTGTGGTGTAAGGAAATGGTCCAGTTAACATTTTTCTGCATGTGGCCGTCCAATTTTCCCAACACCATTTGTTGAAGAGACTGTCTTTTTTCCATTGGACATTCTTTCCTGCTTTGTTGAAGATGAGTTGACCATAGAGTTGAAGGTCCATTTATGGGCTCTCTTTTCTGTTCCATTGATCTATGTGTCTGTTTTTGTGCCAGGACCATATTGGCTTGATGATGACAGCTTTGTAATAGAGCTTGAAGTCTGGAATTCTGATGCCGCCAACTTTGGTTTTCTTTTTCAACATTCCTCTGGCTACTTGGGGTCTTTTCTGGTTCCATATAAACTTTAGGATTATTTGTTCCATTTCTTTGAAAAAAGTTGATAGTATTTTGATAGGGATTGCATTAAATGTATAGGTTGCTCTAGGTAGCATAGACATTTTCACAATATTTGTTCTTCCAATCCATGAGCATGGAACATTTTTCCATTTTTTTGTGTCTTCCACAATTTCTTTCATGAGTACTTCATAGTTTTCTGAGTAAAGATTCTTTGCCTCTTTGGTTAGAGTTATTCCTAGGTATCTTATGGTTTTGAGTGCAATTGTAAATGGGATCAACTCCTTAATTTCTCTTTCTCTTGTCTTGCTGTTGGTGTATAGAAATGCAACTGATTTCTGTGCATTGATTTCATATCCTGACACTTCACTAAATTCCTGTATGAGTTTTAGCCATTTTGGAGTAGAGTCTTTTGGGTTTTCCACATAAAGCATCATATCACCTGCAAAGAGTGAGAGTTTGACTTCTTCTTTGCTGATTCAGATGCCTTTTGTTTCTTTTAGTTGTCTGATTGCTGAGGCTAGGACTTCTAGTACTATGTTGAATAGCAGTGGTGATAGTGGACAGCCCTGCCATGTTCCTGACCTTAGGGGGAAAGCTCCCAGGTTTTCCTCATTGAAAATGATATTTGTTGTGGGTTTTTCATAGATGGCTTTAAAGATATTGAGGTATGTATCCTCTATCCCTACACTATCCTCTATCCCTACATCCTTTGGTCAAGAAAGGATGCTGTACTTTGTCAAATGCTTTTTCAGCATCTATTGAGAGTATCGTATGGTTCTTGTTCTTTCTTTTATTAATGTATTATATCACACTGATTGATTTGCAGATGTTGAACCAACCTTGCAGCCCAGGAATAAATCCCATTTGGTCATGGTGAATAATGCTTTTAATGTACTGTTGGGTCTTATTGGCTAGTATTTGGTGAGAATTTTTGCATCCAAGTTCATCAAGGATATTGGTCTGTAATTCTCCTTTTTGATGTGGTCTTTTCTGGTTTTGGGATAAAGGTAATGCTGGCCTCATAAAATGAGTTTGGAAGTTTTCCTTCCATTTGTATTTTTTCGAAGAGTTTCAGGAGAATAGGTATTAATTCTTCTTTAAATGTTTGGTAAAATTCTGCTGGGAAGCCTTCTGGCCCTGGGCTCTTGTTCTTTAGGAGACTTTTGATGACTGCTTCAATATCCTTACTGGTTATGGGTCTGTTTTGGTAATTTATATGTCTCTAGGAATGCATCAATTTCTTCCAGATTGTCTAGAGAAGAATGTGTATTCTGTTGCTTTGGGATGGAATGTTCTGAATATATCTATGATATCCATCTGGTCCAGCATGTCATTTAAAGACTTTATTTCCTTGTTGATCTTTTGCTTAGATGATCTGTCCACTTAGTGAGGAGGATGTTAAAGTCCCTACTATTATTGCATTATTGTGGATGTGTTTCTTTGACTTTATTATTAATTGGTTTATATAATTGGCTGTTCCCGTGTTAGGGGCATAGATATTTAAAATTGTTAGATCTTCTTTTTTTAAAATTTTTTATTTTTTATAAACATATATTTTTATCCCCAGGGGTACAGGTCTGTGAATCACCAGGTTTACACACTTCACAGCACTCACCAAAGCACATACCCTCCCCAATGTCCATAATCCCACCCCCTTCTCCCAAACCCCCTCCCCCCAGCAACCCTCAGTTTGTTTTGTGAGATTAAGAGTCACTTATGGTTTGTCTCCCTCCCAATCCCATCTTGTTAGATCTTCTTGTTGGACAGACCCTTTAAGTATGATATAGTGTCCTTCCTCATCTCTTATTATAGTCTTTGGCATAAAATCTGATATATCTGATATAAGGATTGCCACTCCAGCTTTCTTTGGATGTCCAATAGCATGGTAAATTGTTTTCCACCCTCTCACTTTAAATCTGGAGGTGTCTTTGGGTCTAAAATGAGTTTCTTGCAGACAACATATCAATGGATTTTTTTTTTTAATCCAATCTGATACCCTGTGTCTTTTGATTGGGGACATTTAGCCCATTTAACATTCAGGGTAACTATTGAAAGACGTGAATTTAGTGCCATTTTATTGCCTGTAAGGTGACTATTACTGTATATTGTCTCTTTTCCTTTCTGGTCTGTTACTCTTAGGCTCTCTCTTTGCTTAGAGGACCCCTTTCAATATTTCCTGCAGGGCTGGTTTGGTGTATGTAAATTCTTGTTTGCCCTGGAAGCTTTTTATCTCTCCTTCTATTTTCAATGACAGCCTACCTGGACATAGTATTCTTGGTTGCATATTTTTCTCATTTAGTGCTCTGAATATATCATGCCAGTCCTTTCTGGCCTGCCAGGTCTCTGTGGATAGGTCTGTTGCCAATCTAATATTTCCACAATTGTATATTACAGACCTCTTGTCCCAAGCTGCTTTCAGGATTTTCTCTTTTTCACTGAGACTTGTAAGTTTTATTATTGGATGATGGGGTGTGGACCTATTTTTACTGATTTTGAGGGGGCTTCTCTGTGCCTCCTGGATTTTGATGATTGTTCCCTTTGCCAAATTAGGGAAATTCTCTGCTATAATTTGCTCCAATATACCTTATGCCCCCCTCTCTCTTTCTTCTTCTTCTGGGATCCCAATTATTCTAATATTGTTTCATCTTATGGTATCACTTATCTCTCAAATTCTCCCCTCGTGGTCCAGTAGCTGTTTGTCTCTCTTTTTCTCAGCTTCTTCATTCTCCATCATTTGGTCTATATCACTAATTCTCTCTTCTGCCTCATTTATCCTAGCAGTAAGAGCCTCCATTTTGGATTGCACTTCATTAATAGTTTTTTTTTTTAAATTTCAGCTTGGTTAGATTTTAGTTCTTCTATTTTTCCAGAAAGGGATTCTCTAGTATCTTCCATTCTTTTTTCAAGTTCAGCTAGCACCTTGATAATCATCATTCTGAACTCTAGTTTTGATATATTACTAATGTCCATATTGATTAGGTCCCTAGCCATTGGTACTGCCTCTTGTTTTTGGTTGGGTTATTTTGTGTGATGAGTTTTTACACCTAGTTATTTTATCTAGTAAGAATAGATGAATGAGAGAACAAAATACTAAAAGTGTAGCAATGACCCCAGAAAATATACACTAACCAAATCAGAAGAGTTCCGAAACTCGGGGGAGAATAAAGGAGAGGAAAAAAATATAGAAATAGATATAGATACAGTTAGACCGGTGAATAGAACAGAGCCACACCCTCGATTTTGAGCATATTTTGATCTGCTAGAAGAATCTGCCTCCCAAAATTTTAAAGAAAGAAAAATATATATGTACAAAAATAAGGGCAAACATGATGAAGGGATAGAATATGACTGTAAAGATAAAAATTTAAAACATTTCTAAAAAAGGAATTGATAAGAAGTTGGTTGAAAAAAGAAAAAAAAAGAGGAAAGAATGTGATCAGACTGGAGACTAGAACAAAGCCATGTGCTAGATTTGGGTGTATTTTGATCTATTAGAAGAAACTGTATTCCAAAATTTTAAAGAACTAAAAATCTATATGTACACAAAAAATAAGTTAAATACAATGAAGAGATAGAATATGACTATAGCAATGTAAATTTAAAAAGATTTTTTAAAAGTATTGATAAAATAAAATAGTTCAAAGAACATCAACTTGGTGGTGGGTATTAAAGAGGGCATGTATTGTATGAAAAAAAATAAAATTAAGATGTTAAAAATGTTAAAAATAGGAAAGGGGAAAATATTTAAAAATAAAATAAGAAAAAATAAAATTTACAAAATTTAACTTTGAAAGACTAAAGGATCATGGGAAGAAGGCCATGAATTCTATGTGTTGCTTTCCCCAGCTCTGGAGTTCTGCAGTTCTTGTTGATCAATGAACTTGGTCTTGGCTGGATGTTCTTGCTGATCTTCTGGGGGAGATGCCTGTTGTAGTGATTCTCAAATGTCTTTGCCCAAGGTGGAATTGCATCGCCCTTGCCAGGGGTTGGGCTAAGTAATCTGCTTGGGTTCGCTCTCAGGAGCTTTTGTTCCCTGAACACTTTCCATAGAGCTCTGGAGGAGGGGAATGAAAATGGCGGCCTCCCAATCTCCGGCCCCAGAAGAGCCGAGAGCTCAGGGCCCTGCTCCTTAGTGTGCCCTCAGAGAAAAGCAGTCAGTCACTCCCATCTCCCTGGCCTGCGTTTGCCCTTTGAGCTCACCCAGCCTGTGACTGAGCATTTCTATCTCTGGCACTCGGCCCCATTTGGTGTCTCCAAACCCAGTAGATTCCTGCAGTGTGCTCCCATGACGCTCTTCCCAGAGGAGGGAGGAGGGGGTCTCTCCGGATCTGCTGCTTGTAGGGAAACTGCTCAAAGTGCAGTGTTCTGACTGTGCCTTGGATCATGGTTTAAGGTAACCCTGAGCTGAGTAAGCTCCTTCCACCCTATTCAACCCACTCACTAGACAAAAAAACCTCAGAAAACATCGATAAAACAACAGAAGACTCTGGGAGATGGAGAAAAGGTAGACTGATCAGAAACCTCAGAACTTAATGAACAACTCAGTGGTAAGTCCTCCTGTGTGTTTTTTTCTTTTTTAATCTTGTACATGAATCATGGCCAGGGCAATTCAGAGCCCCCAAAGTCCAGCCATGTTAATAGGTATAGACAAAAAAAATACCCCAAGAAAGTCCACTTGCTCTTGCCAAAGGACCAGGAAAAGGTTAGGTCAGCAGGCCAGAAACATTTCAATTATACCTCCTGCTCATTTCCAGGTGAACACCACAAATGAAGCCACACCCTTTACCCTCTCACTTAGAGAGTGAAAGGAAGATTACTGAGAAAAGGGAGCTAAAAGAGAAGAATTTTAAAAATTATGAAATCCTGGGCAGACCTCCGAGCAGCCCATGAATGAATAAGAGAGGGAAAATAGGAGCGCCTGGGTGGCTCAGTGGGTTAAGGCCTCTGCCTTCGGCTCAGGTCATGATCCCAGGGTCTTGGGATCAAGCCCCACATCGGACTCTGCTCAGCAGGAGCCTGCTTCCCTTCCTCTCTCTCTGCCTGCCTCTCTGCCTGCTTGTGATCTCTGTCTGACAAATAAATAAATAAAATCTTTAAAAAAAAGAGAGAGAGAGAGAGAGGGAAAATAGATTAAAAAATAAGGACCAGAGCTTCAGGGACGCGTAGGACAATAACAAAATTTAATAGAAGTCATAAATGTAAAAAATCAAGTCGTTGAACAAATCCTAACAGGATAACCCAAAGAAATCCACAATCAGACACATCATAAGCACATTTCTGAAAACCTAAGACAAAGAACAGTTTTGAAAGCAGTCAAAGAGAAACAATGCATTACCTATAGGTAGCATTCATAGATTAATCTGTAATTGCCAAGAACTCTAAACAAGTCAAATGTCCTTTAACTGGCAAATAGATAAACTGTGGTACATCCATTTAATGGAGTACTACTCAGCCGGAAGAAAGAATATGCTCTTGATATACACAAAGACTTGAATTCTTTTTTTCCCCTAATTTTACAAGGTATTATGCTGAGTGAAAAAAAACCAACCACAAAAGATTCTATTTATATTATACTCTTGAAATTACAAAATTTTAGAGATGAGAAAAGATTAGTGGCTTCCAAGGGCCAGGGATAGGGTTTGACTATAAAAAAGAGGGTTCTTTTCAGCAACAAAACAGTTTGTGTGCCGATCGAATTGGTTACATGAATCTATACCATACATCCCACCCCCTCAAAATAAACGCATGGAAGATGGGGCGCCTGGGTGGCTCAGCTGATTAGGCATCTGATTCTTGATTTCGGCTCAGGTCATGATCTCGGGGTCATGAGATCGAGCCCTGTGTCAGGATCCATGCTCAGTGGGGAGTCTGTTTGGGATTCTCTCTTTCCTTTTCTTTCTGCCTCCTCCTCCTCTCTCCCTCTCTCCTTCTCTCTTTCAGATAAATAAATAAGTCTTTTAAAAAACACATGCAAGACTGCTCTGTAGTTTTCTTGTATCCATGTCAGTTTCCTGGTTTTTGTTTTTGTTTTTAGTTTCCTAGTTTCGATTATATACTATGATTATGTCACATGCTATCATTAGGGAAGGCCAGGTGAAGGGGATGTGGGACTCTGTAGTATTTTTGCAATGACTTGCATATTCTAAACTATTCCAAAATAAAAAAGATTAAAAAGAAACTGATAAGGAATAACCAGCAAAGTAGAAGAAGAGTTCAGAGGCCAAAGGACGTCTTTCAGGCAGAACAAGGTGACCATGGGATGTGGTTACATGGAGGCCACTAAGGACTCAGACAAGAAGAATGTTTGTAGAGAAGTAGGGACAAAAGCCTTACCAGAGTATGTGTAAGAAAGCTTGGAGAGAAAGGAAGTGGAAACAATGAGTATAGTGTGGAAAAAAGTTAAGATTCTTTTTGTTAAAAAAGCAACAACAGACAAACCAATAAACCCAAACTTAGTAATTTCTGTCTCTCACAGTTGTTTTCATGTTACATAATCAATTCTAAGTCACCATTAAATTTTCATAAAACACCTGATTATTTAACTTTGTAAGTAGGCTCTGGTGTTGTAAAATATATGATGTTTTCCTGCCTTGTTTTGTAGCTCAGTTTTTAAAAATACAATTATGTCACTCTGAGGGCCTCTGAGGGATAAATTATACTACTTGTTAATAACCACGGCAGCGAGGGACTGTGTATGAAGAGAAGACGGAAAAATAATGCAGCAGATTAATTACTAATGTGACACATCTGAATGTTTTCAGCTCTCAGACGGCAGTAATGATCCTGTCTCCTTGACTACCGGCGCTTCTTCATGTTTGTCGTCAAAAACAAAAATGAAGAGACTTGCAGAAGTGTAAGCGGGAATGGTAAGTAGATAATTGCCTTTCCTCTGCAAAAACAAACAAACAAACAAACCCCACTGGAAGGCCCTCCCATCACAACAGTACGATTTGTTACAAACAAATAAATGATATACATTAAAGACAAAGCCCTTAGAAATAGCAAAACTAAGAGATTCGGGTGGCCCTTTCAGAAAAACAAAAAACAAAAAACAAACCAATGAACTGAGATCCCAACTATCACATTTATCTTGGCGGGGTGGGGGGAGTCAAAAACAATAAAATCATAACCGAAGAATCAGGTTCAATGCTCTCTGTGGTTCTAGCTCATCGGGGTCCTGGGGTGACATCACCACATTTACCACATTTTCATAGTAAATGGAGTTAACGAGTGCCCGAGGCACTGTTCTTTCTTTTCTTTCCTTTTTTTCCAGTTTCATTGAGATATAACTGACATACTGCTTAAGGTGTATAACGTGTGGATTTGATACACTTGTGTATTGCAAAATGATTACTGCTCTAGCGTTTGTTAATACCCAAAGTTCTGTTCTTAAGGAATGAGAGGTCGACACCAATCCATGTGTGGTTAGCAGTTCTGTTCATTTACATCCCACCACAAGCAAGTTTATTTACTCTCTTGCTGACTCACTCATTCATCCATTCATGTATCCAACAATTATCTATTGACACTGAGGTCAAAAGAATGGACAGAGTATGGTCTCTACTCTTCTCACAGAGACTACCTTCAATAGGGAAAGCATAAACAAACAATTACAAGACAGTATAATAATAGTAATTATTATTTTTCCACTACCACTACCACTGACTGTGTGCTGTCTATGTGCTAGGCGCGATCTTAAATTCTCCTCATGCATCCTCTTGGGGAATTCCCACCACGGTCTTGTGCCTTGTGAGCTAAGGTTTACTATTATTCCTGTTTCAAACATGAGAAAGATAAAACCAAGAGAGTTTTGGTAACTTAACCAGAGTCATACAATTTGGACAATGCCAGGTCTATCTTAACTCCAAAGTCAAGTGCACAGTAAAACAGCATCTGAAGCCTAGGGGCTTAGGTAAGATTTGCTGGACTGGGGAGTGTTAACAGGAGGTGACTTTAGAGAGATAACTTGTCAAGCCCTTTAAGGATTTAGGACTTTATCCTGTGGTCATTTAGGGGCTTAATGCAAGTACCATTTAATTGCTCATGATTCTATTGGTTAGGAATTTGGGCAAGGCTCCTCTGTGCCTGGTGTCAGCTGGCAGTCCCACAAAGGCTGAAGGATCCCAGATGGCCTCACTTGCTCGCATGTCTGGGACCTTGGTGGAGGCTACGGCTGGATGCCTCCATTCTCCACCATATAGCTTCCAGAAGGGCAAAACTGAAGACTGCAAGTCCTCTTAAGGCCTAGGCCTTGAACCGTCACAGTATCATTTGTTTCACATTCTACTGGTCAAAGCAAGTTACAAAACCAGACAAGATTTAAGGGGAGAGAAGTGTGTTTTCCCTCTTGATGGGAGGAGTTGAAAAATTGCATTGAAACCAGGCATTCAGGATGGAAGGGATTGTTGTGGTCATCTTGGGAAATAGTCAACCACAACACTGCTGTGTTTTTGTTTTTTTTTAAGATTTTATTTATTTATTTGAGAGAGAGAAAGAAAGAGGAAGGGAGAAAGAAAGGCGGAGGGCAGAGGGAGAAGGAGAAGCAGATTCCCCACAGAGCAGGGAGCCTGATGGGGGCTTGATCCCAGGACCCTGAGATCATGATCTGAGCCGAAGGCAGATGCTTCAATGACTGAGCCACCCAGGTGCCCCAACACTGCAGTGTTTTAAGAAGGGGTGCTGCTTGCAGGAAGGGGGAAAAAGGGTCCTGCAGTGACCTGGATGACAAGTTGGGTGGCCAGAATTAAAGTGCTATTCTTCACCTGGCTGACGACCAGATTTGCCTGGAGGAGCTTGTTAAAAATAGAGATTCCCCAAACCTATCACAGACACATTGAATCAGAATCCCTAGGTGTAAAGCTGAAAATATACATTTTAATGCTCTTTCTTTCAACAGGTATTTTATTGAACACCTGCTTTGTGCAACCACCATTCTGTGCTCCAAGGATAAGGTAGTGAGTGAAACAGACAAGGGCCCTGATATCTCCTGCAGGCAGGGAGTAAGGTAAATGAGATGGACAAAAACTAAATGGACAGCTAAATAGATAAGTAACTTTGTGGATTCTGTACCACAATCATTCTTTTCAGAAGGAAAACAAATACTGTGAAATTGTAATGAGAAATTGAGAATACAGGTGGAGATGGAAAGAATGAACACATATGTGAAGATTCTTTATTACAGCATTACTTGTAGTAGCAATAGGTTTGTTAAAAGCAACTTTATTGGAATGTAATTTAGGTACAATAAACTACACTCATCCGAAGTAGACAATTTCAATGGACAACACATCCCCTTATTTCTGTCTCCCATTCCCAAGCAACCACCTATTTGCTTTTGCATCCAATTCTTGCTTTTGGCTCAGGTCATGATCTCAGGGTCATGGGATCGAACCTGCATCAGGTTCTGCACTGGGCATGGAGCCTGCTAAAGATTCTCCCCTGCTCCCTCTGACCCCCCTCCCTTGCTCGCACATGTACTCACAAGTGCTCTCTCTTTCTCAATAATAAAGAAAGAAAATCTTTAAATAAATATTATCTTGAAATATTTAGAATTCTATGCAAATGAAATCTATAGTATACAATAGCAATGGATCTTTAAACAACCTGAATGAACAGCAATTGTGTATTTTGTGGTAACTTTATTCAATGAAATACTGTGTAGCCATGGGAATGGGGAGTCAGCTTTTTATGTACTAATTTGGAGTGATTTTCTAAAGCTATTGGTAGGTGGAAAAGGCAAAAGGCATATGCAGAACAGGGCATAGAGTGCACTACCATTTATATAAAGTGAATAAAGAAAAAATATCCATATGTTTGTACGTGCATAGACGATCTCTGAAAAAAGCTGGCAATGCATGTTGCTTCATGGGAAGAGAACTGGGTGTCTGGAAGACAGGAGTAGGAAGGAGACTTTTAACTAAAAATAATTTGGTTCCTTTTGAATTTTGTACCTATTCAAAGGACAACTAAAATTAAAAATTTTTAAATCATAATAAGTACGATGATTGAGATTACTCCCAAATTTGGCAGAAGAATGTAATGTCAAATAAAAGGCCATACGTTTCAAATGTTTTTTTTGTTTTTTCAAAGACTTTTCAAATTTATTTCAGAGAGAGATAAGTGGGGAAAGGGGCAGAAGGAGAGGGAGACTTTCTTAAGCAGACTCAAGCTGAGCGCAGAGCCTGATGTGGGCCTCAGTCTCATGTCCCTGAGATTATGCCCTGAGCCACAACCAAGAGCCAGCCACTTAACCTACTGAGCCACTCAAATATTGCCCCTTCAAATATTTTTTTAAAGTTTTTATTTATTTATGAGAAAGAGAGAGAGAGAACATGCATCAGGGAGGAACAGAGGGAAAGGGAGAGAGAGAGAATACTAAGCAGACTTCATGCTAAGTGTGGAGCTCAACTAGGGACCCCAATCTCGGAACCCTGAGACTATGACCCAAGCCAAAACCAAGAGTCGGACTCTCAAGCAACTGAACCACCCAGGTGCCCCAGCTTCAAGTATTCTAATTAAACTTGGTTAAAGTTATATTAAAGCCAAGAAGCCACATGTCTCAATTATCAACTAAAGAAAAAAAAAAACCCAAGAAAAAAACTATAAATAAAGAAGTTGAGGATTGGAATTAAACAAGTTGATCCCAAAATTCATATGGTAAAAAGCAGCCAGAAAATCTGAAAAACAAACAAACAAAACAAAACAAAAAAGCCTAAATATGAGACAAGAATCCATCAAAATCCCTGAGGAGAATGCAGGCAGTAACCTCTTTGACCTTGGCTGCGACAACTTGCAAGGTACATCTCTAAAGGCAAGGGAAACAAAAGCAAAAATGAACTATCAGGACTTCATCAAGATGAAAAGCTTTTGCACAGCAAAGGAAACAGTTGACAGAACCAAAAGATAACCGACAGAATGGGAGAAGATATTTGCAAATAGATAAAGGGCTAGTATCCAAAATCTATAAAGAACTTATCAAACTCAACACCCAAAGAACAAATAACCTGATCAAGACACAGACAGAAGACATGAACAGACATTTCTCCAAAGAAGACATCCAAATGGCCAACGGGCACATGAAAAACAGCTCCACATCACTTGACATCATGAAATACAAATCAAAACCGCAATGAGATACCACCGCACACCATTGAGAATAGCTAAAATTAACCAGTCAGGAAACAAGATATGTTGGCGAGGATGCAGAGAAAGAGGAACCCTCCTACACTCTTGGTGGGAATGCAAGCTGGTGCTGCCACTTTGGAAAACAGTATGGAGGTTCCTTAAGATGTTAAAAATAGAGCTACCCTATGACCCAGCAATTGCACTATGGGGTATTTACCCCAAAGATACAGATGTAGAGAAAAGAAGAGACACCTGCACCCCAAAGTTCATAGCAGCTACGTCCACAACAGCCAAACTATGGAAGGAGCTGAAATGTCCTTCAACAGATGAATGGATAAAGAAGACGTGGTCCGGGGCACCTGGGCGGCTCAGGTCATGATCTCAGGGTCCTGGAATCCAGTCCTGCATCAGGCTCTCTGCTCAGCAGGGAGACTGCTTCCCCCCTTCTCTCTCTCTGCCTGCCTCTCTGCCTACTTGTGATCTCTCTGTGTCAAATAAATAAATAAAATCTTAAAAAAAAAAGATGTGGTCCATATATACAATGGAGTATTATGCCTCCATCAGAAAGGATGAATACCCACCAATTACAACAACATGGACCGGACTGGAGGTGGATTATGCTAAGTGAAATAAGTCAAGCAGAGACAGACAATTATCATATGGTTTCACTCATATGTGGAACACAAGGAATAGCACAGAAGATCATAGGTGAAAGGAAGGGAAAACTGAATGGGAAGGAATTAGAGAGGGAGAAAAACCGTGATAGATTCTTGACTCTGGGAAACAAACTGAGGGTTGCAGAAAGGGAGTTGGGTGGGGGTTTGGGGTACCTGGGTGATGGGCATTAAAGAGGGTATGTGTGGTGATGAACACTGAGTGTTATACTCAACTAATGAGTCATTGAACACAACAGCAAAATGAATTATGTACTCTATGCTGGCTCGTTGAATTTAAATTTTTAAAAATGCTTTAAAAAATCTGAAAAAACAAAAACAAAGTCAAAAAACAAATAAGAACAACAACAAGGGACCAGAACCATAAGATTTTTTCCCAGAACAATAAGATACTAAAACATAAAGACTTAAGGGTGAAACTAGCATATCAAGAGACAAACCAATGGAATAGAAGAAAAAAAATCCAGAAATGGAAATTAATACATGATGAAAGTGATATCTTGAACCAGTAGAAAAAGAGATGGACTTAGTGGGGTGCCAGGTGGGGAGCTGGGACACCTCCGTCATGGGTTCCTTGTTACAGAGAATCAAAAACAATAGTAAGATTGACTTAATCAATCTGCTTTAAAAAAAATCGTAATCAGGCATCAGTGATTGTAAGCAATGTCAATGATAAAATAATAAAATTCTCCCTCCACTCCAGTGGCCAGGTGGACTGTTCCCACCTGCACCTTCTTTGGAATTCTACTGAATGGCTCTTTAATACATTATGTTGGGACAACTAGGTAGTGTCACAGAAAAACAAAGAAAATGACTCAAATAGAGGTTAAAAGCTTTCTACAGCTCTCGTGCCCCAGGAAGCATCTCAAAACATGATCGGAATTGCTCTAGGGCAAGGAAAAGAGTATGTGACTTTGGCATTGTCTCGGGTTGCAATTTTCTTTCTCTGGAACTGCTGCAAAACTTTCCATTGGGATGGTTGAGAGAGGTCCATCCAGCTTTTTAGTTCTTTCTTGGGATGGTCAATGTAGTGGGCAATCTCAGTTTGACAGTTCTGTGTGTATGTGTGAGCACAAAATAGAGACAGAGAAAATGAAGCAGAGGTGGGGGCATAGAGAGAGAGAGGGAGAATCTTCAATCAAACCAAGGAATAAATGCTCTCTACTTGACATCTTTTAGATCAGATTGGGTCATGAGCCCACTTCTGGAACAATCAGTCTCCAGGGAGAAATGATGGATTGCTTGATTGAAGCTGGGACTTTACATTCCTGGAGAGGGCAAAGGGATTATTAGCACAACTGGTCTAGGCTTCTCAGGACTCACCCTTCAAGTTGGATCACCTTCACACAAATTACATGGGCTGAAGAACAAGAGGCAGGATACCTAAATAAAAGTCAAGAAGTTGGGCGAGGGACAGGTACTGGGTGTGTAACCAACAGCGACACCATATATGCTTATCACAAAGTGAGTCACATATGTAGATATTTTATTGCAACAAACTTTTAAAACGTTCTTACAGTTTTATAAGTAAATACAGGGACTCATGAGAAGGCAAAAGAGCACCGTGTTTAAAGGCATGACTGCCAGAGTTCGAATCCCAGGAAACTTGTGGTCAATGTTCTTGAAGTTCACTTTCCCATCATGTAAAATGACAATGGTGACGATGATGGCGACAGTATGGGAAGCTACAGATTTCCTGGGATTGTTGTGAGGAGTACATGAGACAACGGACACTAAAGCAGAGTACAGGATAAGGGTTCAGAATCACCGCTAAGTCATTGACCAATGACTGGAGCTTTTGTGAGAACGAATTTGATTAATAATCATTTTCTTCGTGTTAGGATCTGATAGTATTTTCTGAGATTTTTCCCACCGATCCAGCCGACTAACGAATGTTTTTCTCTGGTGACATCTATGTGTGTCAGTAAGAACAACTGAACATTCCTATCCCCAGACTCCTGTGGCAAGAAAAGTTTAGGTGAAAATGCGTGGGCTGATCTGCCCAGCTCCACCACCTGAAAGGATCAAACCTATGATAGCATTTTCGTTGACCAAAGACCTTCTCCTTTCCTCACTTTTCAGGGCAACGTCTCTAGCTTGACTCTCTTCTTACAAGGGTGGTTAAGCTCTAGAGTCCCAGCAGAGTTTAAATGTTATGGAACTTTCACTTGTTTCTTCAGCTTAGAGAGGTCTCCACATACCCGCGGATATTTCACTGACCCCTTGCCTGGAACTAAACACAATGTCTCTCCTCTTCTTCTGACCCGAGGAGAATGCAGCAGAATGCAGGGACCACCGAGGGGACCAAAGTCCCTCCCCTTCGTCTACGGCTTCAGCTCCTCCCATTCTTTCAAACAATGATCAGCGTTTTCTTGTTTTTGTTTTGTTTTGTTTTGTTTTAATAGCAGTGTTACTTATTTATTTTTTACTTTAATCATTTTTATTAACATATAATGTATTATTTGCCTCAGGGGTACAGGTCTGTGAGTCATCAGGTTTATACATTTCACAGCACTCACTATAGCACACACCTTCCCCAATGTCCATAACCCAACCACCCTCTCCCTACCCGCCTCCCCCCCCCCCCGCCGGCAACCCTCAGTTTGTTTTGTAAGATTAAGAGTCTCTTACGGTTTGTCTCCCTCCTGATCCCATCTTGTTTCATTTTTTTCCTTCCCTAGCCCCCAAAGCCCCCACTCTGCCTCTTAAATTCCTCATATTAGGGAGATCACATGATGATTGTCTTTCTCTGATTGACTTATTTCGCTCAGCATAATACCTTCTAGTTCCATCCACATCGTTGCAAATGGCAAGATTTCATTTCTTTTGATGGCTGCATAGTTCTCCATTGTATGTCTATACCACATCTTCTTTATCCATTTATGTCAACTGTTAGACAAATGAGGCTCCAAGACAGATCCCTTAGAAGACCTTCATTCACCACAGATTGCCACCATTTGTTCAGATTAGACCTTTTATGGTCAGGACAAATCCTAAAATCATCACCATTTGAAATCTGGCTTCTTCCTTCTGTACTGCTCGGTTTACAGTGTAATCTGATTCTTTCTCCATAATCACAAGAAAGTGACTATCTTTCCCAAGGCCGAATTCCCAGAACATGACTCGCACCTTTCCATCAACTTTGACGCCTATCTTTTCAACTCTTACATCACCCTTAAAAATAGTATTTCCAGTGCCACTGACCACACCTGTCACGACAAGACTTCGTAACAGGACAGGTGACTGTAGTGTATGGGTTTGGGAGACAATAAGTCCAATGTGAAATGGACAAAGCAGGAAGCCGGGACAGGGCAGGGGAGGTGAAAGAAACATTTAATAATGTGTAAAGATATAGTCAGCAACAGTGAATTTCATTTTATTTTTTAAGATTATTTATTTATTTATTTATTTGACAGAGAGAGAGAGAGAGAGAGAGAGATCACAAGTAGGCAGAGAGGCAGGCAAAGTGGGAGGGGGAAGCAGGCTCCCTGCTGAGCAGAGATTCCCCATGTGGGGCTGGATCCCAGGACCTGAGACCATGTCCTGAGCTGAAGACAGAGGCTTAACCCACTGAGCCACGAGGCTCCCCAGGAACAGTGAATTTTAATCCCTTACCTCCAGTGTGTGGGCTTGAATATTTATGTGTTTTCACTTTTGCGTAACAAATTAGTTTCCTCTGTAAACACAAAATCTACTCTCCATTCTTGGCTCACTCACTTCAAAATAACCCAAGAGTCTGTAAACTAATTCTTGTATTATTTGTATAAATTTTATTTTCTTAAAAATGTATTTATATGGAGAGAGAGAGAGAGCATGCGCACAAGCAGGGAGTGCAGCAGGTGGAGGGAGAAGCAGGCTCCCAGCTGAGCAAGGACCACCCCCATGTGGGACTCGATCCTAGGACCCTGGGATCATAACCTGAGCCAAAGGCAGATGCTTAGCTGACTGAGCCACGCAGATTTCATTTTTACGTCTGTGTTAACAACAAACCATGTTGTTTTATGTGGGAATGTTTTCAAAACACTTTAGAAACATTTTGAGTATCAAAGAACATCTGGTATTTTATGTATTACCTACAATCCAACTTATTTGAATGTAATATAACAGCCTCTGGGGAGATAATGAGAACTTTAGACATTTTGGGACTTTTCTTTTGTCCCTTTGCAAATGGAAGTGCCCAAGGATGGAGAGGAGATTTTTTTTTTCTCTGTATTTGGGCAAGGCAGGTGAGAGTATGGTGTAACCTGCACACGGATTCACTAAAAGTCCTTTCTTTTAAAAACAGGACAGAGGGGAAAATATGGGGGAAAGCAAAGCTAAGTAGCTGAAAGTCTTATCCCAGTGTGGATGATGGGATGGAAAGAGCTAACCCTTCGAATAGGGACCCGGGTCCATAGAAGCATTGACGACTACAGCCAGCAGATGGCAGCAGGGGGCCATGTCAGGAGAATTCACCCACCCACATGGAAAAGTCCTAGTCGGACCTTTGGGCCCAGCCACTGGCATCTACTGGGAATTGGTAGAAGATATGATGCATTTCCCTGTAGAAAACAAAACCAAAAAAACACCAGGGTCAGAGTCTTCCAGAAGCTCAGGGTTAGAGTCTGGCCTCAAAAATGAAGGGCCAGCATAGCACAGTGATGACAGTCAGCAATATTATAAACTTCAATGTGGCTAAAAGACTAGATCCCAGTTGTCCTCACTGCAGATAAAAAAAGGATAATTATGTGATGGGGTAGAGGTGTTAGCTAACACCACAGTGGTAATCATACTGCAGTATATAAATGCATCAAATCAACATGTTATACCCCTTAAACTGACACGATGTTGTATATTTCAGTTATATTTCAAAGAGTATTTAAAAAAAGAATAAATACGGGGCGCCTGGGTGGCTCAGTGGGTTAAGCCGCTGCCTTCGGCTCAGGTCATGATCTCAGGGTCCTGGGATCGAGTCCCGCATCGGGCTCTCTGCTCAGCAGGGAGCCTGCTTCCTTCTCTCTCTCTCTCTGCCTGCCTTTCAGTGTACTTGTAATTTCTCTCTGTCAAATAAATAAATAAAATCTTTAAAAAAAAATAAAAAGAATAAATACAACAAAGGGTGCTCACTTCTGCAGCACAAGTACGAAAATTGGAATGATAGAAGATTTAGCATGACCCCTGCACAGGAAGGACACGCAAACTCGTGAAGGGTTCCATATTGAATGCAAAGATACAATGAAGGACCCAGAGCCCTTGGTTGCCTTAGTCTGCAAGATGAAGAGGGGTAGGGAAACCCAGGAATGAAGGCACAGGAGTGGGAGGAGGGTAAGTCTGTGACATACAGATGACAGTGGGGAGTAGAAAGCAGGTAAGAAAGTGACCTGCTTTTTGTGTGACCTGGCTGTGGCGCTGATTTTAATACACTCTAAGAATAAGTGGAAGCAACCCAAATGTTTGTCAATGGATGAATGGTTAAACAAAATATGGTGTCTACGTATGGTGGAATATTACTTGGCTTTAAAAGGGGAGGAAATTTGGGGGCACTTGGGTGGCTCAGTGGGTTAAATGTCCAACTCTTGATTTCAGCTCAGGTCTTCATCTCCGTGTCATGAGTTCAAGCCCTGTGTTGGGCTCCATGCTGGGCAAGGAGCCTACTTTAAATTAAAAAAAAAAAAAGAGGGAAGGAAATTCAGATACACACTACAGCATGGATGAATCTTGAGTACATTGTGCTAGGTGAAATAGTCCAGTCATGTATACCATAAAAATACAAATACTACACGAATGTACATATATGAAATATCTAGAATAGTCGAGTTCATAGAGATAGAAAGTAGAATGGTAGTTGCCAGGGACTGACTGGGAGGGAGGAATGGGAAGTTGTTGATTAATAGGTATAGAATTTTGGTTTTGCAAGATGAAAAAGTTCTGGAGGTTGGTTGTCTCACTAACAGTATAAGAGACACATGAAAAAATGCTCAACATCACTAGCCATCAGGCAAATACAAATCAAAACCACAATGAGATGCTACTTTACACCAGTTAGAATGGCTAAAATTAACAAGACAGGAAATGACAAGTGTTGGCAAGGATGCAGAGAAAGGGGAACCCTCTTACACTGTTGGTGGGAATGCAAGTTGGTGCAGCCACTTTGGAAAACAGTACGGAGGTTCCTCAAGATGTTAAAAATAGAGCTACCTTATGACCCAGCAATTGCACTGCAGGGTATCTACCCCAAAGATACAGATGTAGAGGAAAGAAGGGGCACCTACACCCCAATGTTCATAGCAACCATGTCCACAAGAGCCAAACTGTGGAAGGAGCCAAAATGTCTTTCAACAGACGAATGGATAAAGAAGGTGTGGTCTATATATACAACGGAATATTACTCAGCCATCAGAAAGGAGAAACACCTACGGTTTGCATCGACATGGCTGGAACTGGAGGGGATTATGCTAAGTGAAATAAGTCAAGCAGAGACAGATAATTATCATGAGGTTTCACTCATGTGGAACATAAGGAATAGCATGGAGGACCGCAGGGGAAGGGAGGGAAGACCGAATGCGAAGAAGTCAGAGAGGGAGACAAACCTTGAGAGACTATGGACTCCAGGAAACAAACTGAGAGCTTCAGAGGGGAGGGGGCTGGGGTAACTGGGTGATGGGCATTAAGGGGAGCGCCTGTGGTGAGGAGCCCTCGGTGTTATACGCAACTGATGAATCACTGAACACTACATCAAAAACTAATGATGTACTATATGCTGGCTAACTGATCATCATCGTAATAATAAAAGAGATAACAAGTGTTAGTGAGGTTGTAGAGAAAAGAGATCCTAATGCACTGTAGTTGGGAATGTCGATTGGTACGTTCACTGTGGAAAAAAACCACAGAATTTCTTCAAAAAAATAAAAAACAGAACTACCAAATGATCTAGCAATCCATCTCTGGTATGTAATCAAAAGAAATGAAATCACTGTCTTGTAGCAGAAGCAGACTAAAGCAATTGTTTTGTTGCGCTGATGCTTTAACAGACTCATAAATATGTGAAAACTTACCAAGTTGTGTATTTTATTTTATTTTTTTAAAGATTTTATTTATTTATTTGACAGACAGAGATCACAAGTAGGCAGAGAGGCAGGCAAAGAGAGAGGGAAGCAGACTCCCTGCTGAGCAGAGAAGCCGATGCAGGGCTCGATCCCAAGATCCTGAGATCATGACCTGAGCTGAAGACAGAGGCCTAACCCACTGAGCCACCCAGGTGCTCCCCAAGTTGTGTATTTTAAATGCATTCAGCTTATCTTATATTAATTAAACCAATGAAGATGTTAAAATTTTAAAAAAATTTAAAAAGTAAGGTGTCTATTCATGTCTTCTGCCCATTTCTTAATTGTATTATTTGTTTTTCCAGTGTTCAGTTTGTTAAGTTCTTTTTTTAAAGACTTTATTTATTTATTTGACAGACAGAGATCACAAGTAGGCAGAGAGGCAGGCAGAGAGAGAGGAAGCAAAGCAGGCTCACCACTGAGCAGAGAGTCTGATGCGGGGCTTAATCCCAGGACCCTGGGATCACAATCCGAGCCGAAGGCAGAGGCCTCAACCCACTGAGACACCCAGGCACCTGAGTTTGTTAAGTTCTTTATAGATCTTGGATACTAACCCTTTATTAGATATGTCGCTTGCAAATATCTTTTTCCATTTCATAGGCTGCCTTTTAATTTTGTTGACTGTTTCCTTTGCCGTGCAGAAGCTTTTTTTTTTTTTTTATCTTGATAAAGTCCCAATAGTTCATTTTTACTTTTGTTTCCCTTACCTCAGGAGACATATCTGGAAAGAAATTGCTGTGGCTGATGTCAGAGAGGTTGCTGCCTGTGTTTTCCTCTAGGATTTTTGGTGCTTTCCTGTTTCACATTTAGGTCTTCCATCCATTTTGAATTTATTTTGTGTGTGGTATAAGGAAATGGTCTAGTTTCATTCTTTTGCATGCTGCTGTCCAGGTTTCCCAACACCCTGTGTTGAATAGACTGGTTTTTTTCCCATTGGATATTCTTTCTGGCTTTGTTGAAGGTTAGTTGAGCATAGACTTGTGGGTCCATTTCTGGGTTCTCTGTTCTGCTCCATTGATCTATGTGTCTGTTTTTGTGGCACTTTGTAATTTACCTAGTTCTACTGCAGAAATACCTTACCTTGTCAAGTCCTCCTAGCAACTATTGTGGAAGGGGGTGGATCTCTGGGTTAAAAATAAATGGGTGGGGGGTGCCTGGGTGGCTCAGTTATTAAGCATGTGCAACTGGCTCAGGTCATGATCCTGGGGTCCTGGGATGGAGCTCCATGTCGGGCTCCGCAGGAGCCTGCTTCTCCCTCTCCCTCTTGTTCCCCCTGCTTGTACTCTCTCTCTCTCCATCAAGTAAAAATAAATAAAATCTTAAAAAAAAAAAAAAAGAACATCGGTGGGCTGTATGGAGGAAATGCAGGGAGTGAAGGGGTTAACATGGAACAAAGGGGCACATGATAGACTAGGTGGGCAGGCGGCAGATATGGAAATTGAAAGAGGCAAAACAATCAGTTCACCATCTTTCTTGATTCCTCTGTTTTTCTTTGGAAAAGAAAAGAGAGTTAGTGATACAGCCTGTGTTTTCTGTTATTTCTGCACCTCATTTTTCACAAGTTCTGTTCCGAGAAGCAGAAGTCTTCATAATTAAAAGTGCTTGTGTTCAAAGTTGGGAAGGTTACTTACCTCTCTTGGCTTTAGTTTTCCCTCTAATAACAGTTATTATTGAGGTTTTCCTTCTCTCAGCTTGTCTTGCCACATTATTCTTGAGAACATTGTCAACGGCATCAAGCAGGAAAAGAACTTATTTGCAACATACAGGTTTCATGCTTGGTAAAACTTGATGACTTCAAGGGTTTGGAAGAAAACAATTGATGTAAGTGTGGAGTTGGCTGGCCCCCAAAACTTTTCAAAGGTTAGGTGGAAACTTTCAGGGCTGCTTCTTGCCAACCATCTCCAACAATTTCCCTAAAGTTTCTGATTACACTAGCTGGGGTGACATTCTGGGTAATAAAGGTAGAAATTTTCATTAGTTCAACTGAGAGAATTGTAGCCCTATTGACAACAGAAAAATTTGGCTCTGACACTTCAAGATGCAATGCTTGTTACATTGGGTATATCCTGACCTGCTGGAGGTGGGGTGTTCTGTGCCTTCCACTCAACAAGTCCGTTCTAATGAAAACTTAATGTGGAATTCCTCACTTCTTCTGTTTGTTAACAATATCAATTACTTTAGCTGCTCTGAAAATAAAAGAACTTCCTTCATTTGGATTTCTCAAACACTGATATGCACTGCTCACTCGAGGGTATCTGGAAATATTAACTAAAGGAGTTTATCTTATCTGGGGAGAAAATTCTGAGCTTTAAAACTATTTAACTAATATGACTTGATATATTTTATGGCTAACACAACTGGACCAACCTGTATTCTAGGCTCGGTCAATGCAAAAATAAACAAAAACCTAATGCCAACCAGATTAAATTGTAGAACATTCATACAGCATCTAGGATCAGAAACTGAACCTGGGTGGCTGATGACAGACGTCCCACCTTCTCTGAGATATTTTTGCTCTTGGAGTTTTTTTTAAGATTTTATTTATTTAGGGGAGCCTGGGTGGCTCAGTCGTTAAGTGTCTGCCTTCAGCTCAGGTCTTGATCCCAGAGTCCCAGGATCCAGCCCTGCATCGGGCTCCCTGCTCAGCAGGGTGCCTGCTTCTCCCTCTCCCACTTCCCCTGCTTGTGTTCCCTCTCTCACTGTACCTCTCTCTCTGCCAAATAAATAAATAAATTCTTTAAAATATATATTTTATTTATTTATTTGACAGAGTGATAGAGAGTGCACAAGTAGGAAGAGCAGCAGGCAGAGGGAAAGAGAGAAGCAAGCTCTCCGCTGAGCAGGGAGTCCAGTGTGGGCTCAGTCCAGGACCCTGGGATCATGACCTGAGCCAAAGGCAGCCACTCAACAGGCGTCCCTTTGCTCTTGGATTTTTAAGGATGACCTTGACTCATTTGTCTTGTACTTGCCTCTTGAAGCAAAGCATATAGTGGACTAGTATTAATTGTGTTTTTAGGCAGTGCCTGGGTGGCTCAGTGAGTTAAAGCCTCTGCCTTCAGCTCAGGTCATGATCCCAGGGTCCTGGGATAGAGCCCCACATTGGGCTCTCTGCTCAGCAAGGAGCCTGCTTCCTCTTCTCTCTCTGCCTGCCTCTCTACCTGCTTATGATCTCTGTCAAATAAATAAAAAAATCTTTTTAAAAATTGTGTTTTTAATCCGGGAATTCTCTTTTTGATTCTCCAAAAGAGAGACTTTCTCTAGGCCATTTCCAGGTTCCTGCAGAGCCAAAAGATTCAGGAGAGCATATTCTGTAAGTGTGTATAGACAGTTCTGAGAACTTAGCCCAGTAAGCTTTGTGATCCATGTGTTCTGGTTACTATTGCTTGGTAACAAATTACTGCCAAAACTGAGTGGCTTATTATAATCATTTTATTAGGCCCCCTAGCTTTATAGGTCAGGAATTCAGACAGTGCACAGTGAGAGTCATTTTTCTCTGCTCTGCCATGTCTGGGACCTTGGCTGAGAAGCCTGAAAGGCTGGCGCTGGAACCATAGGGAGACCTCTCCAGTCACACATCTGTTGGTTGATGCTGGCTGTTGGCTGGTTCCTTAGGTAAGGATGTTAACGAGAACTCTGTTATGTGACTCTTCCATGTGACCTGGGCTGCTTCACAGCATAGTGGTTACAAGTCAATCACAAGCCCGTGGCAGTTCAAAGAAAGGGGACACAGGCTATACTTCCTAATGGAAGGAAAATTAAAAAAAAATTGTGGGTGGGTGTGTGTGATGGTTAATTTTATACATCCATTTGACTGGATCATGGGGCACTCAGATATTTGGCTAAACATTATTTCTGTGTGTGTCTGTGAGGAAGTTTCTGTGTGAAGTCAGCAATTAAATCAGTGAAGTCAGTGAAGTGCTTTGCCCTTCCCTCTGTGGATACGTATCATCCAATCCATTGAGGGCCTAAACTGACCAAAAAAGTGGAGAAAGGGAGAATTTGGCCCTTCCTGCCTGATTGTTTGAGGTGGGACACCCACCCTGTGTTCCTGGTTCTCAAGATTTTAGCATTAATTCCCTCAAGGTTCATCCAAATTGTGGCAAATTGCAGGATTTCCTTCTTTCTCAGAAGAGATAATGACTGGGTGAATAACGGTCCTGTGTGTGTATGTGTGTATGTGTGTATGCACATATATACCTTATCTTCTTTATCCATCCGTTCATTGACAGGAATTTAAGTTGTTTCCATATCTTGGCTGTTGTGAATAATGCAGTGAACATGGGAGTGCAGATATCTCTAAGAGATCCAGATTTCAACTCCTTTGGATATATACTCAGAAATGGGATTCCTGGATCACAGGGTAGCTCTATTTTTTATTTTTTTTTTAAGGAATCTCCATACTGTTTTCCATAGTGGCTGCACCAATTTACATTCCCACCAACAGTGTAACAGGGTTTCCTTTAATCCACAGTCTCAGCAGCACTTGTTATTTCTTGTCTTTTTGATGATAGCTATTCTAACTAGGATAAGGGGGGATCTCACTGTGGCCTTAATATTCATTTACCTGGTGATTAGTGATGAAGAGCATCTTTTCATGTATCTGCTGGTCATGTGTATATCTTCTTCTTCTTTTTTTTAAAGATTTTATTTATTTATTTGAAGAGAGAAATCACAAGTAGACGGAGAGGCAGGCAGAGAGAGGGAAAGAGGCTCCCTGCTGAGCAGAGAGCCCAATTCGGGACTCGATCCCAGGACCCTGAGATCATGACCTGAGCTGAAGGCAGCGGCTTAACCCACTGAGCCACCCAGGCGTCCCAGGTGTATATCTTCTTTAGAAAACTGTCTATGTAGTTTCTCTGCCTATTTTTTAAAATTGGGTTATTTTTTTTTCTATTGAGTTGTATACGTTCTTTATATATTTTGGCTATTCACCCCTTATCAGATGTATGATTTGCAACTATTTTCTCCTATACTGTAGGTTGCCTTTTCATTTTGTTGATTATTTCTTTCACTGTGCAGAAGATTTTTAGTGTGATGTAGCCCCACTTATTCATTGTTGCTTTTTTTACTTGTGTTTTCATTGTCATATCCAGGAAACTGCTGCCAAAACCAATGTCAAGGAACTTTTCCCCTATATTTTCCTCGAGGAGTTTTATGGTGTCAAGTCTTTTTTTTAAGATTTTATTTTATTTATTTGACAGACAGAGGTCACAAGTAGGCAAGAGTGGCAGGCAGAGAGAGAGGAGGAAGCAGGCTCCCTGCTGAGCAGAGAGCCCGATGTGGGGCTCGATCCCAGGACCCTGGGATCATGACCTGAGCTGAAGGCAGAGGCTTTAACCCACTGAGCCACCCAGGCACCCCTAAAAAAGCTGAAATGGAAGGAAAACTTCCAAACTCTTTCCAGCATTACTTTGATCCCCAAACCAGACAAAGAACCCACCCAAAAGGAGAATTACAGACCAATATCCCTGATGAACAGGAATATCAAAATTCTCACTAAAATACTAGCCAGTAGGATCCAACACTACATTAAAAGGGTTATTCACCAGGACCCACTGGGATTTACTCCTGGGCTGCAGGTTGGTTCAACATCCACAAATCAATCAATGTGATACAATACATTAATAAAAGAAAGGACAAGAACCATATGATCCTCTCAATAGGTGCAGAAAAAGCATTTAACAAAGTACAGCATCCTTTCTTGATTAAAACTCTTCACAGTGTATGGATAGAGGGAACATACCTCAATATCATAAAAGCCATCTATGAAAAACCTACAAGTGGGGCACCTGGGTGGCTCAGTCGTTAAGCATCTGCCTTCAGCTCAGGTTATGATCCGAGAGTCCTGAGATCCAGCCCCGCATTGGGCTCCATGCTCAGTGGGAAGCCTGCTTTGCCCTATCCCACTCTCCCTGCTTGTGTTTCCTCTCTAGCTGTCTCTGTCTCTGTCAAATAAATAAATAAAATCTTTTTAAAAAAGAGAAAAGCCCACAAGACCATCATTCTCAATGGGAAAAAGCTGAGAGTTTTCCCCTAAGGTCAGGAACACGGTAGGGATGTCCACAATCACCACTGCTATTCAACATAGAACTAGAAGTCATCACCTCAGCAATCAGACAACATAAAGAAATAAAAGGCATCTGGGTAGACAAAGAAGAAGTCAAACTCTTACTCTTTGCAGATGACAGGATACTCTATGTGGAAAACCCAAGATTCCACTCCCAAATTGCTAGAACTCATACAGGAATTCTCACTCAGAAATCAGATGCATTTCTATACACTAATGATGAGACAGAAGAAAGAGGAATTAAGGAGTCAATGCCACTTACAATTGTACCCCAAACCATAAGATACCTAGGAATAAACCTAACCAAAGAAGCAAAAGATCTGTACTCGGAAAACCATAGAACACTCATGAAAGAAACTGAGGAAGACACAAAGAAATGGAAAAAAATGTTCCATGCTTGCCATCAACTTTTTTCACAGAGCTGGAACAAATAATCCTAAAATTTGTATGGAACCAGAAAAGACCCTGAATAGCCAGAGGAATGTTGAAAAAGAAAACCAAAGTTGGTGGCATCAACATCCTGGACTTCAAGCTCTATTACAAAGCTGTCATCATCAAGACAGTATGGTACTGGTACAAAAACAGACACATAAATCAATGGAACATAATAGAAAACCCAGAAATGGACCCTCAACTGTATGGTCAGCTAATCTTTGACAAAGCAGGAAAGAATATCCAATGGAAAAAAGACAGTCTTTACAACAAATGGTGTTGGGAAAATTGGACAGCCACATGCAGAAGGATCAAGCCAAACCATTTTCTTACACCATACACAAAAGTAGACTCAAAATAGATGAAAAGACCTAAATGTGAGACAGGAAACCATCAAAATCCTAGAGGAGAACACAGGCAGCAACCTCTGTGACCTCAGCTGCAGCAAGTTCTTGCTAGACACGTCTCCAAAGGCAAGGGACACAAAGGCAAAAATGAATTACTGGGACTTTATCAAGATGAAAAGGGTTTTTTTGCACAGCAAAGGAAACAGTCGACAAAACCAAAAGTTGACCAACAGAATGGAGGTAGATATTTGCAAATGACATATCAGATAAAGGGCTAGTGTCCAAAATCTATAAAGAACTTATGAAACTCGACACCCAAAGAACAAATAATTCTATCAAAACATGGGCAGAAGACATGAACAGACATTTCTTCAAAGAAGACTTCCAAAAGGCTAACAGACATATGAAAAAATGCTCAACATCACTAGCCATCAGGGAAATACAAATCAAAACCACTATGAGATATTATGTTACGCCAGTTAGAATGGCAAAAATGAACAAATCAGGAAACACCAAGTGTGGCAAAGGATGCAGAGAAAGGGGAACCCTCCTACACTGTTGGTGGGAATGCAAGCTGGTACAGCCCCTCTGGAAAACAGCATGGAGGTTGCTCAAGACGTTAAAAATAGAGCTACCCTATGATCCAGCAATTGCACTATGGGTATTTACCCCAAAGATACAGATGTAGAGGAAAGAAGGGGCACCTGCACCCCAATGTTCATAGCAGCAATGTCCACAATAGCAAAACTGTGGAAGGAGCTATGATGTCCTTCAACAGATGAATGCATAAAGAGGATGTGTTACTATTCAGCCATCAAAAAAATAAAATCTTGCAATTTGCAACACCATGGATGGAATTAGAGGGTATTATGCTCAGTGAAATAAGTCAATCAGAGAAAGACAATTATCATACGATCTCACCATATGTGGAATTTAAGAAACAAAACAGGATCATAAGGGACAAGAGGAAAAAAAAAAACAAAACAAGATGAAACCAGAGAGGGAGACAAACAATAAGAGACTCTTAATCATAGGAAACAAGCTACTGGAGGGGAGGGAGGTGGGGGGATGGGGAAACTGGATGATGGACATTAAGGAGGGCACATGAAGTAAAGAACGCTGGGTATTATGCAAGACAGATGAATCACTGACCTCTAACTCTGAAACCAATAATACATTAAATGTTAATTAACTGAATTTAGGGGCACCTGGGTGGCTCAATGGGTTAAAGCCTCTACCTTCAGCTCAGGTCATGATCCCAGGGTCCTGGGATCGAGCCCCGCATTGGGCTCTCTGCTCAGCGGAGAGCCTGCTTCCTCCTCTCTCTCTGCCTGCCTCTCCACGTACTTGTGATCTCTGCCTGTCAAATAAATAAATAAAATCTTTTTTAAAAATGTTAATTAACTGAATTTAAATTTTAAATGTTAAAAAAAAAAACCCTGGAGTTCTCACCAGGGCCTTTGGGGCCCACCATGGTGGGGTGTACCCACCTCTCCAGCCTCCTCTCAGACCACCCCCCCCCTTTGCTCACTCTCCTCCTGACACACTCGTTTTCTTTGCTGCTTCAAATATGACTTCAGAGCCTCACACTTACTGGTGCATCTGCAGGGAACACCTGGCATAGCTCATTCCCTCTCTGCACATGTCTGCTCTCTCCTTAGCCCCTCCCTGCCCATTTCACCTAAAGAACTCCAGCCCCACATTCCCTTCTGTTCCTTTATCCTGCTTTACTTCTCTTTGCCACACTAATCACTACCTGTATTATCATAAAGTTTGTCTCCCTAAGCAGAATGTGGGGTTTGTATTTTTGTTGTAGTTCACTGCTTTTCTCAGACTCAAAACAGTGCCTGGCACATGGTGGATGATCAGCAAATATTTATAAATGAATACACACATGAAGAAAAACAACTGCAAAAAAAAAGTGATCAAATAAACTTGTTTGTTGCTCAGGTGTTAAAAAAATTATTATAGTTCTCAGTGTACAGATCTTTTACCTCCTAGATTAGATTTAAGATTTTGTTTTATTTTATTTTATTTATTTGAGAGAGAGAGAGAGAGAGAGAGCGAGAGAAAGCAAGAGAGGGGAGAGGTCAAAAGGAGACACAGACTTCCCGCTGAGCAGGGAGCCGGATTTGGGCCTCGATCCTGGCACTTCAGGATCATGACCTGAGCCCAAGGCAGTTGCTTAATGGACTGAGCCGCCTAAACACCCTCCTTGATGAGATTTATTCTTAAGTACATTATTGTTTTTGATGCTCTTATGAATACGATTATTTTCCATAATTCTTTTTCATGTGTTTCTTTGTTAGAATATAGAAATGCAACAGTTTTCTGCATGTCGATTTTGTATCCTGCAACTCGATTGAATTTGTTCATTAGTACTAGCAGGTTTCTGGTGGAGTCTTTAGGATTTTCTGCATATGAGATCATATCATCTGCAAAGGAAGACAATTTTACTTCTTTATCAATTTGGATACTTATATTTAAAATAGAAAATGTCTTTGTTTTATTTAAATTCAATTAGCCAACATATAGTACATCATGTTTTTGGTGTAGTGTTCAGTGATTCATCAGTTGCATATAACACCCAGTACCCATCACATCACGTGACCTCCTTAATGCCCATCACCCAGTTACCCATCTTCCCTGCCCCCCACCTTCCCTCCACCAACCCTCAGTTTTTTTCCCAGAGTCACGAGTCTCTCATGGATACTTTTATTTACTTTTCTTGTCTGATTGCTCTAGCTAGGACTTCCAGTACTATGCTGAATAGGAGTGGTGAGAGTGAGCACCCTTGTTTTGTTTCTGATCTTAGAGGAAAAGCTTTCATACATTCATCGTTGAGTTTGATGTTGGCTGTGAGATTGTCATACATGGGCTTTATTGTGTTGACATATGTTCATTCTATATCCAATTTGTTGAGAATTTTTAACGTGAAAGGATGTCATATTTTGTCAAATGCTTTACTGCGTCTATTGAAATGATCATCAGCTTTTTATTTTTCATTCTATTAATGTGGTATATCGCAACTATTCACATGTGTATGTTGAACCATCTTTGCATCCAGGGGTAAATCCCACTTGATCATGGTGAATGATGAATGGTACTGCTTTTTAAACTTTTATTTGCAATTGTTTATTACTAGTATATAAATACAACATTGATTTTTTTTAAATTGTTGTGTGTTGTCCTTGTATTGAATCACTTTGCTAAACTCACTGATTAGTTATAAATCACTTTATGGATTCTCTGGGATTTTCTATGCAGATAGATATCATGTTGTCTATAAATAGAAACTGTTTCATTTCTTTCTTTAAAATCTGTATCCTTTTAAATATTTATCTTGCCTATTGCTTTGGCAGGACTTCCAGTACCGACCCTATTTGTAGATAACATGATGAATTACACACCAGGAGCACATGGGATTTATCCTGGGAATGCAAAGCTGATTCAGTATTCAAAATCAATCAGCAAATTTCATCATATTACAAGAAGAAAAAACCCCACATGATTATATCAATTTATGCAGAAAGGTAATTGACAAAATCCAACATCAGTTCCTCAAAAACAAAAACAAAAACCAACAACAAAAACGTCTTAGCAAATCAGGAATACAAGAAGCTTCCACAATATGGTAAAGGGTACACACACACACACACACACACACACACACACACACACACACACGAAACTGTATAGCTAACATCACGCCTCATGGTGAAAGTCTAAGGCTTTCCCCTAAGATCAGAAACAAGATAAGAACGCCTACTTTCGCCACACTACTTGGAATCAATATATTGTTTTCTTTCAAGTGAAATGTAGCAACTTTATAACTGGTACTGCGGCATTGCTTTCCGGCTAGGTGCAAAAGACCTGAGAGAAGGTAAAGAAAAACATAACTGAAGATTTCCGTGCTTTGAATTTCAGAGCTTTCCCACCCCTCAAGCCTGAACTAGAGCACTTCTTTCGGAACTTTTTTTGTCAGTGTTAAAGCTCCCTAATGGGTTTTGGGCTGCATTGAGGACAGGGGGGCGCCTGGGTGGCTCAGTGAGTTAAGCTTCTGCCTTCCGCTCAGGTCATGGTCCCAGGGTCCTGGGATCGAGCCCTGCATCAGGCTCTCTGCTCAACTGGGAGTCTGCTTTTCCCTCTGCCTACTGCTTTCCCTTGCGTGGGTAGGTGTCCTCTCTGGCAAATAAATAAATAAGATCTTTTTTAAAAAACTGCACAAAAATGTGTAATTTGCCATCTTAAAGTATACAGTTCAGTAGTGTTAAATATTATTGTACAATAGTTCTCCAAAACTTTTTCACTTTGCAGAACTGAAACTCTACCCATTAGACAACTCCCCGTTTCCCCCTCCTCCCACCCCTGACAAACCACCCTTCTATTTTCCGTTTCTATGAATTTGACTACTTGTCATGTAGTCATGTAAGTGAAATTATCTGGTATTTGTCATGTAAGTGGATTCATCCAGTATTTGTCTTTTTGTGACTGGCTTATTTCATGTCACACAATCTCTACCAGCTTTATTTATACTAAATAAATTATTTTTAAAAGGATTTCACTTATTTGTTTGACAGAGGGAGAGAGCACAAGGAGGCAGAGAGGCAGACGGAAGAGGGAGAAACAGACTCACTGCTGAGCAGGGAGCCTGACTCAGGGCTCGATCCCAGGATCCTGGGATCATGACCTGAGCTGAAGGCAGACACTTAACTAATTGAGCCCTCCAGGCGCCCCTGAATAAATGATTATTTTAAGCCACCAAGTTTTGGGTGATTTGTTATGCAAAAATAGATGGCTGATAAGGGTCCATCTGATAAAGTTTGTTTCCTGAAAGGAAAAAACATTTTTATTTATCCATTGAAGGTATTGTATCTATAAAAGAATTAAGAAAATCAGCTTTTTTGCTGATAGTTTATAACACATTTATTTTTTATTGTTATTATGTTCAGTTAGCCAACATAAAGTATATCATTAGTTTTTGATGTAGGGTTCAATGATTGATTCATCAGTTGCTTATAACACCCAGTGCTCCTCACCACACGCTCCCTCCTTAAATACCCCTCCTCCTGTTACCCCCTCCCCCTCTCCTCCTCCCTCCTATAACCCTCAGTTGGTTTCCTGGAGTCCAGAGTCTCTCATGACCTTTTCCCATTCAGTGTTCCCTCCCTTCCCCTGTGGTCCTCCATGCTATTCCTTATGTTCCACATATGAGTGAAACCACATGATAATTATCTGTCCCTGCTTGACTTATTTCACTAGCATAATCCCCTCCAGTTCCAGCCATGTCGATGCAAACCGTAGGTGTTTCTCCTTTCTGATGGCTGAGTAATATTCCGTTGTATATATGGACCACACCTTCTTTATCCATTTGTCTGCTGAAGGACATTTTGGCTCCTTCCACGGTTTGGCTCTTGTGGACATGGTTGCTATGAACATTGGGGTGTAGGTGCCCCTTCTTTCCTCTACATCTGTAACTTTGGGGTAAATACCCGCAGTGCAACTGCTGGGTTGTAAGATACCTCTATTTTTAACATCTCGAGGAGCCTTCATACTAGCAACTCTCAACATATAAGAGAGTATTAACTATAACCACCATGCTGTACATTAGAGTCCCAGAATTTTTAATCTTGTAACTGTAAGTTTGTACCTTTTGACCAATATCTTACCCTACCCTCTAGTTCTTGGCAATTACCATTCAACTCTGTTTCTGAGGACTTTTTTAGATTCCACATATAAATGAGATCATACAATATTTTGTCTGACTTATTTCAGTTAGCATAGTGCCCTCAAAATCCATCCATGTTGTTGCAAATGGAAGGATTTCCTTCTTTTTCATGGCTGAAATATACACATTCATCCATTGACAAATACTTAGGTTGTTTCTATATTCTGGCTACTGTGAATAAAATTGCAGTGAATGTGAAAGTGTAGATATCGCTAAGATTCTGACTTCATTTCCTTTGAATACATACCTAGAAGTGGGATTATTGGATCATATGGTAGTTCCGTCTTCTAATTTTTTGAGGAGCCTCCACATTGTTTTCCACAGCAGCTGCACTAACTTATATTCCCCCCAACAGTGCTCCATATTCATATACTGTTTTTTTAACAAAGATTTTATTTATTTATTTGAGAGAGAGAGAGAGAGCACAAGTGGGGGGGGGAGCAGATGGAGAGGGAGAAACAGGCTTTCCACCAAGTAGGGAGCTCGATATGGGACTTGATCCCAGGATCCTGGGTTGATGACCTGAGCTGAAGGCAGACGCTTAACCAACTGAGTCACCCAGGCACTCCAGTGTTCCACATTCTTGCCAACGCTTGGTGTCTCTTGTCTTTTTGATTACAGCCATTTAAGTGGGTGTCAGGTGATATGTCATTGTGGTTTTGATTTGCATTCCCTGATTAGTAATGTAGAGCATCTTTTCATGTACCTCCTGGCCGTGTGTGTGTCTTCTTTGAAAACTGTCTGTTCATGTCCTCTGCTCATTTTAAAATCAGATTCTCTCTCTCTCTTTTTTTTTTGCTATTCAGTTGTAGGAGTTCCTCAGGCATTTTGGATATGAATCCCTTATCAGATCAATGGTTTACAAATATTTTCTTCCACTCCGTAGGTTGTCTTTTCATTTTGTTGATTGTTTCTTATGCCGTGCAGAAACTTTTCCGTTTGAGGCAGTCTCACTTATTTATTTTTGCTCTTGTTACTTGTGCCTTTGGTGTCATATCCAATGTAACATATTTCAAGAACACTGCTTGGACTGGATCAAACATGCATTTGGATAGTGTAGCCAAATTTTTGGAGCTTTAATTTTCACTGCTTGGTTCAAATTGGCTCTCCATATAAAGAAACAGGAACTGATGTTTAAAATTCATTTCATATGGCAGTGCACTTACTAATTCATAGGGTTGGGAGGGAACTTCATAGAATTTTTATTTAGCTCCTGTCTTCAAGCAGACTTGTACTTGACAAATAGACAGCAGGCCTTTTAAAGAGACTAGCAGATTTTTGTTACAGAAGCTATGGTATAGTGGTTAAGAGCAACTGGTCTTTAAAGTTAAACCACCTGACTTTAAGTCTGGTTTATACTATGAACTATCTGTGTGACCCTAGACAAATTATTTGCTTTCTTTGTGCTTCACTGGCCTCATCTGTGAAATGGGGATAGTGATAGCACCTACCTCACTGTCCCCTAGAGGAGTAAACACACACAAAGTCATAGTAAGCACTCAGTAAATATGTATCTTATTAGTAAATCACTCCAGTGTTTAATCACACCTTCAATATATAAAACTTTCCTAAGCTTTCCTCTTTTTTAAGATTTTATTTATTTATTTGTCAGACACAGACACACACAGCACAAGCAGGGAGAGTAGTGGGCAGAGGGAGAAGCAGGCTCCCTGCTGAGCAAGGAGCCTGTGTAGGACTTGATCCCAGGACCCCAGGATCATGATCTGAGCCAAAGGCAGATGCTTAACTGCCTGAGTCACCCAGGCGTCTCCCTTAGCTTTTCAATATGTGTTTCTAAACTCATATTACAGAACTTAAAAAAAGAAGAACCCCTAAGGGAGAGTCTCATTTGAATTTTACCTCCAGCCATGAAGATAATAGTGTGTTTTCATTTAATAAATATAGACTGAGCAACTAGAATGTGTTAGGCTCTGTGTGAAAGGAATAAGAGACAACATTCCTGATCTTAAATCTTGCATCTTCTTATCATAATGGAAGAAATAAAACACATAAATAAGCCAAACCAAGATAGCCATAGATTGTAAATTTGCTGAGACAGAAAGAAACAAGGCACTGTAATAGAAAATACCTAGCCGGTGTAGGGCAGGAGTAGTAGTACCTAGATATAGGGTCATCATCGGGGAAGTTGTTCCTGAGAATGACACGTCAGTGGAGACTGGGAGGATAAGTAGACAGACACAAGGTGTGGGCAAAGGAACAGGTGGTAGGCATTTTTAGGAAAGAGAACACCTAGAAGCAAGCGCTGAAACAAGGAAAACATGCCAACATGCCTCTTCTCTATTTCTCCACTACTTAAAAATACCGTGAAAGTCATTGTTAGCTGGTGAAACAGAAAACTCCTACCCAGACGTCTACTTTCCATTATTTCTGTCATTTTATTTCATTCATGAGCAGATAATAGTGTTTTATGATTACAGCAAATTGTAAGGACTGTGCGTACAAGAGCAAGAATTTAGACTCGCAGCCGAGGCTGTTCTGAACACATTTGATGACACGATGTGGTCAACTTAACCATCAGTGCTGCTCCTCCCACTCATCTTCCAAATGATGTCACCAGTCACTTCATTGTTGAAGCCGGAGCCAGAGGACCCACGCAATCACCAAGTCTGGTCACTTCTCCCAAGTCAGTCTTTCATGCATCCTCATTGTCATTAATTTGGTTCAGTTCTTATCACTTATTTCTTTTGGAATTACAAAATGTTCTCTTCTGGCTGGTGTGGTGCATTGCGGGAGTGGCCACAAATAATTTCTGCTCATTCCATCATGAGAAGGACTCTTGTTCTCCAGTCCTTGACCCTGAGCTGGCCTTGAGACTCGATGTGCAGTTGATACAACATTGTGTGAGTTTCAAGAGTGAGGCTCAGGGAACTTTCTCTAGGACCACTTACTACCACTGCCATGTGGATAAAGCCAGGCTAGCCTGCTAGAGGAGGAGAACCCATGTGGAACAGAGATGAACCATCTCATCTGAGCTATCCTAGACCAGCCAGCCCCCAGCCAACCCACCCACTGATAGTAAATACACGAGCCCCGTCATGTTCCCACAAGGTTGGCTTAGATCAGCAGACTTGCCCATCTGAGCCCAGTCTACATCGTTAAACCACAGAGTTGTGAGATAAATAAATATGTTTCTTTAAGCCATTAAGTGTTGGGGTAATTCTTTCCATAGAAAGGAGCTAATTGATAAAACTGACTCCCTGGCTTCCAGTTTGGGCTCTACCACAACGAGTGGTCTTTCTAAAACATGACCCAATTATGATGCCCCCAACATTCTCCTATTGCTTTTGTGCAAACCCCACACTTGTAGGTCATGTTTTATCTTTCACTATAATTTCCTGCAGTTGCCCGAGGATAAGTTTATTTTCCACCTCCGTGCCTCTGGGAATGCTTGTTTGGGGCTGCACTAAATTCACACACTGAAGTCCAACTCCCAGTACCCCAGAATGTGACTGTATTTGGAGATAGGGACTTTGAAGAGGTAAGTAAGGTAAAATGAAGTCATATGGGTGGGTCCTAGTCCAATATGACTATCGTCCTTTAAGAAGAGGATGTTAGGATCCAGATAGTTACAGAGGGATGACCACGTGAGGACACAGCAAGAAGGAAGCCACCTACAAGCTAAGGAAAGAGGTCTCAGGAGAAACTCCACTGCTGACACCTTGATCTTGGACTTCAAGGCTCTGGAACTGTGGGATAATAAATGTCTATTGTTTAAGCCCCCAAGTCTGTGGTATTGTGTTATGGCCACCTTAACAAACTAATACAATGCCATTCCTTCTCCCAGGAAGGTCTTCCAAACTTCAGGGTGCCCGCACCTTCTGCTTCTTCAGCTGGCTAATTCTGACTTCACACTGAACATACTGTTTTGGGGGAAGCCTTCCATAATCCCCTTCAAGCTGGTTCAGTGGCTCTGGTCTGTGATTCCTCCCCTGTATAGTACATTTAACCAAGCATATTGAATTTTTTTTGTGTGGCAGTAGCGCCTGGGTGGCCCAGCTTCTTGAGTGTCTGACTGTTGGTTTCGGCTCAGGTCATGATCATGATCTCAGGTTGTGAGCTCGAGCCCTGCCTTGGACTCCACACTCAGGAGGGAGTCTGCTTGAGATTCTCTCCCACTCTCCTTCCCTCCAGCAGTGCTCTCTCTTTCACTCTCTCTAGAAATAAATAAATAAACCTTAAAAAATTTTTGTGGTAAGAATACTTAACATGAGATTTACCCTCTTAACAAAAGTATAAGTGTACAATACAGTGATTTTAACCATAAGCCCCATGTTGTACAGCAAATCACTATACCTTAATCATATTGTATAACTGAAACTTTATACTTATTGAACAATAATTCCCCATTTCCGCCTCCTCCCAGCCACCAAAACCACCATTTTACTCTCTGCTTCTATGTGTTTGACTATTTTGGACACCTCATATAAGTGGAGTCATGTATTATTGTCCTTCTGTCACTGGCTTTTTTCACTTAGCATAATGTCCTCCAGGGTCATCCATGTTGTCACATATGGCAGGGTTTAGTTCCTTTTTAGGGCCGAGTAATATTCCACTGTGTGTTTATATTTTATCCATTCATCCACTGATGGACAGTTAATATTGCTTCCACACCCTGGCTACTGTAAATAATTCTGCAGTGAACACAGAAGTGCAGATACTCTTTGAGATCCTCTTTTCATTTCTTTTGGATCTATACCCAGAAGTGGGATGGCTGGGTCATAAGGTAGTTCTAGTTTTTATTTTTTGAGGAACATTCTTACTGTTTTCTAGAGTGGCTTCACCATTTTACATTCCCACCAATAGAGTATAAGTGTTTCAATTTCTCCACATCCTTGTCAACACATGTTATCTTTTGTTGTTGTTGCTGTTGTTAATAACCACCTTTGCTGTGTGATTTTGATTTACACTTCCTTGATGATGAGTGATATTGATCATCTTTTCATATACCTATTGATCATTTGTGTGTGTTTTTTAGAGAAATGCTTATTCAAGTCCTTTGTCCATTTTTTAAAAAAAAGATTTTGTTTATTTATTTGACAGAGAGTGAGATCACAAGTAGGCAGAGAGGCAGGCAGAGAGGCAGGCAGAGAGAGAGGGGGAAGCAGGCTTCCTGCCGAGCAGAGAGCCCAATGCAGGGCTCGATCCCAGGACCCTGAGATCATGACCTGAGCCAAAGGCAGAGGCCTAATCCCCTAAGCCTCCCAGGCGCCCCATTTTCTATTGGTTATTTCTTTTCTTTCTTTTATTATTATTATTTTTTTTTACTATTCAGTTGAAGGAGTTCCTTATGCATTTTGTATATTTCTTTAAAAAATATTTATTGATTGATTTGAGAGAGAGAAAGAGAGCATATAAGTGAGCACACATAAGCAGGGGGAGGGGCAGAAGGAGAGGGAGAGAAAGAATCCTTAAGCCTACTCCCTGCTGAATGCATAGTCAGATGGGGCGGGGGCTTGATCCTAGGACGCTGAGATCATGACCTGAGCTGAAATCAATAGTTGATCGCTTAACCAACTGATCCACCTAGGTGCTCCCCTTTCTACATTTTGGATATTAGTCTCTTCTCAGATAGTTTGAAAATATCTTCTCCCATTCCATAGTTTGCTTGTTCACTGTCGATTTTTACCTTTTCTGTGCAGAAGCATTATAATTTCATGTGGTCTCTGCCCTCTAGATTGTGAACACCTAAGGGCAGAGTGTGCCCTTCACATGTTAGCCTCAGTGCCAAACCGAGTGCCTGGCACACAGCGTATGTTTAATAAATGCTTGTTGGAACAAAATCCTCCTCCTCCTGCCTTCACATCTTCTCAACTCTATGTATTTGTTTGTTCATACTGCCCCCTCACTTGGAATGTTCCTCTGCACATCTCCCCAAACCCAAACCATATCTAAGATTCACCTTAAAAATCATCGTTCAGAGCAAAATTTCTCCACTGCACCAGCTAGAAGTAATCATGCCTTCCTTTGAATTCCCCTTATTTTATATGTAGCTCACTTAATGGATGCTTGGCTGTCACATTGCCCAATATCTGAACTCCCTATTTTTGTTGCTCCTTCCATATTTTTGGAAAGAGCTCACTTTCCATTGTAAAATCAGAAAAGTTGGTGCTTTCTTTGCCTGCCTTCCCTGAGGCTAGGGGGCTCGCATGTGACCAGGCTGGAGCCAATAAAGCACATCTGCCTGGTACTTTGTATTGGAAGCTGGAAAGGTAAAGAATTTTTTTTCAAGATTTTATTTATTTCTCTGACACAGAGAGAGAAAGAGAGAGAGAGAGAGAGAACACAAAAGGGGAGAGTCAGTGGGAGAGAGCGAATCAGGCTTCCCATTGAGCAGGGAGCCCAATGCAGGACTCAATCTCAGGAGCCTAAGATCATGACCTGAGCCGAAGGTAGACACTTAACTGACTGAGCCACCCAGGCACCCTGAAAATGGAAAACATAAAGAATTAACAACAGTGAGGAACCTGTCTCTGGGTAGTGATGGTGACAGCAACATCTCCAAGGCAGCAATGCCAATGAGACGCCAGGACCCTATGGTCATGGTCTCAACTGCAGCCTCTAGGAGTCACAGGAAGCACCACGGGTGCTCCTGCTAGATGGTATGGGGATGCAGTTTGGCCTTTTCTGACTGCCTTGCTTCCCTTGGCCTCTACTCATTTTCTGAGTGTGCTATTCCAGCCTTGCCAATGGCTCTATGGAAAGCCGGCATTTCTGGCTGGAGCAGAAAGGTCCTGACCTATAAAGAATGGTAAGTTCTTACCTCCCACTTGTCAGAATGGCTACAGTTAACAACTCGGGAAATAACAGATGTTGGCGAGGATGCCGAGAAAGGAGAACCCTCCTACACTGTTGGTGGGAATGCAAGCTGGTACAGCCGCTCTGGGAAATAGTATGGAGGTTCCTCAAAAAGTTGAAAATAGAACTACACTATAATCCAGCAACTGCATGACTAGAGATTTACCTAAAGGATACAAAAGTATTCATTTGAGGGTGCCTGGGTGGATCAGTGGGTTAAAGCCTCTGCCTTCAGTTCAGGTCATGATCTCAGGGTCCTGGGATCAAGCCCCGCATCGGGCTCTCTGCTCAGCGGGGAGCCTGCTTCTCCGTCTCTCTCTGCCTGCCTCTCTGCTTACTTGTGACCTCTGTCTGTCAAATAAATAAATAAAATATTTTTAAAAAAGTATTCATTTGAAGGGGCACATGGACCCCGATGTTTACAGAAGCATTATCAACAACAGCCAAATAATGGAAAGAGCCCAAATGTCCATCAACTGATGAATGGATAAAGAAGTGGCACACACACGCACGCGTGCACATGCACGTGCGCACACACACACACACACACATATGCACACGCACAATGGAATATTACTCAGCCATCAAAAAGAACGAAAGCTTGTCATTTGCAATGATATGGACGGAGCTAGACTGTATTATGCTAAGTGAAATAAGTCAGAGAAAGACAAATATTGTATGATTTCATTCATATATGGAATTTAAGAAACAAAACAGATGAACTTGGGAAAAGGGGAAGAAAGTGAGAAGGAGGCAAACTGTAAGAGTCTCTGAACAAACTGAGGGTTGATGGAGGGAGGGGGTAGGGAATGAGCTAAATGGGGTGGGCATTAAGGAGGGCACTTGTGATAAGCACTGGGTATTACACGTAAGAGATGAACCATTAAATTCTACACATGAAACCAATTTTACCATATGTATTAACTAGCTAGAACTTAAATAAAAACTTGAAACTAAAAAAAAAAAAAGACGAATAAAAGAAAGAATGGTAAGGCCTTTGAGGACAGGGTGCTGATTCATTGAATTCACTACCTTCATTGAAGAACTTGTACATAAGATAAATTCATTAAATAGTTCCTGATTCAATGGAAAGACAGTGATTCTATACAGAAACGAATTATTTATAGCTCTCATTGGTGTTAGCTTTTTGCAGCTCTCAACATTGATTCTTCTTGATATATAGACACTTACCTTCAACACACTCCATATTTAGAGAAAAGATGTTAATTACTGAAATTGATTCTATTAGACTTTACTGGCCACTATCGACTAGAGTTTATCATATATATGTTATCATATATATGTTTCTCATTTAGAGTTAATCTTCATGCTCTGTGAAGAATATTCTTTCATGAATATGAAGAAGGAAGAAACTTGGGCAGAAGACATTTTTTCCAGGGCTGATCTTACATTCATCCATGCATAAGCTAGCAGAAGGTTACATAGGAAGAAAGGAATGTTCGTTTTTTCTTTTCTTTTTTTTTTAACTTTAAGATTTAACTTTAATTCCAGATAGTTAAGTAGGTGATGGGGATCAGGGAGTGCAATTGTGATGAGCACAGAGTGATGCATGGAAATATTAAAGAGTGATGTCCTATGTGAACCACTGTGCATGTGTTTGATTATAAACACGGTTTTATCCCACCCCTGGATACATTGAATTTAATGCACAGATGGTAGAAGAGGAAGCTTATCTTGGTCAGTTCAAACAAAACTGAAAGAAGTAAAGATTCAAACAAGTAATATTGGACACAAAGTTTCTTGTTTTGTTCCTGTTTTATCTATTTATTTTTTACAATA
The DNA here is from genome assembly GCF_964662115.1 of Mustela nivalis. Classification (NCBI taxonomy): domain Eukaryota; kingdom Metazoa; phylum Chordata; class Mammalia; order Carnivora; family Mustelidae; genus Mustela; species Mustela nivalis. The sequence goes on from NC_139040.1 coordinate 93,237,720, forward strand.
TATTATTACAGTATTATATTACAATATTGTAGGAAGAAAAACCATCCAGATGACAGATGCACACAAAAATGTGAAGCTATAGCAGTCAATTTTGTGAGACTATGCCTATTACACAGAAACCTCTCTGAGGGCTCTAAGCCATAAAAATCCTCCAGTTACCTGATTATACCAAAAACCAGGTAACTCCCAAAGTCCATTATATGCCATTCAAAGACGGTTAATAGAAAGTAGAAGAGAGATCAACTCTATTCTGTTTTGGTTCATTATTTTCTGATTTTCACGTGTATCTCTGCAGCACCTGGCTCTTTTTCCAGGCCTGCCTATTGCTTCAAATAATTGCTGTGACATTTTTCTTTTCTCGCTCTGGGAGATCATGGAACATAATTGGTTTGGAAGAATTCAGCATGGCTTTAGCTTCACGGCTTGTTTTTTTGGTGAAAAGAGGAACAGAATAAAACCCTGTAGTTTCAGTTTTAGTCCGAAACAAACATGGCTCTTAAAGGGAAATACACGCAATTTGGCCATTGGAAGGTGATTTAAAAACCACCTTTTTCTTTCTAGCTTCTTTCAAAATACACTGTATCAGTTGGGGACGATTTAGGCTGGTGTTGTCAACTAGAGATGTCTTGATGAACTATTCTAAAACTCTGGCTGTTTAACACATTAGCCACTAGCTACGTGTAGCTATTTAGGACTTGAAATTGGGCTAAGTGCATGGAGGGGCTGAAAATTTAATTTAATTTATTTTAATTAATTTAAATTAAAATTTAAATAGTCACATGTGGCTACTACATCACATAACTAGTAGCAAGCCAAAGAGCCATAAAGCCCTCTGGTAATACTATTGAGATGCAGTCCTTCACATGTTTCTGTCCCAGTATTATTAGTATGCAGGCTTGGATTCTTATGCTCCTTGCCTCGTGGCTGCAAAGAACCATTGTGCCTTCAGCCATTGGATCTGCTTTCCAGGAAGGAAAAGGAGGAAGTGGAAGAAGGAAAACCTAGAAATCAAAGAGTGGGAAATAGAGTGCTTAGTTTTTATGGCCTCTGTAGTAGAGGTAGGCAAAGAGAAAATCAAGTTTGGATCAGCCAACCTATAATGTCTGTCTCAACTTCAAAATTTATAAGACCCCCCATGGATTACAGAGAAACTAAATATGCACTTAAATAAAAAGAACTGATTAGGTAGCTGGCTGGCAAGGGGACAGGCAGATAGCTGGAAACTACCCCAGTGTTTCTGGTGTAAAAGTAACTGTGCCCGTTTTCAGTTTATGAAATCCGAGAGACTTAAGTACAGAAAGAAGCTATGAATCTAAGATCACACAGATAATACCCTAAGGAGTAGAGATTCTCAACCTTGGTTGAGGAGTGCAATTACCTGGAGAGGTTTAAAAAGTCCCAATGCCTAGACTGTACCCCTGACTAATTAATTCATCCTCAAGGGGAGGTGTTTGGAGTGTAGCTAAGGCTGAGAACTGCATTGTGGTTGCCTATTGCTGCATAATAAAAATATTCCAAGAAGAATTACACAACACGAGAAGAGACTTAGGGAACTCAAAGACTCTATCAAATGTAATAACATTCATGTTATAGGGGTCCCAGAAGAAGGAGGGGCAGAAATTTTATTTGAAGAAATAGTAGCTGAAAATTTCCCTAATCTGGGGAAGGAAACAGATATCCAGATCCACGAGACACAGAGATTCCCCAACAAAATCAACAAAAGCAGATTCACATCAAGATGTATTGTAATTAAACTTGCAAAATATAGTGATAAAGAAAAAATTATAGAAGCAACAAGACAAAAGAAGTCATTAACTATGAGGGAAAACCCATAAGGCTAGCAGATTTTTCAGCAGAAACTTGGCAAGCCAGAAAGGAGTGACATGACATATTCAAAGCGCTAATGGAGAAAAAGAATACTGTGACCAGTAAGGCTGTCATTCATCCTAGGAGGAGAGATAAAGAGTTTCCCAGACAAACAAAAACTAAAGAAGTTCATGATCAGTAAAACAGCCCTGCAAGAAATACTGAAGGGGACTCTTTGAGTGGAAAGGAGAGACTGAAAGTGGCAATATAAGGATAGGAAACACAAAAACAGTAAAAATGAATATATCTGCAAAACAATCAGTCAAGGAACCCACAAAAAAGCATATAAAATATAATAACATGTGCCTAAAGAGGAGGAGGAGAGGAGAAAAGAATGGGTTCAAATTTAAACAACCATCAGCTTAATATAGACTGCTATAAGTAAAAGAGGTTATGTACAAACCTAATAATAACTACTAATCAAAAACCAGTAAAAGGCAAGCAAAGGGTAAAGAGAAGGAAATCCAACCATATCACTAAAGAAAATCAGCAAAACCTGAAAGAGAGAAAGACAAGACGGGAAAAGAAAGGATCAGAGAAAATCTTCAGAAACAACTACAAAACAAGTAATAAAGTGGCACTAAATACATATCTTTCAATAATTACTTTGAATGTAAATGGACTGAACAGTCCAATCCAATGACACAAGGTAACAGAATGGATAAAAAACCAAGACCCGTCAATATGCTGCCTATAAAAGGCTCATTTTAGACCTAAAGACACCTGCAGATTGGAAGCGAGGGCATGGAGGAATATGTCATGCAAATAGATGTCAAAAGAAAGCTGGAGTAGTAATACTTATTTCAGAAAAAGATAGACTTTAAAACAAAGACTCAAACAAGAGACAAAGAAGGATACTACATAATAATATAGGGGACAGTCCATCAAGAATATATCACAATTGTAAATATGTACCACACACAGGAGCAACCCACATGCATAAAACAGTTAATAACAAACATAAAGGAACTAATTGCTAATAATACAATAATAGTAGGGGACTTTATCACCTCAATCACATCAATGGACAGAAAATCAACAAAGAAACAATGGCTTTGAATGACACATGGGGTGCAGATGGACTTAACAGATACATTCAGAACATTCCATCCTAAGACAGCAGAATACACATTCTTTTCAAGTGCATATGGAATGTACCTCAACATAATAAAGGTCATCTATGAAAAAACCCATAGCTAATATCATCCTCATGGGAAAAACAGAGCTTTTCCTCTAAGGTCAGGAGCAAGACAATGATGTCCACTCTCACCACTTCTACTCAACATAGTACTACAGAGAGCAAAAAGAAATAAAAGACATCCAGAGTTGTAGGGAAGAAGTAAAACTTTCACCCTTTGCAGATGACGTGATACTCTATAGAGAAAACCCAAAAGACTCCACCCCAAAACTGCTAGAACAGATACACAAATTCAGTGAAGTCATAAGATACAAAGTCAATGTACAGAAGTCTGTTGTGTTTCTATACATCAATAATGAAGCAGTAGAAAGGGATATTAAGGAATCAAGCCCATTTATGATTGCACCAAGAGTAATAAGATACCTAGGAATCAACCTAATCAAAGAAGTGGAAGACCTGTACTCTGAAAACTATAAAACACTGATGAAAGAAATTGAAGATGAAACAAACAAATGGAAAGACATTCCATGTTTATGGATTGGAAGAACAGATAATGTTAAAATGTCTATACGATCAAAGTAACCTATACATTTAATGCGATCCCTATCAAAATACTAATGGCATCTTTCAAAGAGCTGTAACAAACCATTCTAAAATGTGTGTGGAACCACAAAAGACCCTGACTAGCCAAAGCAATCTTGAGAAAGAAAAGCAAAGCTGGAGACATCACAATTCCGGACTACAAGTTATTATTACAAAACAGTATGGTGCTGGCACAAAAATAGCCACATAGATCAATGGAACAGAAAAGAAAACCCAGAAATTAACTAGCGACTATATGGTCAATGAATCTTTGATAAAGCAGAAAATACTACCCAATGGGAAAAGAATATTATTTCCAACAAACGCTGTTTGGAAAACTGGAAAGCAACATGCAAAAGAATGAAAATGGACGACTTTCTGATACCATACACAAAAATAAATTCAAAGTGGATGAAAGACCTGAACGTGAGACCCCAAACCAAAAAATCCTAGAAAAGAACACAGGCAGTAACAGGTAGCAACTTCTTTCCAGATCTGTTTCCTGAGGCAAGGAAAACAAAACAAAAAGAAGCTATTGGGACTCCATCAAAATAAAAAGCTTCTGCACAGTGAAGGAAACAATCAACAAAACTAAAAGGCCACATACAGAAAGGGAGAAGAGGTCTGCAAATGAAACACCCAATAAAGCATTAGTATTCCAAATATAAATAACTTATAAAACTCAACAGCCCAAACCCAAATAATCCCCCAAAAAAACCACAAAAAGGTCAGAAGACATGAAGGGACACTTCTCCAAAGAAAACATCCAGGGGTGGGCGCCTGGGTGGCTCAGTGGGTTAAGCCGCTGCCTTCGGCTCAGGTCATGATCTCAGGGTCCTGGGATCGAGTCCCGCATCGGGCTCTCTGCTCAGCGGGGAGCCTGCTTCCTCCTCTCTCTCTCTGCCTAGTTGTGATCTCTCTCTGTCAAATAAATAAATAAAATCTTTAAGAAAAAAAAAAAGAAGAAAACATCCAGGGGTTCAACAGACACGTGAAAAGATGTTTGTCACTTCCCATCAGGGAAATACCTTCAAAACCTCAATGAGATATCACCTCACCCCTGTCAGAATGGCTAAATTCAACAACACAAGAAACAACAGGTGGTGGCGAAGGTGTGGAGAAAAAGAACCCTCGTGCACTGTTGGTGGGAATGCATACTGATGCAGTTACTGTGCAAAACAGTATGGAGAGTCCTCAAAAATTTACCAATAGAATACCCTATGATGCATTAACTACACTACTAGGTATTTACCTAAAAAGTACAAAAACAGTAATTCAAAGGAATACATACAACTCTATGTTTACAGCAGTATTGTTTACATTAGCCAAAATACGGAAGCAGCCCAAATGTCTATTGATTGAGGAATGGATAAAGAAGAGGTGGTTTATAGAGAGAATGGAATATTATTCATCCATAAAAAAGAATGAAATCCTGCCATTTGCAACAACATGGAAGGAGCTAGAGAGTATAATTCTAAGTAAAATGAGGCAGAGAAAGACAAGTACTGTGTGATCTCACTCCTGTGTGGAACTGAAGAAACAAAACAAATGAACGAAGGGGAAAAAAAGAGAGACAAACCAAGAAACAGACTATAGAGAACAAACTGATGGTTACCAGAAGGAAGGGGTGTGGGGAGGGGTAAAACAGGGGATAGGGATAGGGATAGGGATTAAGGAGGGTATGAGCAATGGGTGATGTACAGAATTGTTGAATCCCTGTATTGTACACCTGAAACTAATATAACACTGTAAATAACAACAGTGACAACACCCCAAATCTGGAATAGAACCCAATATTCCACAGGGGAATGCCAATGCTACTGCTCCTTGGGCAACACTTCGAGTAGCAAGGGTGTAAGAGGATTCAAATCTCAAGGCGGTTAGCTATGTCTTTTACCTGCTCCCAACCAAGCATAGTCATTTAGAGTCCAGTCCTTGCTGCCTTTGTGAGTGTGTGTGTAGTAGGTAATAAAAAGTTATTAGAGGGGCCCCTGGGAGGCTCAGTTGGTTAAGCGTCTACCTTCGGCTCAAGTCATGATCCCAGGGTCCTGGGACTGAGCCTTGCGTCAGGCTCTCTGCTCAGTGGGAAGTGTGCTTCTCCCTCTCTCTCTGTGCTCTCTCTTGCTCGCTCACTCGCTCACTCGCTCACTCGCTCACTTAAATAAATAAATAAAAATCCTTTAAAAAAAAGTTGTTAGAAAGCAAGCACTCACCTCTTCCAATAAAAAGATCAAAATACCAGACTCAGGAAGTGAGCACAGAAATAACAATTAAGCTTTTAGAAAGAACCTATGGTTTTCTTAAGCAGTCTCTGTCGTTTCACTAAAAGCTTGTCCTGGACAGCCTGGGACTGGGTCACACAGTGAGGCCCAGACTCTAATTCTAGCTTTACCACCAATTATCTGGGTAAGCATAGGTAAATGACCTTTAGCCCTTAATTTTCAGATCTGGAAAATTACGTAAATGCCAATCTTCCCCAAGGTCTCTTTCAGGTCAAACTCCCTCCACAACCCACAGTTTCAGAGAGCAATTACACTTGTTTCACTGAAAGTGTATGTTTGTCCCCAAAATGTAACCAAAGAGACAGTACAGCATTTCTGAGGGACTCTGGCTTGCCCTCCTCCTTTGTTGCCTCAGTTAGAAGGACCTGCCCCAGGCTCAGTCCTTTCCAGAACTCTTCCATGTCAACCTTCATCCCTCCATGCCCCAGCCTCTCACCATGATACCACTGGTCCCTTGGACAGAGGCCATAGGTCCCTCAGACACTAATTTAGGACCTTGAATTCTGATAAGGAAACCATTTCTCCATTCAAAATTTTTGGCCTCTATGCCAGAATTAATGTGATGGGTAATTGTGTTTCGTCTGTGGTAACGCTGTATAACAAACAAACCCAGACTGAGTGGTGGTACACAAGTCATTATTTCTCACTTGTGGGCTCCAGGGTTGGTTTGGGCAGCTCTGCCTTAGGCTGCAGGTCAAGTGCAGATCCACTGTTTAATTCTGATAACAGCAGCTACATGGGTCACGTTTTCTTTTCATGACCATGGCAGAGGCCCAAGAGGCCCTAAGCCGAATGAGCACATTTGGCATCTCTGCTCAGGTCCATCGAGGGAAGTGAGTCACATGACCAAGTCCAAAGCCCGTGACACAAGGAAATCTACTCTCCCCCACCCCTTACTGGGGGTCCCCGCAGTCACATAGCAAAGGGTATGAAGATCTAATTTCTTTTTTTTTAAGATTTTATTTATTTATTTGACAGACAGAGATCACAAGTAGGCAGGGAGGCAGGCAGAGAGAGATGGGGGAAGCAGGCTCCCCGCTGAGCAGGGAACCCTATGTGGGCCTTGATCCCAGGCCCCTGAGATCACGACCTGAGCTGAAAGCAGAGGCCTAACCCACTGAGCCACACAGGAACCCTGAAGATCTAATTTCAATAAAGGGAAGGAGTAAAGAGTGGGGACAATACTCTTCTCTACGTTTTTCTCCCCAATATTTTATTATGAAAAAGTTCAAACACAGAAAATGTGAAGGAATTTTATGGGAAAAACCCTATACTCACCACCTAGATTCTATAATGAATGGTTCACTGCCACTTTATGGATGACATTGGCCATCTATTTCCTCACCCCTTCATCACTCAATCTTATTTTTGATGCGTTTCAACGCAGCTTGCGCACATCGGTGCATTTCCTCCTAAATATTTAAGTATGCATAAAGTTACCTATAATATAGCTTGCAGTTCAATTTGTTCCCTTGAGGTAACATTTACAAAAAATATAACAATGCACAAATCTGAAATGGACCATTCTCTGAGTCTTGAAAAATGCTTATACCTGTGTATCCCAAACTGTGCTCTAGATACAGAACCCTGTTATCACCTCAGAAAGTTCCCCGGGGACATAGATTTTTTGGTAGTTTTCTTTTTTAATCTCACAAATGGGTCAACTGCAGATCCACATGAGGTAGTCTAAAAATTGCCCCACGGCTAAGCAGAACACAGAGGAATGAGTGGAAACACAATGAAGCAGGGGACACAGTCATCTTTCCGGGGGCTGCCTGAGGCTATGGCCTGAATGACAGATTGCTCACAGAATGTGTGTGTGTTTTACAACTATTTTGAGAGCCTTTTGGAACTGTTGCCACTCTCTAGTGAACACAAAAATGCTCACCCTCAGATCTTTTTTTTTTTTTTAAAGATTTTATTCATTTATTTGACAGAGATCACAAGTAGGCAGAGAGGCAGGCAGAGAGAGAGGAGTAAGCAGACCCCCTGCTGAGTAGAAAGCCCGATGCGGGGCTCGATCCCAAGACCCCAGGATCATGACCCGAGCCGAAAGCAGGGGCTTTAACCCACTGAGCCACCCAGGCGCCCCATCACCCTCAGATCTTTGCACAACTTAGAAAAGGTCCCCTTTTCCAAATGGAAATAGCCCCCACTAGGGCATAATCTTGGTGAGCAGGAGTTTCCATGGTTTCATCCCAGCGACCCTGCTCTCCCCTGAGCTAGCACTCTTGACCACACAAGCATGCCTGAGGCCCTGGGAGAATGCTCTGCTCCAGGCTTGTGTGCTCGGTGTTGGTGAGATGGTGGTGAGAAAGACAGATGTGATTTTTGGCCTCAAAGGGCCTGTGTTCAAGTGGGACCAACTTCTATTATAGGTTGTACAATCAGCGGCAACTTGGATATAACAATAGTTAGAATTCAGGACTTAGAGTTGTTAAGTGAACAGTCTATCTATATCTATCTATCTATCTACCTACCTACCTGTCTATCTATCTTTAGAGAGAGGAAATGCATGTGCAAACAGTGGGGTGGGGGTGCAGAGATAGAGGGAGAGAGAGAGAGAATCCCAAGGAGGCTCCATGCTCAGTGCGGAGCCCCACATGGGAATGGAACTCACAACCTCCAAGATCATGACCTGAACCAAAATAAAGAGTCTAACACTGAGCCACCCAGACACCCCAATAAGTGAACAGTCTAGAGTTGATAAAGACAGACTGAAAATCCTTGAAGTCCAGATACAGGAAAACACTGACTCTAACCCAATTGCAACTGATGTCCAACAGGACTGAGAACCACTTCTTAATCATATCCTAAGGCTTTCTCTTAATGGAGAGAAATTAGAAATGAGAATTGGAGCCCTTGGGTATATTATTCATTGTCTGTTATCAATACGTTCATATTTTGCTCATTGTTAGTGAGTCATTTCATCATGCATGCTAAAGCATTCTCGATGAATCCTCTCCACTTCCATTATTTGTAAAGTCCCAGGTTGAAAGAATCATTTCAAAAGGTTTGTCTCATTAATGCCTTCAGGAGCCCAGTAGCTTCTGTACCTGTGTCAAGCCCTCAGTCTGAGAAAACACAGAGCGGGTGGATCATGGGAAGCTGGAGAGTCCACGCCCCTTCACCGTAATTCAAATATACCAAGTAAATAGCCAAAAATAGTGACAACAGTATTAATAATAAAATAAACAAAAGTGCTGGCAAAACAAAACGTGCTTTTGGAATCGGTTTGCCTAATCAGGGACCTCTGAGGTCTGTCGATAGAAATGTACACTTGGTGTGCCCACTGGACAGACCAGGTAATTGGCAGTAGCACCTGTTACAGAACAGGCGAGGGCCCTGTAATTGGGCCCATTCTTACCTTAGATTCTCTCCCATTTCTCTCAGGTAGAGGAAATCTGAAAGTAGGCTGTCCATGAATGGTATAGGATCTTTGGACTGTCACTGGGGACCTGGTCTCTTCCCTTTTTGTCCTACTGTACTCAGCGTATAGCTTCCATCTTCGAGGTCACCTCATGGTCCAAGATGACAGGTGGTGCTCCAGCCCTCAAGTTTGTTTTCCAGGCCGGAAGAAAGAAAGTAAAAGAGGAAGGATGAAACGCCATACATTGTTAAGGATCCTACCTGGAAGACCCACCCAATGCTCCCACTCACATTTCACTGAACAGACCTTAGTCCCATGGCCATAGCTCACTGCAAGGGAGGCTGGGAAATGTAGGGGTTTTTGTTTGTTTGTTTGTTTGTTTTTGTTTTTGTCTTTCCTTTTTTAAGCTGGGCACATTGACAAGGTTTCAGTTACTAAGAAAGAGAAGGATAGAAGGAGATATTGCAGGCTGACTAATTATCTCTGCCTTCGTTGCAAGTAAGTGGCACTTACTGAAACTACTCTGCTTGTGGGAGCTGAAGAATAAACCCGGTATAAAGATTATCTGCACAAGGTTGTCTTTATTTTTTCCAGAAGTCAAGAGAAATGCACAAAATACCAAATTAACCTTTATTTATTTATTTGTAATGAACCATTTTCAAGTGAACAATCCAGGGGCATTCAGTATGTTCACAGTGTTGGGCATCCATCACCTCTCTCTGGTTCCAAAACATTTTCATCACCCCAAAAAGGAAACCCTGAATTCATTAAGCAGCTACTCTCTAGTTCCCATTTTCCCCTAGTCCCTGGTAACCACAGATGTGTGGTTCTGTCTCTACAGATTCATCTATTCTGCATAATTCATATGAATGAAATCGTACCACACGTGTCTGGCTTCTCTCACTTAGCATTGTGTTTTCAAAGTCCATCCACACTGTAGCACGTGTTTGCACTCGTTCCTTTTTGTGGCTGAATGCAAGAGGAGAATCTTCTTAGCAGGTGCAGTCCCCGGCCCCCCACTCTGCCGCCACTCCATGCCACATTCTGAACCAAGGCCCCAGCAAAAATCGGATGCCTTGTACTTGGGTCTATGGTGTTCTGAGTATTCTTTTTTTTTTAAATTTTTTTTAAATTTTTTATTTTTTATAAACATATATTTTTATCCCCAGGGGTACAGGTCTGTGAATCACCAGGTTTACACACTTCACAGCACTCACCAAAGCACATACCCTCCCCTATGTCCATAATTAATTTTTTTTTATTTATTTGTCAGAGACAGAGGGAGAGAGAATGAGCGAGCACAGGCAGACAGAGAGGCAGGCAGAGGCAGAGGGAGAAGCAGGTTCCCTGCCGAGCAAGGAGCGCGATGTAGGACTTGATCCCAGGATCCTGGGATCATGACCTTAGCCAAAGGCAGCTGCTTAACCAACTGAGCCACCCAGGCGTCCCTGTTCTGAGTATTCTTGCTGAGACAGAAGTTGGTATGAGTACCAAGACCTTGGTCTATGTATCCTTCCCCATAGCTAATGTATCCTCTATTTTCTTTGAAGCAGCAAGGTGCCCTTCTGAGGCTCACAACTGCCCTCAGCCAACCATGACAAACCTGTCCCTTATCTTCCCAGCCTCTCTTGTAGCCGCCAAGCTCCGGGCCATGAGATGTAAGCAGAAACTGCTGGGCAGAAGGGGTCCTTCCATCTTTTCTTGCTCTGATGGTAGGCCTGATGGTTGTACCTGTCTTGCCATCACAAATGCTCAGCCGTGCAGCAATCCAGTCCTTACATCCTTGAGGCCTCAAGTCTACCCTAGCCTCTTCTTACAGAGAACACTCCTGCTACAGGAGAAAGAGAAATGCCTATTTGTTTCAGCCACGGGGAGACAGGTGTTCTGCTACTTCCAGCAAAAGTATGTCTAATGAACCCTCTGTGCTCCTTTTCAGTGATCAGTTTCCCGAGACCCATCAGAGGCAAAAATTACAGCTGCCGTGGAGAGAAGGAAGATGCTTCTGCAGAGGGCTGGATTGTGGCCAACCTCCGACTAGAGTCTAAGACAGCATTTTTCTAACAAGGCTCCTGAATCAGAAATACAATCTGTTCAACTTCATACAGGCATGAAAGCAAGAGTGCCCGGGTTTTCCTGGCTCTTTCTGCCCCTCTTGCTTAAAGAAAAGGATCATCTCTTCATCCCCATGGTCAACATGGATGCTAAAAAAAGAACTTAAAAAAATGCAATACCTACATTTTGCTTAATGTTGTGAGACAGAAGCAGATAGCTAGAAGGGACAAACCTGAGCTGTTAATAAATGCTTTGAAGACTGTCTTGTGCTCCTAGCAAGGTCTTTGTGATTTTAAAACATCTTGCTAATAAGGGCATTTTCTCCAGTATGTGCTTAAATATTTTCAGATTACTCGAAGATAATTAAAAAGGAATTTCGAGGTTTCCCAATGCTTTGCTTAAATGACTCACATTTAGGGGAATCTCAGTGTGGATAATGAGAAACATAAAACTAGGAGTGCCTAGAAATGACTTTGCTTTTGTTCCAGAGAATCTTCATTTTGAAATTGAATTGGGAGGGATTTTTGGTCCTGGGAAATAGAATAAAGAATGAAGCACTCTGATTTGAAGATGATAAAATAGCTGGGGGAAAAAAAAGCCCAAACCTATTATGTTATATTTAAATGTATATTTTATTTAATTTGGAACATATTACAGGATTATTGTAGCATTAAATATATAAAAGATATTTAAACCCTTTCTGTTTTCCAGGACTGGACTGAAATTTAGCTATATATATTTACCAACAAAGATCGTAAGTGGTTCTTGGCAACTGCTAGTCCATAGAAACAGAGCTGCAAAAGTAAGATGGGGCAGAAAAGACAGTAGATAAAAGCAAATGATAAATGAGAAGATATGAATTCTAAGCAAAGTAGATGATCAAGAATCTACAAGAGGTACCTTAGAAACATACAGAAGTCACAAAACAACTTCCAGTTAAATGGCATTGCAGGTATCTAGCTAAACATTACCAAAAAATGACCTCTGTTTTATTAATATATGTTGAATATTCAACAGATGTCTTTGAACATCTACTATGGACCAAGTGTTGTGCTCAACATATTGGTTGGCAGGACCTAAGACAAACACAAAAAGCAACAATAAAAAAAAAATACAACAAGGGCACCTGGGTGGCTCAGGGGGTTAAGCCTCTGCCTTCAGCTCGGGTCATGGTCTCAGAGTCCTGGGATCCAGCCTCATATTGGGCTCCCTGCCCAGCGGGGAGCCTGCTTTCCCCCTCTCTCTTCCTGCCTCTCTGCCTAATTGTGATCCCTCTCTCTGTCAAATAAATAAATATATTTTAAAAATACAACAGCAACAAGGACAACAGAAAGACATCCCCTGCTTCCAAAAAGTGTAATGAAAAGTGGGGACATCAGCAAATAATCAGGTAACATGATGCAATGTGGGAACGGTCTCATATGTAAGTATACTCAGGGTATTTGGAGGAAAATATCAGAAAACAGGCATAACCTAGATTAAGGAGGCTTTCTGGAGTGGGTAGTGTCTGAACTGGGCTTTCAACAACTAACAGCAGGTGCCGGGCAAAATGATCAGTACTACAAAAAGAGGAGGCCTACGCAATAGCCCAGAGGTATTAGGATTTCTTCACACTTCCCTGAAAGGGAAGGTGAGAGAGTAGGGGCCGTCACCAGAGATGAATCCAGAGAGGTAGGCAGGGGGCAAATCACAAGTGTACTAGTCAGGACAAGCTTAGGTTTTTTAAAAACTTTTTTGAGTATAGTTGATACACGATGTTACATTAGTTTCAGGTGTACAACTTAGTGACTTGACAGGTTCATCCAAGTGTAGACATCGTAGCTACCCTCTGTCCTGTTATGACACTATTAAGGCCATAGCTACACTCTGTTCTGTTATGGCACTATTAAGGCAACTGACCATATTCCTTACTCTGTGCCTCTTATCCCTTTGACTTACTCATTCCATAACTGGAGGCCTGGAGATCCCTCTCCCCTTCACCCATTTTGCCCACCCCCGCCTTCCTCCCCTCTGGCAATCATCAGTTTGTTACAGATCTGATTCTGCTTTTTGTTTGCCTATTTTTTTTAAGAGCCACTTAGAAGTGGACTCAAATGGTAGATGTGTTTCTCATTCTGGCTTATTTCACTTAGCATTATATTCTCTGACTCCATCCATGTTGTTTCAAATGGCATGATCGCATCCTTTTTATGGCTGCATAATATTCCTGTGTGTGTGTTTTCTTTATCCATTCATCTATGGGTGTACACTTGGGCTGCTTCCATAGGGATGCATATATCGTTTCGAATTAGTGTTTTTGTTTTCTTTGGGTAAATACCCAGTAGAGGGATTTTTAGATCATATGGTATTTCCACTTTTAATTTTGCGTGGAACCTCCATACTCTTTTCCACCATGGTTGCACCAATTTACATTCCCTCTAACAGCGCACTGGGGTTTCTTTTTCTCCACATCCTCACCAACACTTGGTATTTCTTGTCATTTTGATTTTAATGACAAGTGAGGTTTTACTGTGGCAACAACCCCAAAGTTTAAAAAAAAAAACTGCCTCTAGACTATATGTCATACATGGGCTCTTCTGTCTTATAATATTCCCATCTCAACCTGAGGCTTCAGGATTCACCCCTGCAGGGGAAGACAACACAGAAAATCACACACCTGCTCTCAAATACTTCTGCCCAGAAGTGATGCTCATTACTTCCTTCATTTCACTGGCCAACGCGTGTTGTAGAACCACCACAAGCTTCAGGGAAACAAAAACTGAAAAAGTCCCTGCGTTCAGAAGGAGAAGGGAATTGGACATGTGGCAGATCACTAGCAACATATACCAGAGGCCTTAGGCACCACACTTAAGAATTTTTATTTTATCCTCAAAATGCAGGCACAATTCCAAACAGAGGCAAAACAAACACAAGAAACTCAGCCATACCCCTGGTTGTCCTCTGGTTTTATTTATTTTTTATGTTTATTATTTTTTAAAGGTTTATTTACTTGAGGGTGGGGGGAGTAGGGGCAACTGTGAGCTAATCCAGAGAGAATACTAGCAAGAAGCAACCACTATTGCTAGGGCTAGCAACACAATAGGGAAGAGGTGGGGTTACCGGAACCTGAGCAGTCAGAGGAGAAGCCCAATGGAATTGATTTTGGGGCGTTCTAAGAGGCTAGGTTGCTGCTGCTGAAGCAGGTTCTGGAAGGATCTAAATGAAACTGGAGGCTGGAGCAAACCACTGCTGGTGGGGCAAAGCAGTTAGAAATAGCAGGAGTATGGAAGGAAGCCCTCAGCCCCTCTTGTTGCCTTCCACTCTCCCATAACAGCCTCCCATCGGTAGAACCGAAAAGGATACCCCACCACGGTTCCAGCTTCCACACCCCTGGCCCCCGGGCATTTAGCAAACCCCTCATTCTCTGTCTATCCAGCCTCTGATCTTCCACTCCCTGGGGTACACCATGCTCCCTAGTTGGTGTCCCATTCTTCTATCACCCGCATCCCCAACTATCTGGGTTATGTTGCAGATACATTGGGAGGGGCGCCCAAGGGGTTCAGTTAGTTAAGTGTCCGGTTCTTGATTTCAGCTCAGGTCATGATCTCAGGGTCACGAGATCGAGCCCCACATTGGGCTGCAAGCTCAGCATGGAGTTCTACTTATGCCCTTACCCGGTTCTGCTCCTCTCCGTGCTTTTGTGTGCTCGTGCACCCCTCCCCAAATTAAACAAAGAAAATCTCAAAAAAAAATTTTGGGGGAGAAATCACTCAAATTAACATCCAGTAAAATGTATTTTTTAAATGTGCAGTTATCTGGCTGGGGATCCATAGCTCAGGGGTTAGAGCACCAGTCTTGTACAGTGGTCTGAATTTCACACAGTCACAGAGTCCCATAATGACCACCACAATCAGGAAGCAGCACAGTTTTGTCACCCCCCAAACTTCCCTTGTGCTCTCCCTTTCTAATTACACCCTCCCTCTCTCACTCACCCCCGGCAATTACTGGTCTGTTTTCCGTGACTTTTGTTTTGTCTTTTTCAGAATGTCATATAAATGGAATCAGACGGCATACAGGCTTTGAGACTAACTTCCACTCCGCATCACACCTTTGTGATTCACTCAAATTGTTATGTATGTCAACTGCTCATTCCTTTTCATGGTGGAATAACATTCTATCGTAACGATGTGCTAGAGTTTGTTTATTCTTTTCCCCATTGAAGGAAATTTGGGTTGTTTCCAGTTTGCAGCCAGTACAGGTATCCCCTGCTTTTCCAAAGTTCTCGTCAAGCGACTTCACTTTTATGGCAGGCCTACAATAGTGCCTGTTTTGGCTAACAGAAAGAAATCCAAAGAGGATTTTCACTTTTATGGGAAAAAAAATGAAAAGCAAAATATAGCATTCAGGGTTTGTTTTGGAGGGAGCCATTAATCGGGGAAACTCGCCCCCACCCCGCCCGAGGAGCAGCAAGAATGGCCCCACCAAAGTCCTTCCCTGGGAACTACACTCAGCATCTCAGCATCCAGCCACAGGACCTTTGAACTGGATCTATGAGCATCTGTGCTTGATCTCGATTTATTCTGTACATCCATTAGTGAAATGTGTTGTGAGATACCAGAAAAACCTAAGAGAGGTTATTTCTTTGTGTCTGAGAATGCTCAAAAAATTTTTCCATATAAATTAATAACAACTGTTTGTTCACTTCATGTCATTTCAGCGTATAAAGTTCTCATAGAAATGCTCTAGTTTTGGATAGCAGGGGAAACCTGTGCAAATAAAGCCGCTATTAACACTCATATGCTGGTTTTTGTATAAACAGGTCATTTCTCTTGGATATATACCTATGAGTGGGGCGTGCTTGCTTTTATGGGTAAATGTATGTTAATTTTATAAGGAACTGCCCAACTGTTCTCCACAGTGGCTAGAATAGTCTGCATTCTGACCAGTGCTTGGTATTGTCAATATTTTCATTTAAGACATTCTAGTAGGTTGTAATCATGGTATTGATTTTTCTTCTCCTAAGTGGCTAATGATGTTAATTCTTTTCACATCATTATTTGTCATCCACATATCCTCTTGTCTGTGCAAGTCTTTTGTTCATTTTTCAATTGAGTTTATTGTTTGCATATAAACCTCTAATTATTCTATTTTTTTAAAATGTACTTTCCCCCATTGAATTGCTTTTGCACTTTTGTCAAAAATCAACTGACCGTATTTGTGTGTACACAAATCTCTGGACTCTCTTCTGTTACATTGATCTATGTATCTATTCCTTCACCAATACCATCCTGTCTTGATTGCTTCACACTTTGAGGTTCTATAGTGAGTCTTAAATTGAGTAGTATGAGGTCTTCAATTTTACTCTTCTTTTTAAAAATTGTTCTGGCTATCCTAGTTACTTTGACCTTCCTATTCATGTTCGATTTCCCTTGTCTAGATTTACAAAAAATTCTGCTGGGATTTTTTTAAAGATTTTATTTATTTATTTGACAGAGATCACAAGTAGGCAGAGACGCAGGCAGAGAGAGAGAGGAGGAAGCAGGCTCCCCGCTGAGCAGAGAGCCCGATGCGGGACTCGATCCTAGGACCCTGAGATCATGACCTGAGCCGAAGACAGAGGCTTTAACCCACTGAGCCACCCAGGCGCCCCTCTGCTGGGATTTTGATAGGAGTTGTATTAAATCTGTACATCACTTTGGAGAAAATTAACACGTTTTCTAGGGTTAGTCTTCCAGTCCACGAACATGGTAGGTCTCTCCATTTATCTAGTTCTTCTTTGATTTCTTTCATGAGCGTTTTGTAGTTTTCAGCATATAGTACATGTTTTGTCAAATTTATCTCTACGTATTTCCTTGTCTACTATTGTGAATTACATATTTAAAAGATTTCATCTCAAATTGTACATTGCTAATATATAAAATATGATTGATTTTTGTGTGCTGACGTTGGATCCTGAGACCTCGCTTAACTTCATTTTTTAAGTAGGAAATCATATCATGTATGATTACATCTCCTATAAATAGGAGAAATTTTCTAATATCATTCGAAAACTCCCTTTTCCTTCCTTTCCTTTGTGTTCCTTCTGAATTTTTTTTTGTTTTTCATCTGCCCCAATATTCCATTTAAATTTACATACTGTGATTTTTTGCCACATGTATGCCTTTTATTGATCTTTCCTGCCTTATTGCACTGGCTTGGAGTTCTAATACAGTGTTGAATAGGAGTGATGATAGTGGACTTTCCTGCTTTTTTCCCCTCATCTTAAAGGAAAGAATTTAGTCTTTAATCTTAAGAATGATATTAGCTGCAGTGTTTTTTTATGGGCTCTTTATCAGGTTAAGGAAGTCCTTTTTTTTTTTTAGATTTTATTTATTTATTTGACAGAGAGAGATCACAAGCAGGCAGAGAGGAAGGCAGAGAGAGAGGAGGAAGCAGGCTCCCTGCTGAGCAGAGAGCCTGATGTGGGGCTCGATCCCAGGTCCCTGAGATCACGACCTGAGCCGAAGGCAGCGGCCCAACCACTGAGCCACCCAGGCGCCCCTAAGGAAGTCCCTTTTATTCTTATTTTGTTCATAGGTATTATCATGAGTGGATGTTGAATTTTGTCAAATGCTTTCTCTGCATTAACACAATCATGTGCTTTTTTGTTTGTTTGTTTCTTTAGACAGTTGGTATGGTTGATTGCATTGACTGATTGCCTCACATTGAACCAGCCTTGCAGTCTCAGGATGAACACCACTCAGTTGTGGTGTATACCTCTTTTTTAACCCAAGGTTTTGGTTTTTTTTGAGAGAGAGAGAGAGAATGCATGCACATGCAAGTAGGGGTAGCAGCAGATGGAGAGAATCTGAAGCAGACTTCCCCCGAGCATAGAGGCTGACAGGCGGCTCAATCTGACAATGCTGAGATTATGACCTGAGCTGAAACCAAGAGTCAGATGCTTAAATAACCAACTAAGCCACCCAGGCACTCCATACTTCTTTTGCTACATTGTTAGATTCAATCTGGTAATATTTTGTTGAGGATTTTTATGTCTAAATTCATGAGAGATATTGGCTTGTAGCTTTCTTTTCTTGAAATCCTGGGTTTTGATATCAGGGTAGTATTAACCTCATAAAATAATGGCTCACTCTCTTGTATTTTCTAGAAGGGTTTGTGTGGAATTGGTGTTATTTCTTCATAACATGTTTGGTGGGATATGCCAGTGAAACCACCTGGGCCTGTAGAATTCTTTTTTGTAACGTTTCTGACAAGTTCAATTTCTTTTCTTTTGTTTAAAAGATTTTATTTATTTATTTATTCACCTATATATCTATGAAAGAGTGAGAAAGAGCAGGAGGAGGAGAAGAGGGAGAGGGAGAGGGAAAAGCAGATTGCGTGCTGAGCATGGAGCCGAATGGGGTCTTGATCTCAAGATCTCATGATCTCAAGACCCTGAGAGCATGACCTGAGCTGAAATTAAGTGTCCCAATTTCTGCAATAAGTATATGTAGTATGCTGAATTACGGCCTCTCAAAAGACATCTATATCTTAAATTCCAGAATCTGTGATTATATTACTTTAATGGTAAAAGGTACCTTGCAAATGGGATTAAGTTAAAGATCTTGAGAAGGGGCGATTACTTGGATTGTCTGAGTAGGCCCTAAATGTAATCACAAGAGTCCTTAAAAGGGGGAGGCAAAAAGGTCAAAGTAGAAATTAGGAGATGTGACATTGGAAGCAAGTGGCTACACTGCTGGTTTTGAAGATGGAAGAAGGAAGGTCACCTAGATGGCTCAGCTGGTTAAGCATTCCATTCTTGGTTTCAGCTCAGGTCATGATCTCAGAGTCACACGATCAAGCCCTGCATCAGGCTCAGTGCTCAGTGAGGAGTTTGCTTGAGATTCTCTTCCTCTCCCTCTGCTCCTTATGCCCCCTCAAATAAAGTCTTAAATAAGAGATGGAGGCTGGGATTCCTGGGTGGCTCAGTCCATTAAGTATTTGCCTTTGGCTCAGGTCATGATGCCGGGATCCAGGGACTGAGACCCGAATCAGGCTCCCTGCTCAGTGGGGAGCCTGCTTCTCCTGCTCCCTCTGCCTGAAGCTCCCCCTGCTTGTGTAATTTCTCTTTCTCTCATTCTGTCAAATAAATAAATAAATAAATAAATAAATAAATAAAAGTCTTAAAAAAATAGATGGAGGCTTAAAAAAATAAAGGAGGGGTTGCACCTGGGTGGCTCTCATTTAGTTAAGCATCTGTCTTCAGCTCAGATGATGATCTCAGGGTCCTGGGATCAAGTCCTGAGATCGAGCTCTGCATTGGGCTCCTTGCTCAGTGGGGAGTCTACTTCTCCCTCTCCCTCTGCCCCTCCCCATCCCTCTCCACCACCACCTCCAACTCTAATTGTGTATAATCAGTATAATTATGCTCTCTCTTGTTCTATCTCTCTTTATCTATCTAAAGATAAATAAATAAAATCTTTTAAAAAAAGATGGAGGAAGGAGCCATAAGGCAAGTAATACAGCTCCATAAGTGGAAAAGGCAAGGAAATGGATTGTTTTCTAGAGCCTCCAAAAGGAGCCAGCTCTGCAGACACCTTGACTTTAGCCCAGTTCACTGATTTCAGACTTTCGTTTCATGTGCACTTAAGGACAACATGTATCCTGCTGTTGTTGAGTGAAATGTTATATAAATGTCAATTAGATCCAGCTGGTTGATGGTGTTGTTCAGATCTTCTATACCCTTATTGATTTTCTGTCTGTTAGTTCTAGCTCTTACTTGAAGAGTATTAAAGTCTCCAACTCCAATTGTGTATAATGCTTATTTTTCCTTTCATTCCTGTCAGCTTTTGCTTCATGTATTTTAAAGCTCTATTATGAGATGCATCCAGGATTGTGTGGTGGGCGGTCCCTGAGAAGGTGAGTCCCAATGAACTCAACCCTTGATGTTCATACTTTTCTGTAATCATTTCCCATTGAATGGGATCAAGACCAGGCACATGTTTTTAACCAGTAGATTATGGCAAAGGCGATGGGACGTCATGATCTCGATTAAGTTATGTTATATGGCAAAGATAATGAAATGCCGCTTCCATAATTATGTCTTATGTAAGACTCTCTTAGCAGATCAGCATGAGAGATCATCTTTGTTGGATTGATAAAGTAAGTGGCCATGTTGAAGAAGCCCACATGGCAAAGAACTTCAGCCAGCTTCTAGAAATTAAAGATGGCTTCTTATACCCGAGGGTGGCCTCCAATGGACAGCCAGCAAAAATCCAGGGCCCTTGGTGATACTGCTGTAAGGAAATGAATTTTGTCTAAACCTGGATGCATTTGGTAGTGGATCTTTTTCCAGTCAAGTTTATGATGACACTGCAAATGCACATGCAGGTTAGGATGAACCTAGGAGCTCATAAACAACTCTACAAAGTTGTTTTCCCAAGTTGCTCCCTCTCCAAGATCTCCCTGGACTTTGCAGTTCCTTGGAGTTCCCCTTTCAATCTTTGGCAAGAAATCTGAGAGGTTTTTTTCCTAAAAGATTTTATTTATTTATTTGACAGAGAGAAAGATCACAATTAGGCAGAGAGGCTGGCGGGGTGGGGGAGGGGAGCAGGCTCCCTCCTGAGCAGAGAGCCGGATGCGGGCTTGATCCCAGGACCCTGAGATCATGACCTGAGCCAAAGGCAGAGGTTTAACCCACTGAGCCACCCAGGTGCCCCAAAATCCAAGTCTTTACTTCTCTCTCCCATCTACTTCCTGAAACTTCACCTATGTCTGGAGGCAAGCAACAGGATGACCAGAGAGAAAAAAACCATACATCAATGGGCATCTGCCCTCACTGACTTGGGACCATGACTATTCTAAACCAGAAAGGAAGGTCCCCCCACCCCCCACAGCTTCCCTCAACATTTTAGGTCCTCGATGGCGCTGCTCCCTCCATTGTTACTGTTGACTCAGCTGCAATGAGGGATTGCCTATTAGCTAGGGTGTGAGAGAATGGAAAAAAGAAAAATTGGTGTACTTCTCTACTCTCTCTGAACCTTGGGAGGTCTATTTTCTGCTTTTCTTGGTGCCTTCCCTGTCCATGTCACTGTCCCCTTCTGGGTTTGGACTGCCTTGAGTTCAGTCCAGTGGCTACTGGAGGGAAAAAATTGTAAACACACTGCCTGTTGTTTTACTTCAAATTCTGGTGCTTTTCTTCAATTTACCTGGTATAATTGATTTTTTTAGAGTCCTCCAATGGCTGATCCACACATTCTGTTCATTGGAAGCGAATGGGTTGAATGTGATCCTTCTGTGTTAAATGGAGTCAGAATGCTTGCATTGTAAGGCTTGTTTTCATATACAAACATGTATAATAGCTGAGCATTTTCTTTGGTGTAGATTTGTGAATACTTGGGACACATCTTTTCATACTCTACCTAAGGCAATCATTATAGTATAAATATTCTTCTGGTTATCTCTTGTTATGGAAGAAATCACACTTAAACTTAGTAGCTTAAAGTAATATAAATCACTGTGTTGTTATCTCATAGATTCAGGCATTGATCAGGCTCAGCTAGGTGGTTCTTCTTTGGGAGTGTCTCGCGTGTTTAGCATAAGATGGTGGCTGGGAATAAAATAATTGGAAGACTCATTCATTCAGGTGCATGGTATTTGGGCTGGGAACACTAAAAAAACCCCCTGTGGCTCCTCTAGTGTTTGTCTCTATGGCTATGTGTCTCTCTGTGGTTTCTACAGCATGGCAGCTTCAAGGTAGATGGATTTCTTTTTAAGAATGGCTCAGCTTGGGGTGCCTAGGTGGCTCAGTGGGTTAAAGCCTTTGCCTTCAGCTCAGGTCATGATCCCAGGGTCCTAGAATCGAGCCCTGCATCAGGCTCTCTGCTCAGCGGGGAGCCTGCTTCCCCCGCCCCTGCCTGCCTCTCTCCCTACTTGTGATTTCTGTCTGTCAAAAAATAAAATCTTTTAAAAAAAAAAGACTGGCTCAGCTTTATTGCGATATAATTGACATATAACATTATGTAAGCTTAAGGTATATGCTGTGTTGATTTGATCCTGCAGTATGATTAACACCTTAGTGTTAACTGATACCTCCATCATGTCACATAATCACCATTCCTCTCTTTGTGGTGACCTCATTTAAGATCTACTCTCTTAGCAACTTTCAAATATATGGTACAGAATTATTATCCTAATGACAACACTGCATTAGAGTCCCAGAATGTATTCGTCTTGTAACTGCAAGTTTGTGTACCAGCAGATCCCTATTGCCCTCACCGCTCAGCTCCTGGTAACCAACATTCTACTCTCTGTTTCTACAAGTTCAGCTGTTTTAGATCCCACATGTAAGTGAGGTCATATGGTATTTGTCTTTCTCTGCCTGACTTATTTCACAGACTTATGGGATCTTGAGATCCATCAATGCTGTTGCAAATGGCAGGATTTCCTTCTTTCTCATGGCTGGATGGCCCATTGTATGTGTGGGTATAGCTGTATCTATATATCTCAGTCTCTCTCTCTGTGTGTATATATGTATATCATATTTTCTTTATCTAGTTATTTGTTGACAGACACTTGTTTCCCTACCTTGGCTATTGTGAATAATGTTGCAATAAATATGGGAATGAAGATATATCTTTGAGATCCTGTTTTCACTTTCTTTGAATAAATACCCACAAGTAGAACCTCTGGATCATGTGGTAGTTCTATTTTTAATTTTCTGACGGACCTCTGCACCGTTTTCCATAGTGGTGGTATCAATTTACATTCCCACCAACAGTGCATGAGGGCTCCTTTTTTTCCACAGGCTCGTCCACATTTGTTGTCTCATGTCTTTCTGACGATAGCCTTTCTAACAGGTGTGAAGTGATATCTCACTGTGGTCTAGATATTTTACATGGCAGCTCAGGACTCCAAAATGAGTGGATAGCAAGAGTGTGAGAGTGAGTCAGGCAGGAACTAGATTGACTTTTATGACAGGGTTTCACAATTTTTGCAGTCTTTATTGCCACATTGTATTCTTTAAGGTAGTCACAAGGGTCCAATGAGGTTCAAGTGGGGGAGGGAACACAGATGCCACCCTTTGATGAGGGAGTGGCAAGTTCTGGAAGAACAGGTGCAATTGGAAATACAATTATAGGGAGTTTTTGAAAATACGATCTGCTGTAAGTACTAAGAAGTCTGCAGAGAGACATTCTGTCCTCAACTTATAGGAACCCAAGAGTGTGTAATATTAAATATGATCAACATCATCAGTTTTCAGAAAACGTTGATTTTAGTAAATCTCCAGAAATTGGATCATCTTCCTGTTGTATAATTTTCTCTGTGGCTCTCCAGGTTCTTGGTGTTTGCAATTTCATTGGGAACCTGGATGGAGCTTCAAGATATATGGATTTTTACAGGGCCTGGGGGCAGTCTGGACCAATAGGGAACAATGCTAGCTAAAATCTTTTTTTTAATTTATTTAAATATTTTTATTTATTTATTTGACAGACAGAGACCACAAGTAGGCAGAGAGGCAGGCAGAGACAGAGGAGGAAACAGGCTCTCCGCCGAGCGGAGAGCCCGATGCTGGGCTCGATCCCAGGATCCTGGGATCATGACCCAAGCCAAAGGCAGAGGCTTTAACCCACTGAGCCACCCAGGCGCCCCTGCTAGCTAAAATCTTGAAGACAGTCCTGTGCTTTAATGAAGGTACTAAGCAGCTTGGCTGAGTGTTCACCTACAGAGGAACCTGGAAGGCTTCAGTGTTGCAAATATCCTTAATACCTAATGCCATCCCTACCTTATTCTTATTACTCTTTATTCTTTTTAGTTAAGCTCCACTTTCTTCAAGAAATTCTCTTAAAAATGCAACCCCCCTGGGAGAGAAAACATGAACTGTTGGTGTGGATTTCAGAGCAGTACAATAAACACTTATGAGCACAGCGTTAGGCACTGGGAATCCAGTGATTAAGAATTCCATCACTCCAGGGGTGCCTGGCTGGCTCAGTAGGTGGAACATGCAACTCTCCATGTTGGGGTTATGGGTTCGCGCCCCATGTTGGGTGTAGAGATTACTTTTAAAAAATCTTTAAAAAAGAGAATTCAATCTCTTTTCTTCCTTGATCATAGGAACAAGGTGGATTGAAAATTCTAGTTCCTGAGGAATTGGAGACTTTATCCTCCAGAGTCCGCTTTATAATTTTTTTTTCCAGAGTTGTCCCAAGAATCATCAAAGATTCCCCGGGCTACCATAAGGTCAACATAAAAGGGCCACCAGTATAATCTCCACCCTCACCCCCCTGCTGCTCATCTAGGAGGAATGGCCAGTGCTCTGTTCCTTCTGGTTCAAACCTGTTCCCCAAGAGGGTTGGTTACACAGTCCAGAATAAGAAGTCAGTCTATTCCCCAAGTGGTGAAAGAGGTATTTGAACGCTTGCTCCCCATTCCAACCCCTTATCAGTCCCCACTTTGGGACAGACTTAGAGCAGAGGTTTGAATGAAGCCTGGTTGAGTCTGGGAAGCCCTGAAAGCTGGAAGGTACTGTGAGAGTTGTGGAAAGAGAGGTGGAAGGGGCAACGTGGCTTCGCGAACCTTCGCTTCCCCCAGGGTGCTCGCTCCCCACCTCCCGCCCCTTGACTGGGCTCAGGACAGCCGCACCCTGGCCTGAGACGGACCACTTCGCTGGGGGCCCCAGAGACAGGACCCAAGATCACACAGCGCGCGAAACCAAGCTGCCGCTCCGGCCAGGCACCGGCGACCTCTGGCGTCGCGTTTAGGAAGCGCGGCGGCGACTGCCCAGGGACGGCCCCGCGACCCCAGACGGCCTGGCCAGGTACGCCGGAACCGGGTGAGGAGCGCAGGCAGGCCGGGGGCCGACGGCCGCTCCCCTGAGTTGGAGGGCCCCAGCCCAGTGAGTTTAGGCCGCGGCGAGAGCGCTCGGCACCGCGCTGCGCGGCGCGGCTGGGGGCCGAACAGGTGCGCGGGCGGGGGGCGGTGCTTGGCGATCCTGCGCACTGCGCGCGCCCCTCCCCCACGCGCCTCCCGGCGCAGCCCCGGCCCGGCGTGCGCGGCGGGGGGCGGGGGGGGGAGGAGCTGCGGCGGCGGCGGCCACTCGGGCAGGTCGGCGGCGCCGCGGGAAGCCGCCGACGGCGCGGGCTGTTGGTCCCCGCGCGCAGGAGGCGCGGGCGGCTCGGGGACCATGGAGCCTGGTGACGCGGCGCGCCTCGGCCCGGGACGGGCGGCTCGGGCCCCGCCACCGCGGCTGCTGCTGCTGCCCCTGCTCCCGTTGCTGCTGGGTCGGGGGCTGCGCGTCGCAGCCTCGGCCTCCTCTGGGGCGGCGGCTGAGGACAGCAGCGCCATGGAGGAGCTCGCCACGGAGAAGGAGGCGGAGGAGAGCCACCGGCAAGACAGCGTGAGCCTGCTCACCTTCATCCTGCTGCTCACGCTCACCATCCTCACCATCTGGCTCTTCAAGCACCGCCGGGTGCGCTTTCTGCACGAGACGGGGCTGGCCATGATCTACGGTGAGCAACCCCCCGCCCCCCACCGCGCCCACCACCCCGACACCCCTTTCGCGGCCGGGCCGCTGCGCTCCCCCCGACCCCGCCCCGCGCTCCCCCTTCACTTGCCAACGTGTTTCTTTTCCGTTTCTCGCTGCGACGGGGTTGGTTCCCAAGGTCAACTGTCTGCATTTTCTGGCTTTCTGTTACCGTTAAAAAGAATTCCAGCCCATTTCGATGTTTCTTCATCGGGGAACCAGGAAAATGAAAGGGACGGAGGTGGCCTGGTTCTGTCCTCCGGCTTCTGTTTTGCGCCCCTCTCTTTCCGCATCGCTCTTCCGCACCCGCCCCCCTCCCCCCCACCTCCACCCCAGTTCAGCCCAACCGGGTATGTGTGCCGCGGCAGGAGGTGGGTGACTACCCTGGGGACAGAGTCACCCCAAGAGGCAGGCCCCAGTGAGGGTGGGGGCGAGGGCTGAGGGTTTCAGGGTTTGGGTAAGGGTGGCCCTGGGGGCCTGAGGGATGCCACACATCCGTGGTCAGCTTGGGGTGAGCGCCCACTTTGGAAAGCTATGTTCCTGGGTCTCTTGTTAACAAAGTCGGAGCCTAGAGTGCCGTGAAAGGTGAGCGTGGTCCAGGAT
Organism: Mustela nivalis; assembly: GCF_964662115.1. Taxonomy (NCBI): domain Eukaryota; kingdom Metazoa; phylum Chordata; class Mammalia; order Carnivora; family Mustelidae; genus Mustela; species Mustela nivalis. The sequence continues at coordinate 93,264,092 of NC_139040.1, forward strand.
CCAGAGTGGTGCACCGCCATGGTGGGGCCTAGTTGGGTGTATGGGCACACCTCCCACTCTTATGTCCAGGTGGGACGTTATACCCAGGTACTTGACTTCTCCAAGGGAAGAGGAGCTTTTATGTTCTTCATACTGTAACATAGACTTGATTTTGAAGATACGTTTATAAGTGGATGAAGAGGAAAAGTAGTGGTTTTAGCTCTGGGGTCAACCGTCTTTTGTTGTGAAGGGTGGGCTGATGCCACCATCCTTTTCTGGATTTAATGACCTATGCTGTGTTGGGCACAGAGTGGTCAGCACAAATCTGCTGTGATTACATGGATGTCAGTTAGCTCTCATCTGAATCATCCCTCTCACCACACCCCACCCCTCATTATAACTCCAAAGGAGAAACAAGTGTTCACTTTTTGATTTGAATTTAGTGGAGTTAAGGCCCAGGGGGGTATCTTCATGGGAAATAGATGAGCCCACCTCTGACTCTTCCCAGTAAGGGAACATTTTACTTCATCACTTTTACTGGAGGGATCTCTCCATGCAATTTCCATTTGGGGTTCCCTGATAAAGCATGGAAAGCTGACACCTGAATCTTTAATGTGAAAATTACCCTTGGCCCTGGGCCTTGCTTCTCAGGGCTCTTGATCAGTCGTTGACAGCCCAGGCTCATGGCCACCAAGGTTACAAAGTGCTTTCAGGAGCCCTCTAATTTTAAAGAGGTAGAGGCCTAAACAGATCTGTCATTGAAACAGGACCAGGTCTAAGACTGAGTTAGGATGTTGCAAATTACAGACCTGAACTCAAGCTTCGGCCTCAATACCTGGCCATTCTTTGAGCTCTGCGGTTTGTATCAGTGGGTGACAAATGACTAATGCCAGGGCTGCAGGTAAGTTAGGAGGTGTACCGCGCAGATAACAGGGTGGGAACTGAAGCATGTTGTCATTTCAGGTGCTCGACTCTGAGAGATAATGCAAATGAAGATTTGCCCTTCTACGTCTATAGAGAACCATGAACATATTTTTATTTTATAGCCTCTAGATCCAACTCATTAAAGCACAGTGTGAAATATTTCTAGAAGGTAGATTGGGCAGGCTCATAAATACATGTTCAAGCACATGGAAAATGAGGATTTAAAAATATTTTTCTTTGAGGGAGTACTCCATGTTTTTAGGAGCTCAGTCACCTTCATCTTAAGGCCTACAAGCAATAGTGGAATTTTCCTCCGCTGATACGTACTTTTTAAACTCATCTTAATCTTTTAGTCATTGGGGCCCTGCTGCAGTGTACCGTGTCATTTTGTGGTACTGAGATCTGGTTCAATTGATGATAGTTCTGAAGAGGCAACATCATCTCATAACATTCTGTGTCATTTTGCTCTGTCTTTGGATTTTCATGTTACCCTGAAATATCCTAAGAAATTTAGTTTGTCAATATGCGATGTCCTAGGTTCTGCCAAATACTAATTTTTTTTTAAAGATTTTATTTATTTATTTGACAGAGATCACAAGTAGGCAGAGAGGCAGGTAGAGAGAGAGGAGGGGAAGCAGGCTCTCTGCTGAACAGAGAGCCCGACGCGGGGCTCGATCCCAGGACCCTGGGATCATGACCTTGGCTGAAGGCAGAGGCTTAACCCACTGAGCCACCCAGGTGCCCCCCAAATACTAATATTTTGATGTGAATATTTAGCCTGTAACTGTGAGAAAACAGTTCTCTGTCTCATGGATTTTTAGTCTTGTGTTTTAGTGCACACACGCCCTCCATCGGAATTCTAATGTCATTTGATCATCTAATTATTCATTATTTTCTGAAGGCTCCTGGGATAGGGATTCTGATTTTTAAAAATTCAGTATGAAAATCTTTGAACGCTTAAGTGAATATAGTACAGATTTTCAGGACTTCTCTTCATTAATCATAGTGAGAAAACAGATTTCATTTCTTGATATCAGTGGAGGAAGTGAGTAATTGTCCCATTGCCTCTGAGTAATAAAGGACAAAAAGACGTAAGGAAACATTAAGTATCTGCTGTGTGTCCTGTGCCCAGCTTAATTTCTGGAGGTAATTTTCAAATGTTGGTAAGTTTTTATGAGTGAAAAGTGTTCAACTACAAGTTTCAGAACTCCTTGAAACTTAAAAAAATGTTAATTTCTGCCCCTTTAAAAATATTTAAGTGGCACTTTAATCTGCAAGGGAAAGCTTTAATATTTATAAATTATGAGAAATAATTATATATTTATATATATCCGTATCAAAATAAATTGTGATTCTATGAGTTTGCTGGTATAAAATATCTCTGGAAGGACAGTCAGTAGACTAGTAACATTGGCTTTTTTTGCTGGAAAGGAAGTAGGTGGCTGTGACGTGAGGTGGGAGGAAAACATCACCATATATTCTTTTGTGCTTTTCAATTTTTGAATTACGGAAGCCAAATTACCTCTCTGTGTGTTCTTATCTCCATTCTGTGGCATTTTAATGGCATTTTAAGATGCTCCTCAAATCATCCAGTTTGATGCCCACTTCTCCCCATTTTAAACTATATTATGTTACCTGTTTTCTGTGACCTTTTTTAAAAATGATTATATCCTCCTTTCTGTGACCTTTCAACTGTTGATTGTACCCATGGAACTTCTGGAGCCCTGTGCCTGGAATGCAGACCAAACGGGAAAGGGGAAAGAGATTACCTTTCTTTCCCTCTCTCCTTTTTATTTCACCATCTCTGACGAAGAGTCATGTTTTACTAGGAGTGGCGTGCACCGAGAGTTCCCATCTTAAGCCCTTGCTTAGTCTGATGCAGAGGATCCAAGGACAATACCAGACACACTGTGAATGCTCAGCATTTAACTGGCAGGGGACAGTTAGAAGCACTGCTCCCTGACAACAGACCCAGGTAGGTGTAAGGGCCAGTGACCACAGACCAGACCCTCCAGGAATGTGAAAGCAGCACCCCCGCCCCCCTGCCTCCCAGGCCCTGTGCTGGGAACTGCGAGAGGCTGAGAGACCGTGGACCAGAAGCCAGAAGCTGGCACCCGTCTAACCTGTTTTGTCAAGGCAGGGAGCTCCCAGCTGTTTGCCCCTGCACGTGACTAAGGGCCATCCGAAAGTTCCCAGACATGGCAAGTGTTGGAGGCGGGAAAAGGTGGTATCAACGGACTGTGTCCGTTAACTGTGGTTCTTTCTCATGTGGATGCTGGTTCCACTTCCCTTGTACTGTTTGTGACAGCTGATACAGGTCCAAAATATCTAGCTTGGCCCTGGCAGCCCACCACCTGCTTCTCGCTTCCTCCATGCCTATCAACTTTCCAAGTATGTGTTGGTCAGTCTCCCACCCTCCCCCCCCAGGTCCCGTGGACCACGGGCTCCTCATTGCCTTTCAGAGTTGAATGGCTAAGTGCAGCCCGAGAGGGGTTTACAGGCAAAGTCTGCAAGGGGAAGGGGGACCCTGTGAAGTAACATACAGTGAACGTTTGAGCCTGTGTGTGAGGGAACATTTCGGAGCCACCCTATTCGTGGCTAATTGGGAGCCCTCAATTGTTTTTGGTTTTGTTCTTAAGAGCCCGTCACTTTGGCCCCAGTTCGGGGCGACTCCATATGGTCTCATTTTGGCACCACATCCCTTGGGTTCAGATGCTGCCTCCGTTACTGAAAAAACTCCATAAGACTGGGTAAGCTCTCTGAGCCCCCATTTCCTCTTTTCAAAAACAGAGACAGCATCCTTCACCTCACAGGATTATTGTATTATTGAGATGTTGTAAAGGTCAAGTGCATTGTCTGATACTTATACACTTGGTCAGCACTACTTCTCATTCCCAGTTCAGACTGTGTGATTCTTTGGTCAGCTTCGCTACTTGAGGCTCATTCAGTGGAGACTGCTGTAGTTTAAAAGTGCATCAGCATTCAGTTAGTGGGGATGAGGGACAATGACTTTTTTTTGGGGGGGGTGGGCTCTTTGTTAATACCTAGGAAAAATTTACAACATACCTACTCTACTCTTGTAGCCAGCATTCTCAATTCTTGGACTTTGTCCTTCAGAAATACCTGCACTACCATGTTACATAGATGGCCATATTTCTTGTCGCAGAAGCAAATGGCTGTCCTCAAGAAGGCACTGGTTAAGTTACAGCCCATTCCTGCTGAGGAACATTATGCAGCTGGTAAAAAGGAAGTGTTGTGTAGCCACCCACACATATCATTGTGGGAAAAAAACAAGGCACAGAATAGTCTGTATAATATCATCTCATTTATTGTTTAGAAATTATGTAATGTATGCACATAACATTTAAATATGATATGTGCTTCTCTGGAAACCGATGCAAACTTACTTAGCTCTGGTTATCCTAAGGTTGTAGAACCAGTTGCTGGGAGAGTGGGAGGGGAGGTGTTACTTTTTTCCCTTTGTACTCAGAATTCTGAGTGGCCTGAAATTTCTATGACACTGACACATTATTTTTGCAATGCGAACTTTGTTTAAAAATAAAGCAAATAAGGGTGCCTGGGTGGCTCAGTGGGTTAAAGCCTCTGCCTTCGGCTCAGGTCATGATCTCAGGGTACTGGAATCGAGTCCCACATCGGGCTCTCTGCTCAGCAGGGAGCCTGCTTCCCCCCTCCCCCGCCTGCCTCTCTGCCTACTCATGCTCTCTCTGTCAAATAAATAAATAAAATCTTAAAAAATAAAGCAAATAACTTTAATTTTTATTTATTTATTTGACAGAGAGAGATCACAAGTAGGCAGAGAGACAGGCAGAGAGAGAGAGGAGGAAGCAGGCTCCCTGCTGAGCAGAGAGCCCGATGTGGGACTCGATCCCAGGACCCTGAGATCATGACCTGAGCCGAAGGCAGCGGCTTAACCCACTGAGCCACCCAGGTGCCCGCAAATAACTTTAATGTAGCAAAAAACACATTAGAACTAAGAGAACACAGTTATGCAGTTGGTTAGCATTCCCCTTGGGTATTGAGATATTCTTTTTAAAGGAATGTCTAGGTGTAAAGAAAACTTGTAGTTATTTAAAAGTAATAAATGGAAGTAAAATATATCTTAAAATGAGAAAGTGACATTTCCTGAAAGTGTTTCTTAGAACTTTCAGAAGGTAACCTTTTTGGAATGATGTAATTAGAAAATCATCATTTCACAACCCTTAGTGATGTAGACAATGATTTTCAGTGAATTCCAAAGCCATAGGGGAGAGGTGGTTGGGGAACGTGGTACTTATACGGTGCTAAGCATCACACCACAGACCCCTTGCCTCTCACAGAGGAAAGAAGGTATCTTTACAGCAGAGAAGTCTGGCAGTTACCATTTTCTATCTAAGTCGTCAAATTTATCCTTGCTCCTTGTGGAACTATCTAGTAGTACCTGCCTCCTGATGAGAGGCAGTAGGAACCATATAGCTTTACCTATGTAGTATTCATCCACCAAATGTTTTATCTGAATCAAATTGAGGTTTTAGGCACATCTTCTGGTTTACAGGAAATATAGGAGATAGAGAAACAAGTTATCAAATACCATGTGAAAATAATTAGACATATCCCAGGCACAGGGTAACCTACAAGACCATTGTTCATGTTTCTTCAAGAAGTCCATGTGAAGGGAAACAAAAAGTCAGGATAAGTGTCTGTTATGGACTGAATTGTATTCCCCCTCCCCTAAGATACATATGTTGAAGTCCTAATCTCTAACGTGATGCTATTTGGAAGTTGTGTTTTGGGGAGGTAATTAGGTTTAGATGAGGTCATGAGGGTAGACCTTATGTGATGGGATTATAAGAAGAGGAAGAGACCAAAGCTCCCTGTCTCTCTACCATGTGAGGATACAGTGAGGGGACAGCCATCCACAAGCCAGGAAGAGGGCTCTAAACAGAAACTGAATCTGCCAGCATCCTGATCATGAACTTCCCATCCTCCAGAACTGTGAGAAATAAATGTTGTTTAAACATGTTTAACTATGGTCTTTTGTTTTAGCAGCCTGAGTAGACTAAGACAGTGTTCTAAGTTAATGGAGACCAAAAGGCATAAGCAGTCATTGCACAGGAAACTTGATTGACTCCTGGTTCATGAAAATAAGATATAAGATGTTTTGGGGACAATCAGGGATGTCTGAATACGGGCTTGGTGTTAGATGACATTAGGGAATTACCGTTATTTTTTTAGGTGAGATAATTGAGGTTATACAGGAGAACGTGCATATTAATTGGAGTTGTAAGCTGAAGTATTCAGGGGTCAAGTGTGTGAGTCCTAACGCATGCAACTTACTTTCAAAAAGTTCAGTAAAAAAAAAAAAAATACACATACCACCTATATCTGGGTGGTGGGTGAAAAGGTGTGTTTTATATTCGTCTTTCAACTTTTTGTATGTTTTGAAAATTTTGTTAAAATAGAAGATGGGGGAAGATGTTAACGTCCCTGTTAATCTGTTAGCTGGTAACCTGTTAACCTGGCTCCCTGAAAGGACGTACAGGTGAGGCAGGATACAACCTGTTACTCTCATTAAACTCTGACATTGAGTAATGCTGTTTGACATTAGTTTATAGGAGATGTTAGACCTTCATGACTTGAGAATCAGTAACAACTTCTTAATTTTAATTTTTTTGTTTGATTTTAAGGGTCACATATCTTTTGAGAAATTGCCTCTGTTCCACTTGTCAGATAGTAGGTGTGAGGAGACTTTTCTCTTTTGATTAAAGCATGCTACCTGGCTTCTCATCAGCATGGATATTTGTATTAAGGGAATGCTAGTTGGCAGAACAGACCAACCCCAAATTCCAGTGGCCCACCATAAGAACAGTTCATTTTTAACCCATGTCATGGGCCAGTGGGAGAGTCTGGCAGGTGGCTCTCAGTGTGGTCATTCAAGGACCAGGTGTCTTCCAACCTGTGCTTTCCATATCCCTTGAGGCTTTGGAACCGTCCCGCTCCAGCCAGTGAATGAGAAAAGAAAAAAGAGGATCACATGGGGAAGAGTTTGTGCTAAGCCTAAAAGTGCTGGGCATCGCTTTGCCTGCTTCCATTGGACAGAACTAGGCCAGGAGGCCACATGTAACTGGAAGGGAGGCAGGGAGATAGAGTGTATCTGGAGGAAGAGGAGTGGGTTTGGAAAGAAGCTAGCCAGTCTCTGATGGAGTATGTGCTGAGCATTTTGTCACACATAACCCAGAAAAGGGAAGTTGTAGTAGGGTTTGCATGTGGTTGTGTTGTTGTTGATGATAAACTAAATTTTTCAAGTAATCCAGTTTGAAGAGAGTATTTTTTTTAAGATTTTGTTTATTTATTTGAGAGAGAATGAGAGAGAGAGAGTGTGAGAATGAGAAGGGGGAGGGGCACAGGGAGAAGCAGAGTTCCTGTGAGCTCCCTGCCCAATGCGGAACTCAATCCCAGGACTCCAGAATCATGACTTGAGCCAAAGGCAGTCGCTTAACCAGCTGAGCCACTCAGGCACCCAGAAGAGAGTATATTCTCCTGGAATGTATGAAGTTGTTTCAATACACTTATCAACATTACCCTGGAGCTTGTTAGAACTAGCAGGTCTGGCCCCAGACTTACTTAGAATGTCTCAGGGTGGGACTCAGATATCAGTCTTTCAGTGCATTGACAGGTTTTTTAAAAAATATTTATTTATTTAGAGAGAGGGAGCACGAATGGGGGAAGCGCAGAGGGAGAGCGTGTGAGAGAATATCTAGCAGATTGCTGAATGAGGAGCCCGTGGTGGGGCCTGAGCTCACGACCCTGGGATCATGACCGGAGCTGAAATCAAGAGTCAGATGCTTAACCAGCTTGAGCCGGCCAGACCCTCCTAGCAGGGTTTTGTTTGGTTGGTTTTTTGTTTTTGTATTTTAAGTTTATGTTTGAAACTCACTACTGTAGAATATTTATTTTCAGCCTTTAAATACATGCACCATGTTGCTTGTAAGGAAATAATTGTAGAAAAACAGCAGCTGTTTTTTTGAGTACCTGCCGTGATCGCCAAGCAGTGTGTTAAGTATTTTGTGTACTTTAAGCCATTTAACCTTCACATCAGACGTATGAAGATGGTATTGTTGGTCCCAACAATTTGCCAAATGAAGAAATTGAATGTTTGGTCTAGGAGCCCATTTGTTTAGGGCCATATGTTGGAGATCGGTAAGTAGGAGTCTACTGAAGGAGTCTACTGAAGGATGAGATGGTTCAGGATGTGTTTGGCCAGAAGAGAGCAGAACCTGAATCCCGCCCAAAGACCTTGTTCTGGGGGTATGGAGGGAAATCTATGCCTAGAGTATAAAATAAAGCGAAGTCTTCCTTCTTAAAATCGGGGTTTTGGCTCCAAATGCCGATGTACCACTGCTGGTACATTGAGTGAGGCTGGCCAATTTGGAAGACTGGATTTTCTTAGGCTAGGTTGGCTGTGGGCCCTTGGATCCAAGTAGAGCCAAAATGCCTATTTGTTTTCATCCCACAGGTGTTATGCCCTGATTGTGTGGGCCCTCCTGATCCATGTATTGAAATCCTAACCCCTAGTATGATAGTGTTAGGAGCTATGGCCTTTGGGAGGTAATTACGTCCTGAAGTTGGAACTCTCATGAACGAGATCCATGCCCTTACAGAAGAGACCCCAAGAGCTCTCTTTCCCAACGTGTGCATATATGATGAGAAGTCGGCAGTCTGTGGCCCAGGAGACCTTCATCAGACCTGATCATTCTACTACCCTGATCTTGGATTTCCAGCCTTCAGAACTGTGAAAAAAATAAATTGTTGTGGTGTATACATCACCCAGTCTATGGTACTTTGTTAGGGCTGGCCTGAGCAAGACAACATGGTTGAAGGCTGCCAGTTGTTACAGGGGAGAACCCAGAAAAACCATCAGCGGTTGTTCAGAGTGGCTGTGCCAGGCCTTCTCAGGTGGGAGCAGGTGCTTAAAAGCTTTCTCCCCTCTAGACGCCACTATCGCAGAGGTGGGGAGGCAGGTGAAGCATGGTCCATCGAACTCCTAGGTCTCCCTGCTCTTCCTACGCTGGTTCTCCCAGGCGTATCGTAGTCTCCTCGAGAGCGCTTCCAAAAGATTTTGGAAAAGACTTCGGCTCAGGTCATCATCCCAGGGAACAGAAGCCTGAATGACTGCATAGGCAGTCATCTTCTGTTTACTGATGTCTCTTCTGTCCCTAGCATAGTGCCAGACACATAGTAGGTGCCGTAGAAATATTTGCTTAATGGATTCTATTTTGTCTAACAAAAATAAGGTGCTGTTAACACTTCTTAGAATTAAAGGTCCTTCCTTCAAGTTCTCATGCCTCAGATTCATACTGACAGTCAAGTTTCTGAGAAGGAAAACGGTATGTGTGAAAACATCTGCCTGAATCACAGCAAGCTGTTTCAGGCAGGACAATGAAGGATAGGTGAGTATATGTTCACCAGAAAATTGTGTATTTAGCTGATTAGCCACATGGTTTTTACATTTTTTATTGTGGCAAAATAATACAGCAAAATTTTCCGTTTTTACCATTTTCAGCTGTACAATTCACTATCATTAATGGCATTTGTGAACTTGAGTGACCATCACACCACTCTTTCCAAAAAAAAATTTTTTATCACCTCAAGCAGAAACTCTGTACCCATTAAACAACAATGCTTCATTCCTTCCTTCCCCCACTCCCTGATGTCCTCTAATCTAGTTTCTATCTCTGCGAATTTGCTTCTTCTAGATCTTTCGTACAAGTGAATTCATACACTTTTAGTCCTGGCTTACTTGAATCTGACTCTTTGACTTGGCACAATATTTTCAAGGTTCATCCGTGTCATTGCCTGTATATAAGCTTCACTCCTTTCTGTGGCTGAATAATATTCCGTTCTGCATTTTGTTGATTCATTTATCAGTTTGTGGACACTTGGGTTGTTTCCACCTTTTGGCTATTATGACTAATGCTGTCATGACATGCAAGTATCCATTTGGGCCCCTGTTTTTCAGTTCTTTTGAGTATATACCGGGGAGTAAAATTGCTGAGTCATATATGGTGATTCTGTGTTCAGCTTTCTTAGGAACTGCCAAACTATTTTCCACAGCAGCTGTACCATTTTACATTCCCACCACCAGAGTTCCAGTCTCTCTACATCCTCTCCAATACTTATTTTCTATTGTTCTTGGTTTTTGTAGTCATCCCAGTACTTGTGAAATGGTAGCTCATTATGGTTTTGGTTTTCATATTCCAGTTGACTAATGATACGGAACATCTTTTCATGTGCTTATTGGCTGTTCGTATATCTTCTTTGGAGAAATGTTTATTCAAGTCATTTGTCCATTTTATTTTATTAAAAGATTTTATTTATTCATTTGACAGAGATCACAAGTAGGCAGAGAGGCAGGCAGAGAGAGAGGAAGGGAAGCAGGCTCCCTGCTGAGCAGAGAGCCCGATGTGGGGCCCGATCCCTGGACCCTGGGATCATGACCTGAGCCGAAGGCAGAGGCTTTAACCCACTGACCCACCCAGGTGCCCCAATCTGCCCATTTTAAATTGGGTTGTCTCTTGTTAAGTTGTAGGAGCTCTTTATATATTTTAGATGTTAATCTCTTATTAGATATATGATTTGTAAATACTTTCTCCTAGTTCATGTTGCCTTTTTACTCTATGATAGTGTCCTTTGATGCACAAAAGGCTTTAATTTTGATGAAGTTCACTTTACTTCTTTTTCTTTTGTTGCCTATGCTTTTGATATCCTGTCCAAGAAATCTTTGCTGAATCCAATGCCACAAAGTTTTCACTTTCTGTTTTCTTTGAAGAGTTTTATTGTTTTGGCTCTTAAATTTGGGGGTTTGGTCTCTATTGAGTTAACTTTTATATATGGTATAAGGTAAGGGTCTAAAATTTATTTTCTTTGTATGTGGATATTCAGTTATACCAGCACCACTTGTTGAATGTCCCTTCCTCATTGAATGGTTTTGGCACCCTTGGCAAAAATCAATAGACCATAGATGTGAAGGCATGTTTCTAGGCTCTCTGTTCTATTCCATTGGTCTATATGTCTGTCCTTATAACAGTATCACACCATTTTGATTATTGTGGCTTTGTAGCAGGTTTTAAAATTGGGAAATATGGGTCCTCCAACTTTGTTCTTTTTCGGCATTATTTTGGCTTTTTGAAGTTCCTTAATTTTCAATAAAATTTCAGGATGGGTTTTTACATTTCTGCCATTGAGATTTTTTCCCAAAATACTCTGTTTATTTATTTATGAGAGAGACAGAGAGAGAAAGAGGGAGGAAGAGGGAGAAGCAGGCTCCCCACAGAGCAGGGAGCCTGTGGGAAGTCTGATGCAGGACTTGATCCCAGGACCCTGGGATCATGACCTGAGCCAAAAGGAGACACTTAATTGACTGAGCCATCCAGGCACCCTCCCACTGATATTTTTTAAAAAGTATTTTATTTATTTGAGAGAGAGAGAGAAAGAGAGAGAGAGAGCGTGAGCAGGTAGAGGGCAGAGGGAGAAGCAGGCTCTCTGCTGAGCAGGGAGCCCAATGCAGGACTCGATCCTGGGACTTTGGGATCATGACCTGAGCCAAAGGCAGATGCTTAACTGACTGAGCCACCCAGATACCTGCTATTGAGATTATGATAGGGATTGCATTGAGTCTATACATTGCTTTGGGTAGTATCATCATCTTAATGATTTTATGTTTTCTAGTACATGAACATATTTATCTTTTCATTTATTTAGGTCTTTAATTTCTTTCAGCAATGTTTTGTAGTTCAGTGTTCAACTCTTGCACCTCCTTGGTTAAGTTTATTTTCAAATATTCCTTTTTATGCTATTGTAAATGAATTTGTTTTCCTAAGTTCCTTTTTGGATTGTTCATTCCTAGTGTATAGAAATACTAGAAATATGACTAATTTTTTGTTGTTGTTGACTTTGTATCCTACAACTTTGTTGAATTTGTTTGTTTTCTCTAACAGTCTTTTGGATTCTTTAGAGTTTTATATGTATAAGATCATGTTATCTGCAAATGGAGATAGTTTTACTTCTTCCTTTCTAATTTGGGTGGCTTTTATTTCCCTTTCTTGCCTAATTGTTCTGGTTAGAACTTCCAGTCCTGTGTTGAATAGAACTGGTGAAAGTGGGCATCCTTGTCTTTATCCTGATCTTAGGGGAAAAGGTTTCAGTTTTTCACCATTGAGTATGATGTTACATGTGGGTTTTTCACATATGGCCTTTATCACTTTGAGGAAGTTCCCTTTTTTTTTTTTAAAGATTTAATTTATTTGTCAGAGAGAGAGAGAGCATGTATGCACAAGCAGGGGGAGTAGCAGGCTGAGCAAGGAGCCCAATGAAGGACTTGATCCCAGGACTCTGGGATCATGACCCAAACCAAAACCTTTTAAAGTGCTGCTGAATCTGGTCAGCCAGTATTTTGTGGGGGATTTTTGCATCTGTATTTATAAGGACTATTGGTCTGTAGTTTTCTGTTCTTGTCACCTATTTGGTCTTGCTGTCAGGGTAATGCTGGCTTCATAGTCAGGAAATATTTGCTCTTCTTCAATTTTTTGGAAGAGTTTGAGAAAGGTTGTTGTTAGTTCTTTAAACATTTGATAAAATTAACCAATAAAGCTATATGGTCCTGGGCTTTTCGCTGTTGGGAAGTTCTTGATTACTGATTCACTCTCCTTATTGTTATGGGTCTGTTCAGAATTTCTCCTTGAGTCAGTTTTGATAGTTTGTGTATTTGTAGGAATGTGTGAATTTCATTTAGGTTACCCAATTTGTTGGTGTACAGTTATTCATATTATTCTCTTATAATCATTTTAACTTCTGTAAGGTTGATAGTCATGTCCCCTTTTTCATGTCTGGTATTAGTAATTTGAGTTATCTTTTTTCTTAGTTACCCTAGCTATAGGTCGTCAATTTTGTTGATATTTTCAAAGAAGCAACTTTTGGTTTTCTTGATTTTTTTTTTCTTCTATTCTTTATTTTATTTGTCTCTTTTTTATTTTTTTTATTTTATCTCTTTTTGTTTTCATTTTCTTCCTTATTCTAGCTTTGGGTTTGATTTGCCTTTTTTTTAAAGTTCCTTCAGGCATACAGTTAAGTTACTGATTTGAGATCCTTCTTCTTTTTTAATGTAGACACTTAACAGCTAAGAATTTCTTTCAGCACTGTTTTTGCTGCATCTGATAACTTTTGGTCATTATGTTGTTTTCATTTTTCCCAAGATATTTTCCAATTTCCTTTGTGATTTCTCCTTTGACTTACTGGCCAAGAGTGCATTGTTTAATTTCCACACATTTGTGAGTTTTCCAGTTTTCCTTCTGTTATAGATTTCTAGTTCATCCCATTGTGACTAAAAAAGATACTTTGTATATTTTTAGTCTTTTTAAGTTTATTAGGACTTGTTTTGTGACCTAAGTTATGGTTTATCCTGGAGAATGTTCCATATGTACTTGAGAAGACTGTGTACTCTGCTCTTGTTGGGCAGCGTGGTCTATGTGTCTATTAGGTCCAGTTGGTTATTTGCTGCCAAATCTAACTGTAACTTTTACACCAGGCTCTGAGTTACACTTGAAAACTCGAGTGTGTTATACTGGGCTGTTTTGCCCCTGGAACTGATGAAGATGTTCATGCCTACAATAGATAAGGCACTGCTTGGGATTCTAGGGGAGGCCAAAGAATAGGCAGTACAGGTCCAGAGAAAGGGTTTGAGGAAAAAGTTAAGATTGAAAGTACCATTTATATTTGGTAACTGCTCGGGCATCTGATAACTGACCACACATTTAGTGATTTGTTAGAAAGACTAATGGGATTTGGGGCATATATAGTCAGAGCGATGATTTATTACAGTCAGAGGATAAATAGCAGGATCAACAAGGGAAAGATGTAATGAGTGGAGTCTGGAAGAGTCTACATGTGTGCTTCCAAAGCTCTTCCTTAGAGGATTCGGGGTAGGGTTTCACAGAACAAGCTTCTTCCTCCAGCAAATAAATACAGCAACACATGTACTGGGTTTCTGCCTAGGGAAGCTTGCTTAGGACTCTGACTTTCTCATTAAGGGCTGATCAGGACTCTTACTGAAATATCTGACTCCCAGAAGGAAAGCAGGTGTTTGCCATAAATCACATTCACAAAAACAACTTAGCCAGGCTGGTATGGCAGAATTCAGTGTCCTAGACACACAAAACAACGTTATCAGTCAACATAGGGAGTATTCTGTACACCAAGTTCAAACGGGCTATTGCAAGGATCATTCATGCAAGCAGGCCCTCCTAGAGATCACAACATCAGGCCTGTTATGTTAACATTATCCTGCAGAAAAACATGTGGCATCAAGTGACTGTAGCTTTTCGTGTTCCTGACGTTTCTTTAGCTTCATCCACACTCTTTTATTTTTAAAATAATTAGTATTTTTAGATTTATTAATTTTACTTTTGTGTGTGCATATGTGTAAATGTCTTTATTTCACCTTCATTTTGAAAGATGTTTTTGCTGAGTGTAGCATTCTAGATTCATTTTTTTCTCCTCTCTCCATTTCCTGCTCCATCATCTTTTTGCTTATGTCATTTCTGAGAAATGTGATGTCAGCTTTGTCTTTATTCCTGTGTATGTAACATGTCTTTCTCCTCTGGTTGCTTTTCAGATTTTCTGTTTATCGCTGGTTTTGAACAATTTGATTATAACTTACCTTGGTGTCGTTTTCTTTGTGTTTCATGCACTTGGTATTCATTTGGTTTTTTTGGTGTGTGTTTTTATAGTTCTCATTAAGTTTGTAAAAATTTTGGCCGTTATTTCTTCAAATGTTTTTTCTGTCCTTTCCTTTTCCCCTTCAGAGGCTCCAGTTACCTGTATATTAGACCCCTTCTAAGTTGTTACACAGCTCACTGATGCCTTTTCATATTTTCAGCACATTTTTTTTCCATGAGTTTCATTTTGGAAAGTTCTTTCGCCATGCTCTTGACTCATCTTTTTTTCCCCTGTAATATCTAATCTGCCATTAATTACATCCAGTGTATTATTTTAAAGATTTATTTATTTATTTGAGGGGGGAGGTCCAGAGGGAGAGTCTTAAGCAGATTTGGCTCTGAGTGTGGAACCTTAAGTGGGGCTCAGTCTCATGACCCTGAGATCATGACCTGAGCTAAAACCAAGAGTCAGAGGCTTAACTGACTGAGCCACCCAGGCAACCCTCATCCAGCACATTTTTCATCTTAAAGATTATAGTTTTTGTGCTCAGTTCTTCCATATCTCTGCTTAACTTTTTGAACATATGTAATATGTTACAATAATTGTTTTAATGCCCTTATCTGCTGCTTCTAAAATTTGGGTCAGTTTCATTTGATTGCTTGATTATCCTCCCAATTATGGGTTGCGTTTTCCTGCCTCTTTGTATGCCTGCTAATCTTTAGTTGGATGCCAGACATTATAAATTTTACCTTGATAGATGCTGGACATGTTTGTGTTCCTAAAAATCATCTTGCACTTTGTTCCTCGATGTAGTTAACTTGAAAATAGTTTGACCCTTTGGGGTTGGTCTTGCTTTCATGATTCGTTAGGTACGTCTGGAGCAGTGCTGTTTATTCTCACGACCGAGGCAAGACCATCCTGGTTATTCTACCCAAATGTCCCGTGAACTGTGAGTTTTTCCAGCCTGGCTAGTGGGGACAGGTACTGTCCCTGTAACCTGGTATCATTCTCCCTAATCCTTTCAGATTGTTCTTGCTGCATCTGCATATGCTGCTTCCTCCTGAATACCTGAGGGAGAGACCCTCTGTGGATCTTCAGGATTCTCTCTCTAGGTCTCCTTGCTGGTCGTCTGTCCCATGAACTCTCAGTGACTTTGTAGACTCTCAGTGTTGTCAGTTTAGGGAGTCACCTAGCCTTTGTCTCAGTTTTCCCTCCCTGCTTTGTGGCTTGGAAACTCTCTTAAGGCAGTAAGTTGGAGCAGTCATAGCACTGACTCCATTTTCCCCCCATCTCTCAGGGATCAGTTCTTCATTGCCTAATGTCTGGTGTCTGGAAAGCTATCATCTCGTGTATTTCTTTGTTTTTGTTTCAGGCGTGAAGATAAATCCAGTCCCTGTTTCTCTGTCTTGTCTGAAAGTGGAAGCCTTCATTTCATAAAGGAGTTTTGTTGTTGTTGTTGTTGTTGTTGTTTTGGTCATTGTAACACCCACAGATACACACTTTGTCTTTTGGTATTTATTTTTTTTGAACTGTGGACTTTATATGTATGTCTGTGTGTATATGCAGTTACATGGGTTTGTGTACCCACAGACACACATTTAAAACAAGTCTACCATCAACTATCATATTCTAGTCTAGGAATATGTTGGCTACTGTACATTCTTGCTGTTGAGAGAACTGGGGAGAGAAACAGTTGCATTCATTAGCAGAGTAGGCTGTGAATGAGCCAGAGTGATTCTCTTCAGTGGTATGAATGAGAGAATTGTCTATTTTCAGTGGCAGTGTTCTATGGAGTGTTTGTGATGGCACCGAAGAGAGACACAGTCAAGATGGTAATCTGTAGTGATTTTTATCTATTGTGGGGAAATCTGGTAAAGGGTGGAGCTCTGGTGTCGCAGATGAAGTCCTCCCAGTCCACTCAGGAAAAAAGAGGCAAGTAGTTCAGTAGGGGGCAACTGTGAACCAAGGCATTGGAAGACCTGAGAAGCCAAACAGGGTGCACTGAAGCAACCTGGAGGTCAGCAAGAGCAGGCAGCCACTGTCACCCCTAGGGCTGACATAGGGAGAAAGGGGAGCCCAGGAATACGGTCGCCTGGCAGGAACGGGAACCACTGTGGGGGCTGCCTAGTGAGACATGGGGCCTGGAGAGAGGACCGTCTGGTGGAGGCTTCAGCCATGGAGATCACATGGCCATTACTTGAGGGAGGGAGAGGGACAGAGGGGAAAGAAGGAGAGACGGAGAGAGCTCAAGCATGTGCTTCTGCAGCAAAGAGATGGCAATGTCCTGGCTTCTTTCCTCTCCCACTCTAGTCTCTCACTGTGCTGGCCATTGGGCAAACCTCACTGGAAGTCACTTGGAAGGGAGCCTGGAAATGCAGTTTACTGGGGTCACCCCTTCCCCTCCCTGCCCTGTCCCCTGCAAATGTAGCAGAGCATGGAAGGGCAGAAAATGGATCTGAGGGCACAGAAGCCCAGGGCTGGCATGATGACCCTGGCTCAAATTAAAGGCCTCTTCTGGAGTGTGGTATATCTAATCCCTGGGTATGGCCCAGAAGGGAGGAGAAAAGCTGCATGGTCAGACTCAAAAGAACCACTATCCCTCTCAGTAGACGCTGGAGGGAAGGAAGCTAGGTGGATTTGCTGTGGTAACATATGCCTAAAGGGCGGGACGATGTAATTATGATGAACAATTATTCACATTTGAAATGTTAGGGATATGCATTTAAAAAAACCCACATTGACTATTTTGTATACTTACCTATCAGTGCCCTTTGTATAGTATAATTAATATTATGACTTAACATACACATTAATATTTGTAGGCAAGGTGGTAGGTATTTCTGGGACAATATCTTTTTTTTCATAGGGCCACCCTAACAGTAATACCCTAGGATATCTAAGCCCCCCCCCTTTTTTTTAAGATTTTATTTATTTATTTGACAGAGAGAAATTACAAGTACACTGAGAGACAGGCAGAGAGAGAGAGAGAAGGAAGCAGGCTCCCTGCTGAGCAGAGAGCCCGATGCGGGACTCGATCCCAGGACCCTGAGATCATGACCTGAGCCGAAGGCAGCGGCTTAACCCACTGAGCCACCCAGGCGCCCCTCTAAGCCCCTTTTTGATGAGTTCAGCCAGGAAGGCTGTGCCTGTCGAGGGTACTCCTCTCTCTGAATCGTGTTATTTAGTTTTGTAGCAGTATCTCTTCAATTTCTACAATTCGGGTAGTGTTTGGAAAATTCCTAATTAGAGTTGGGTTTCTGTGAAAGAGGACAGCTTTGGGGAGTAGGTCACTGAAGCACCTGCTGTGTTCTGTCCCCTCTGCTAGTATAGAGGGCCTGCTTGGGCCAGTGCCATAAGGTCAAACATGCGAGGCAGGTTTGAGCATATTCCTCTACCTCAGAAGGCCAAATGGGCATCAAGCATTTATGTGTTACAAAAACATACAAGTTTATGAAAACAAGCTCTTTCATTGGAATTATAGCAAATCAGTTATATCAAAGTGATCAGAATCTGTGATTAGATGTCAGTACTGTAGGACCCATCTTTCTATGTTTATCTGATTAACAAAAGTTCAATGAATTGTTATAGTGCATTATAATTCTTGACACGGTCTTTAAGTATTTCAAATACCTAATCTTTGTGGGAAAGGGCTGCATATAAGATATAAGTGCACTTGAAAAGTGAATCATCAGCCTTCTAGTTTCACCTCAGAGATACAAGCCATAGAGCTCCCACCCTTCCAACAAGAAAAAAGCTGGACAGATTGGAAACCCGTGACTTCTCTTGAATGCAACAGAAAACTGAGATTTCAGGGCATACAACTAACCCCAAATCAGGAGAACTACAGGAGCCACTGCAGGGAGAAATAGGACTTGAACATTTGCTTACCCAGGATGGACACTGCTGGATGTCATATAAGCCAATAAGATTTTTAAAAAGATTTTATGTATTTGTTTGTGTATTTATTTATTTGAGAGAGAGAGAGAGAGTGCACAAGAAGGAGAGAGAGGGAGAAGCAGGCTCTCCACTGAGCAGGGAGCCCTACACAGGCTTGATCCCAGGATCCTGGGATCATGACCTGGGCCGAAGGCAGATGCTTAAGGGACTGAGCCACCCAGGCACCCCAAGCCAATAAGATTATTATTTTTTAATGAATTGCTAAAGGCTGGTGGCCAGAGGTAGAGGAGGTTCTCCCCCTCCTGCACACTTTTCCTCCAAGATCCCCACCAGATGCTCATGAGGAAGATTATGGAGAAAGTTTCTCCCATACACTGGCTGGGATAGGGGAACAATAGTCAATGCCAAAATCTGCCCAGACATGTCTCTCCATCTCCCCAAGGAGCAAAAGTCTTAATCTGTAGGAGGAAGGGTGACAAAAGTGAAGCATTGGTGGAAGCCTTCTGTAGCTGGGCAAAGAGAACAGGAAAAACAAAAAAAGTCTACTTTTGGTGGGAGGAAAGGAATACCTACTGGTCCTGGAATCATATTTTGAGGACAATCAGGAATGCTTATGAAGGCCATAACCCTAATACTCTACGGTCACAGTGCCTTCTAATATTGAGGATTAATTGGAACATAAAAGAATGCCCCCATCTCCCACCTCCCCACCACTGAGCTAAGCATCAAAGCACTACTACGTGCATTAAGTGAAAATAGCATGATATGATGAATTATTAATGTTAAGTGATAATAGACATAAAATGAAAGCACACACCAAAAAATGCTCAATAAAACAGAGAAAGCAGGAAAAGAGGAAAAAAGAAACAGGACAAATGGAACAAATTGAAAAATAGCTGGCAAGATGGTAGATTTTAATCCCACCATATCAGCATTCACTTTAAGTGTGAAAATGTGAGTGGCCTAAAAGAGAGCATCAGACTGGATTTAAAAAAGAATACAACTGCTTGCTATTTATAAGAAACCGACTTTAAACCTGAAAAAAAAATTACAAAAAAAATTATAAAGACGTGGATAGATTAAAAGTCAAAAGAAGGATAATGACACATTATGTAACACTAAACAAAAGAGAGCTGGAGTAGCTATATTAATTTCAAATGAAGTATACTTTATAACAAGGAATATTAGGTACTTTATACCTACAAAATCATTTTACCATTACTGTATAACATAACATAATTACAGAAATGATATCCCATCACCTTTGCCTTATTCTTTTGGTTTAGAAGCAAGTTCGAAGTCCCACCTCTCCAGAATTTAGGTAGTCCCGCTTTGCGTCAGTCTGGTCTGTATGAATTGCAGTTACTGTGGTTTAGTTACATAACACCAGTCTCCTGACAACATGATTCACATTTCTGGTACCATTCTCTGTTAACTGCACAAAGTACAAGCTCTACTTCACTCCAGAAATCACTATTATAAATAACAAATGCACATCAGGATCAGTGACTGTCTGTCTGTTGTTGGTAGACAGTAAAGCATGTAGTTGGGTTGCCTCCTTATTCCCTAAAAACGCCTAACAGAGAGGAGATTGGCCAACAAAGAAGCAAAAAAAAGTGATAACACTGGAAGAAAAATTTATATCAAATGTAAATGGAGTTGTAGTTGACCCTTGAACAACATAGTTTTGAACTGCACAGGCCCACTTACACGTGGATTTTTTTTCAATAAGTACAGTACTATAAATACATTTTCCTTGTGATTTTCTCTCTTTAAAGGATTTTATTTATCCATTTGACAGAGAGAGCACAAGCGGGGGAAGTGGCAGACAGAGGGAGAAGCAGGGAGCCTGATGTGTTCGATCCCAGGACCCAGGGCTCATGACCTGAGCTGAAGGCAGACGCTTAACCAACTGAGCCATCCAGGCACCCTCTTATGATTTCCTTACAACACTTTCAGTTCTCTAGTTTACTTTGTTATGAGAAGCTAGTATATAATGCCTACAAAATATGTTAATAGACTACATTATTAGTAAGGCTTCTGGTCAGCGGTAGGTTATTCGTTATGTTTTGGGGGAGTCAGAGGTTATACCTGGATTTTTGACTGCATGGGTCGTCAGTGCCCCAATGCCTATGTTGTTCAGGGGTCAGCTGTTTAGACGTAATAGCTGATAGCAGAAACGTTGACTCTGCCACCATTTGAGAGACTCTAGATAACAGCCAGAAGAACTCAGAGAAGGGGATCTTACTGATGTAAATGAGCAAAGTGATTGTGATGAAAGGCCTGAAGGTTTCAAAGGAAGTGGTACCAGCAAAAGAGTTCCTCAGATTGAAGGAGCTCTTGGAGCTATTTCAAGACATTGAAAGTGCTAAGGATATAATGTGGAAGCTGATCCTGACCTAGGAAGAAGTGTGACCATTTGTTATGGCATAGAAAAGATCCTTGCTCTGTATTGTAAGTTATAGGACAAGAAAAGGAAAGCAAGCACTGTCAAAACACTCAAGTTTTTTTTTTTTTTTTTCTGAAGAGATAGTTTTAGTTCTCAATATTTCTGAAGTTTTAAATTATGGTGCAATAAATAAATAAATACTAGTTTTATTATCTTTTCATTTTCTCTTTACATTTATAGCCAAGAGTAAGAGTCCCTAATGTTTTGGCAACATTTTTTAAAGACCACAGGACAATTATATTTTTTCCCATTGATTATTTGGATTGCTTTTATTCCTTTCTTTTTATATATATATATATGTGTATATATATATATATAGAGAGAGAGAGAGAGTATGCACATGCGCACACGCTTGCGTGCGCACACACACACACACACACACACGCAGAGGCAGTGTGGGGAGGGGTAAAGGGAGCGGAGAGAGAGAATCTTAAGCTACCCAGCGTGGAGCCCAACACAGGGCCCAGTCTCACAACCCTGAGATCATGACCTGAGCCCAAACCAAGAGACTGAACCATCCAGGCACCCCAAAATTGCTTTTTGTGCTTTCAGTTCAGCATGTGTAGTCATTTCTGTGGTTCCCAGTACCATGCAGGACTGTCTACACTATTCAGCAATTAAAAAGAATGACGTGCTGATTCATGTTAAAACATGGGATGAACCTCGGGACGCCTGGGTGGCTCAGTGGGTTAAGTAAGGCCTCTGCCTTCGGCTCAGGTCATGATCCTGGGGTCCTGGGATTGAGTCCCGCATCGGGCTCTCTGCTTGGCGGGGAGCCTTCTTCCTCCTCTCTCTCTGCCTGCTTCTCTGCCTGCTTGTGATCTCTGTCTGTCAAATAAATAAATAAATAAAATCGTAAATAAAAAAACATGGACGAACCTCAATAACGTCATGCTCAATGAAAGAAGTCATACACAAAAGGACACCTACTATGTGATTCCATTTATGTGAAATATTTAGAAAAAGCAAATGTATAGAAACAAATTAGCAGTTGCCTGGGGCTAGAAGTAGAAACGATATTAACTGTAAGTGGGTACCAGGGAATCTTATTAGGTTAATGGTGGTGATATTTGCATGACTTGGTAAATTTACTAACAAAGATTGAATTGCACACTTAAATTGGGTGAATTTTATGGAATCAAAGTTGTTTTTTCTTGAAAATGAATGTGACGGGGTGCCTGGCTGGCTCAGTCTGTGGAGTGTGTGACTCTTGATCTCAGGGTTGTGAGTTTGAGCCCCACATTGAGTGTGGAGCTTACCTAATAATACCTAATAATAAAATCTTTAAAAAATAAACGAAGGTGAACATATATTCTCAGATAAACAAAGACTGAAATAATTTGTTTCTGACATATCTGCCTTAAAAGAAGTACTAAAATAAGCCTTTTAGGCTCAAAGGAAATGACATTGGACAACAACTCAAATGCACACAAGGAAATAAAGACTACTGAGAAAATGTAAATATATTAGTAACTATAAAAATTGCATAAATATGTATATTTTCTCTTGTTCTCTAATGTTTCAAAGAGACATAAAATTGAACTAAACGAATGCTATGTTGTTGAGTTTGTAGCAAATACAGATGACATTTTAAGATACTAGCATGAAGGAAGTATATGAAAATGGAGCTAGGATCAAAGAAAGTTTCAATTTCAATAATTCTTTTTTTAAAAAGATTATATATATTTACTTGAGAGAGAGCAAGCAAGAGAGAGAGAAAGCATGACCAGGGAGGAGGGACAGAAGGAGAGGGAGAAGTGGGCTCCCTGCTCAGTGGGGAGGGTCCCAGGACCCCAGGATCATGACTTGAGCTGAAGGCAGACACTTAACCTTACTGAGCCACTCAGGTGCCCCAATTTTAGTAATTCCTTACTGAGATTAAATTAGCATCACACTGAAGTAGACTGGAGTAAAGAGGACTATTATAATCCTAGAGCAACCACTATAAAAATGAAAAAAATAACTAAAAAACTAGAGTGAAAAAAAACCCAAAGCAATTAAGATTATACATACAACCAAATAAATATATGTACATACATATGTATGCACATGTGCACACACAGAAGTTGTAGACACGTGCGTGTGCACATGAGGCTGGATGAAGAAGTAGCAAAGATCCAAAGTGACATGAAATATATAGAAAATATGGTGGTCATAAATCTAACCATTAAATGTGACTGGATGAAATGCTGCAGTCAAAAGGCCCAGAGACTCAGCTATATGCTGTCTGAAAGACACAAGCTTTATAGATAAGCATTTCTCAGCCTTGGTACTGCTGAAATTTCAGACTGGGTTATTTTCTGTTGAGGCGGGTGTCCTGTGCATTGTAGGCAATTTCGTAGTATTCCTGGCCTTTTTAAAGTACACATCAGTGGTAACTATGCCCTTGTGATAACCAGAAATTTTTCCAGCTGTTGCAGATGTCTCATGGTGGGGGGAATTGCTCTCAGCAGTGCTGGGAGCCGTGCTTTAGGTTAAAACACACACACACATACACACACACACACAGGATAGAAAAATAAATGCCCGCTAACACTAATCATAAAAGCACTGGAGTAACTATATTAATATCAGGACAGACTTGAAGACAAGAAATATTGTTATAGTCAAAGAGGGACACTTTATAATGCCATCAGAAAGATAGAAAAATAGTGAAAAAGTGAAGGTATGCACACCTAAAAACAGAGCCCCAAAACACAGAAAGCAAAAACCGACAGTCTTGACAAGACAGATATGCAGTTCAACAATAATGGGTAGGGACTTCTATACCCTTTTCCCAATAATTGAAAGAACAACTACATTAAAAAGTTGTCAGGAAGTTTTTAAAAGATCTGAACATCATCATCAACGTGTGGGATCTAACTGGCATTTATAGAACAAAACAGCAGCAAAATACACATCCTTTTTAAGCACACGTGGAACGTTCTGCAGAATAGATTCTACATGTGGCCATAAAACATGTCCTTATTAAATTTTAAAAGATTAAAATCATACAGAGAATGTTCTCTGACCTCAAAAGAATTAAAATTAGACTCAGCAACAACCAAAGAAATTTGGTAGATACCAGAATAGTCTTTATAGTTTTATAACATGTGTATATAGCCCTTAATAATTTGTTTCGTCTTGCCTGTTTTTGCCCTTCCTGGGTCATATATATATATATATATATATATATATATATATATATATTCAAAAAGAAATATATATTTCTTTTTGAATACATGGTATCAGTATAAAAGCAAATTTAAAAGAGACACATTGAAAAAGGCGTACCCAATCTATCCTCTTCTACCTATTCCTCCTTGACGTTGTAGTGACCACTTTTGTTAGTTAACTGTTTGATTTTGTGTTTCTTTTCATAAATAAAAGCAAATACAAATATATGTGCTAATTTCACCTTCCTCTGTGTAAGGGAGTATACCATGTGTCCTGTACTGTACCTGTGATTTTCACTTACGTTGTCCTGGAAGTGTTGCCATATCAGGTCAAAGACGTCTTCATTTTTTTTTCTTTTATAACTGCAAGGTATTCTGTTGTGTGGAGGTATCATAATTTAGTCCTTTGTTGGTGGGCTCCAGGGTTGTTTCCAGTCTTTATATAAGCAAACAGTACTGTACCAGATAACCTTGAACACTTTATCCATGTGTGGTTGTTTCTGTAGCATAGATTCCTAGAAGTAGGATTGCTGGATGAAAAGGTAAAATGCATTTGCAGTTTTGGATGATATGCCAGGTATCTTATTAGAAGTTGTACCATTTTTCACTCTTACCAACAGTGTCTTGCCAACAAGGTCTGTTGTCAAACTTTTGGATTTTTGTCCATTTCAGAGATAAGAATGTGGTCTCAGTGTTGATTTAATTTGTATTGCTCTTATAAATAATATCTTTTCAAAAGCTTAAGAGACATTTGTATTTTTCTGTGAATTGTGTATTTGTATTTTTGGCTGAATTTTTTCTATAGACTTGTGGGCTTTTTTTTTCTTGATTCTAGGAGCTTTTTATACTTTTAATGCTTAAGGAGATTAGCCCTTTATTTGTGATGAGTTGCAATATTTTTTCAGTTTGTCTTTTCAAAAAAAACTTTGGTTATGTGTTTCTCCCTCTTACAAGTTTGCTGTTGGCTTTCAAGGAGTTTAAGTTTTCAAAATTTTCTTTTAAGATATCTGGATTTCATCATTAGAAAGGTACTCCCCAGATGCTTACCCAGTTGTCCCAACACCAATGACTAAAAAAATCCATATTGAGCCTGCTGATTGGAGATGACTTCTCTATCACATCCTGAACATCTGTATGCATTTCTGGACTTTCTCTCCTGGTCCATGGTATGCCTCTATTCATGAATCAATGCCACTGATATTAATATTGTGCAAATATTATGGTTGAGGCCTTTAGACTATTTTAAAATCTGGTAGAGCTAATGCCACCCATGGCTATTCTCTCCGGCCCCCACCCCGAGTTTTCTTGGTTCTTATCTGTTTAGTTTTATAGGTGACTCTGTAATCAGCTTGTCTGGTTCCTGTCCAAAGGCCTATTGGTATTTTTATTGGAATAGCATTAGATTTAGGAATCAATGTGGGAAGAAAATTTTTAAAAAGTTGATTCTAACTATTCAAGGGCTTCCTGTGCCTTTCCATTTTTCAAGACTTTTGTGTTCTTCAGGAGTGTTTTTGAGTCTTCCTCTTAAGTTTTACATATTTCTGGTAAGCCTTATTCCTAGATATTTTATGTTTTTGTTACTGTTACAAATGAGGTTTTCTTGTTATTTTTTTCCTCTTTTTTAATTTATTTTTTAAAATTTCTTTTCAGCGTAACAGTATTCATTGTTTTTGCACCCCACCCAGTGCTCCATGCCATCCGTGCCCTCTCTAATACCCACCACCTGGTTCCCCCAACCTCCCACCCCCCCACCCCTTCAAAACCCTCAGATTGTTTTTCAGAGTCCGTAGTCTCTCATGGTTCACCTCCCCTTCCAGTTTCCCTCAACTCCCTTCTCCTCTCCATCTCCCCTTGTCCTCCATGCTATTTGTTATGCTCCACAAATAAGTGAAACCATATGATAATTGACTCTCTCTGCTTGTTCTTTATATCTTTCAACTGTATTGTTCTGGTTTTTTTTTCTCTTAAATTTGCTTAGCCATATAATTTTTTATTTGCTTTAATCTCCTTTTAATAGCCCTGGATATTTCCTGAAGATTGCCAAATGCTTTTTACTGTATTTCTGCCTTATAATGAAGTAGCTTGAAAGTTAATGTAAAAATATCAAAGTACTGAAAATGAATTAGGGTTTCTAGTGTACATGTTGGTAATGGTGGGATTTATCATAGGAGCTTGCAGGCAGAGAAGGCTGAACCCAGAGTGTATTTTGACATTGGTTTGGTAGAGGTTGACTGATCATGAACCAGAATTTGAAACCCTGGAAGTTAGCAGACTGATCACTTGTATTAAGGATACACTTAATAACTATTTTGTCTAATTGTTGGATGGCAAGTGTTAAAAATCAGTATTGTCCAAGACCAAACCAAAATATCACCAGCTTAGAGTGAACCTCTGAGTTAAATAAAGTTGTAATTTTATTCAGGAATACATAATTAATTGCAATTTTATTTAAAATGTCAGTATGGCACCTGGCTGACTTGGTGAAGCATGCGATTCTTGATCTCAGGATTGTGGATTCAAGCCCCATATTGGGTCTAGAGAGTACTTAAAAAAATTAAATCTTTAAAATAAATTTCAGTTGTATTTTTATTTTTAATTTTTTTTTAAATTTTACTTTTTAAGTAATCTTTACATCCAGCATGGGGCTCAAACTCACAGCCATGAGATTAAGAGTCCTTTGCTCTACTGACTGAGTCAGCCAGGTGCCACAGTAGCCATATTTTTAAAGTTTGACACCACAGAGCAAAATTTCTCAGCATTATCAGTGCTAGATTGCATGGGAGTTCCTAAGGTCATGTGAGTATGGTACCAAAGAGATAACTACAAGTTAAATGCAACTTGAAAAGTTTGTTTTGTGATAGTGAATGGTATTGTTCCAGAGAATTCTACAGAGATTAAAATTATGTTATGATCAAATATCTATTATTCTATTTTGTATTGTTACTTGAAGTTTTAGACATTTGTTAATGTCTAAATAACAGATATATTGTTTTTCCTAACTTAGTGATTGCACTCTGAACTCATTAATTCATTCAAATATTCACTGTCTTTTTACTTATTTCTTGACATTCCTTTTTAAAAGTCAGGCTTATTGATGTATAATACACACACACACACACACACACACACACACAAATTCATTCCTTGTAGGCATACAGTTTGATAAGCTTTGGCATCCATGTACGCTTGTATGTCCACCCCCAACGTCAAGATCTGGAACGTTTCTATCCCCCAGAAGTGTCTTCATGCCCTCTTCTTACTCTAGCCCTTGGTAACTACTCATCTGTCTTCTGTCACTACACTTTTGCCTTAGAATTTCTAGAACCTCATGTAAATGAAATTATATCTTAGGTAACTTTTTGTGGCTAGCCTCTGTCAGTTAGCGGGGTACTTTTGCGATTCATCCATGTGATGTGTGTCAGTAGTCAGTCCCTTTTGTATTGCTGAGCCGTGTTCCACCGGGTGGCCGTATCACAGCTGACTTACACATTCCCCATCCGTTGAACATTTGGGTTGTTTTCAGTTTGGGGTATTATAAATAAAGCTGCTGTGAACATTTGCCTACACATCTTTGTGTGGGCCTGTGTTTTCATTTTTGTTGGATAAATACCCAAGAGAGATTTCTGGGTTGCATGGTAAGTGTATGTTTAATTTTATAAAAACCTGGCAACCTTTTTGCAAAGGGACTGAACATTTTTGCATTCCCAACAGCAGTGCATACATTTCAATTGCTCTACATTCTTACCAACTTTCGTTATTTAGAAATTTTTAATTTTAGCCATTCTGGTGTGAAGTAGTATTTTTATTATTGTTTTAATTTGCACTTCCCTAATGATTAATGGTGTGGAGTGTCTTTTCTTTCTTTTTTTAAATTGTATTTTTGGGGGCGCCTGGGTGGCTCAGTCTGTTAGGCATCTGACTCTTGATTTCGGCTCAGGTCATGATCTCAGGGTCAGGAGGTTGAGTCCTATGTCAGGCTCTGCACCCAGTGGAGATGAAGCCCAGCGCTTAAGATTTTCCTCCCTTACCCTCTCTCTCTGTCCTGCCCCACCTCTCCCTCTAAAAAAAAAAAAATTAAATTGTATCTTAAATTCCAGCATAGTTAACATGCAGTGTTATATTAGTTCCACATATACAGTATAGTGATTCAGCACTTCCATACATCACCCAAGGCTCATCTCGACCAGTGCTCTCCTTAATCCCCATCACCTATTTCACCCATCCCCCACACCCCTCCCCTTATGCCTGTTTGCTCTCTGTATACCTTTATAATGCTCTGTTCATACTTCTGGTCCATTTTTAATCCTTTTTTTTTTTTTGCCTTATTGGGCTGCATTTTTTATATTTTTCTGGGTACAAATCCTTTATCAGATAAGTGGTTCACAATATTTTCTCCCTGTGGCTTATCTTTTCATTTCCTTAACACTGTCTTTGGAAGAGAAGAAGTTTTAGAATTTAATAAGGTCCAGTTTATCTGTTTTTTCCTTTATGGTTTGTACTTTTTGTGTCAATCTTTTTTTTTTTTTTTTTTTTTTTTTTTTAAAGATTTTATTTTTATTTATTTGACAGACAAAGATCACAAGTAGGCAGAGAGGCAGACAGAGAGAGAGGAGGAAGCAGGCTCCCTGGCTGAGCAGAGAGCCCGACGCGGGGCTCGATCCCAGGACCCTGGGATCACGACCTGAGCCGAAAGCAGAGGCTTTAACCCACTGAGCCACCCAGGCGCCCCTTTTTGTGTCAATCTTAATACATTCTTAATAAGCTGACTGTTTTGTATGGAAAATCAGCAGCACTTGCAGTCATTAATCAGTACTTTTTTCTTAGAATAATAAAGGATCTACTGCTCGAGAGACCGGTAGAATTTGTGCACATAAAACACATATGGCAATCTGCACTCCAAGTTACAAGGAGACTGGGTAGTAAGCGCAAATGGCATGCCTTGTTTATAGTACTCGTGCTCTGCTGATCCCGTGTGATACCATCGCGTGGCCGTTGGTCACGAACAGTTAAGGAATACTGAACATGACATTGCAGGAGACATTCAGTTACTTCTGAAGACCAAAGCTGATTTTTGTCTAAGTCAAACTTTGGGATATCCCTAATTTATATTGATTGCTTTTTTTTTTTAAAGATTTTATTTATTTATTTTACAGAGAGAGATCACAAGTAGGCAGAGAGGCAGGCAGAGAGAGAGAGAGGAGGAAGCAGGCTCTTGCTGAGCAGAGAGCCCGATGCGGGACTCGATCCCAGGACCCTGAGATCATGACCTGAGCCGAAGGCAGCGGCTTAACCCACTGAGCCACCCAGGTGCCCCTATATTGATTGCTTTTTAAATTGAAGTATGGTTGACACACAATGTTACATTCATTTCAGGTGTACGACATAGCAGTTTGACAAGTCCAGATGTTGTGCTTTGCTCCCCACAAGGGTGGCTACCCTCTGTCACCATACATGCTAGTACCATACCGGTGACTGTATTCCCTGTGCTATACCTTTCATCCCCATGACTCATTCATTCCATGACTGGAAGCATGTATCTCTCTCCCACTTTCACCTGTTTTGCCTACCATCCCCGTTCATTGTGTGTGTGTGTGTGTGTGTGTGTGTGTGTGTATTTATTTTGGTATTGTCTATTATTTGTGGATTTCCTTCTTCCCATAAAAGACCCAAGTAAGCCTAATCATGATTTCCACAAAATTGAGTATTGAATACTCAAGTCTTTGTGATTATCTACTGTACAGGGATCCAGACCTTACTCACAGGGACTGCTGTGGGAATGCAATGTGGATGGGATTATTAAGAAATTAGCCTTCTGATCCCTCACGGGCTGCTGCTTCCTCTTCTGGGAAGTGAGAGAGGGTTTTGGATGAGGCTTGTTGTCTTTAACATTTCTTGGGTGTCCTCACTGTCATTCAGATAATTGAGACTTTGAATATTGCAGAACTTTCCTTCACCGCAGCAGAATAATTGTGACTCAGCTTTATTAGGTGCTTAAATGCAGTTAATGTTTTGCTGAGTTTTTTTTTTAGTATTTAAGTGACTATGCTAGGATACCAGGTATGGGAAGAAGATATAAAGGAGAGGTTTCTGCCCCTAATGAGCTGATAGACTAAGTGGATTCCAAGTACATGCAGTGCACCAAAATCCAGGTCCAGCTGTGTGGCTGACATTAGAGCATGTGGGGCTCAACTGTGCGTTGTAATACAGGAAACCTGTTCAGAAAACAGACTGTGGGCCTTAGTTGCCCTTTTGGAGCCCTGAGGCTCCATGTCATTAAGAACTGGGTTGACATTAGCCAGTGGAGGCTTGGGTGGATTTAGGCCCACCTGAGAATGACCTTGGCCTCTCATACTCTGTGCCTGTGAAGACAGTAGAGTTAAGGTAACCTGGCTTGGGGAGCTATGCACTGGTGTGTGGACTGGGGGCCTGCATGACGCTGGTATACAGAACTTGTGGGAAAAGAGGCCGTGGCTTCTCTGTATCAACAAGCTGTGTGGGGAAGGGGACAGAAGAAGCAGCATACCTGAGGGACTACTGTGCCCCCCCTCATTGGAGACAGAGTCTCTGTCCCCGATGTATTGCCAGTCCTGTGTCTTCTAAAGGTGAGCACATGTTCTACTGTAAACCTCTTTGGGTCCCGGGAGACTGGTTGCTGGCTTGAACCCATCACAGCTTGGAACAAAAGGTTAGCAGTACAAGCTGGGGAGATGGCTTTTGAGTGATTGCAGTTGAGGACAACGGGGACTGGAATCAAGGCTATAGTGACGAGAAGGTGAGGAAAGCAGCGCTGAGACTCCTGCTAGCACTTCTAGCAGGTAGTCTAGCGCAGAAGGGAGACCAGAACTCCGGCTGTAGCTCTGGTGAAAGGTCCGCATGGAGCCAGGGGCTCTTCCTAATTGCGTAAACATTTTAATTTAATTTAATTTAAAAAATTTAATAGTGCTGGATATGTACCAAGTACTATTCCAGGTACTTTATAACTCTTGCCTCATTTAATTCCTCATACCAACGCACTGCTGGTTACAGTCTCCTGGCGAGAATGGTGAGGCCCAAAGAAGTGGAGTCGCTAGTCAGTGGTGGAGTTGTGATGTGAACTCAGGCACTCTGGCTCCAGTGGCCCTGCTCTGAGCCCTTCCAGTTCTCTAGCTTCTGTCTGCATTCTTCATCGGAGGACATGAGTGGAGTAGTTTCTTTTTCAAAATGTCGTTGTTGGTTACTGAGATCGCTGATACAGGAGACAGCCGTCCAGGTTCATGTCCTTGGACAGTGGCTGAGAGCACGGATTCCTAACACAGTGTCTGGGTGAGGAGAGCCCCTATCCTTTGGCTTGTACCCCTCCGTGTCCCACTACCAGGGAAGCCCCGCATTATAGTCATAGGACCCCACTTCTCATCTGTTGACCCCCCCCTTTGCTATTGTGACAGCCCCACCTTCAAAATTCCTGGGATCAGAAGGTGCATTTCCCCCTCTTCTTGGATCCTTACAGCCTTTGCAGGGCTCGCAGCTGGGATGCCCCCGCAGTCTCCTGCTTTGCCTTTGTGGAGGGGAGCGAGCGAGTTTGCTTTGTGAGGAAACCCAGGCAAAGATCTGAGCAATGGGTGTGCACTTGGGGCTCACTCAGGGGTTCAGATGTTGCTTGGTCATGGTTTTTTGCCCTTTCTTGGAAGCATCTCCCAATGTTAACACACGGGCTCTCCCACCCAGGCCCTTTATTCATAGCAAAGCAAATTGTTCTGTTTTGAAGATGAGCCTTATAATGCATGAATTATCACATTACCTCTTATGCGAAGGCTCCCAGTTACGTGTCGTCACGATTTATGTATTTTATTCTTCCTTCTTTTGCTGGATGGGTGGATCAAAATAGCTTTCTCATCATGATTTTTATTCTTTGCTACAAAGCAGCGATTTGGTTTCTAGGTCGAGGTTGTCAGCAGCCTGGTGTTTTATCCCAGCGCACCAGCTTGCTCGCACTGCTGGCTGAACTCAGACAGCTGAAATACATTGATCGAGCTGTTGGTATTTTGTCCTACTTTGTATCCAATGAAGCAATGACAGGTCCCACTCTGTGACCCATGCTGTGAGTATCCGTTGTTTCCATGTGGTGGCTGAAAATGATAGACGCTTACCCTGCTTACTAGGGACCAATCTTCTGGAGGTTCCCTCCACCCCTCCACTTGCAGCCCACAACAGAACTTGGGTGTGGCATCTAGTGACTTAATAACCCTACTGTCGCAGTGGCCCGCAAGCACAAAGAAGGACTAACTTTGTCATATAGGAAAATTTTGGAGCCCTCGAATCATCTGCCTCTGGTCATGTTTCATGGCTTTATTGGATTGTGTCCCTGGGAAGACTGGGATCAGCACCTGTCTCTTAACCTGGTTGCTGTCTTCTGTACTCTGGTTCTTTATGGGTAATGCCTAAACCAAGCGTCACAGATGGGGTTGATAAAACTCTTTTTGTTTTCCGCATGGAATTTTAGTTTTTACAATTAATCTTAGAACAATTTAAGTAACTATGGTTTGGGGAGGAAACAGTTCTCACTTGTGCACGAGAAACTCTCTATTGCTCTGCGCTGTGCTCCGTTTTTCTGGAAGTGACTATTAGCTGGATTAACAAGCATCATCACAGAAACAAAGTGTTTCTTTAAAAGCCATAGATTACTGCTTTTATATTTACAAAAACTATAACCAGGCATTTCTCCCTTAATAGGAGGGTTTAAACAGATGTTTAATCATTATGGCAGTGACAATTCTAAAACATAATGAAAACCCAAGGTAAGGCTTTATGGTTGTTTCAAAACCCGTATTCATAGAGTACATCTATGCAAGGGGAAGACCTTTGCATTTTGGGGCCAAGTGCGATTAAAGCTGTTTACTCTGGTACGCAGTTACCCCTCACACCCTCCAAAACAAAACAAAACAAAACAAAACAAAACAAAACAAAAAAACACAGGCAAATTTTTTTAGAGCCCAGCATCATCAAAATAGATTTTTAGGGGGTACCTGGGTGGCACAGTCACTTAAGCATCCGACTCTTGGTTTCAGCTCAGGTCTGATCTCCTCGGTTGTGGGATTGAGCCCCACATGGGGCTTCTCTCTCAGTAGGGAGTCTGCTTGGACTCCTCCTCCGTTCGTGCACTCTCTCTCTCTCTCCATAAATAAATAAATCTTTAAAAGAATAGATTTTTGGTTTATCAACTCCTAGACTAGAATGTAAACCCGTGTTTAATCTAGTGTTTGGACAATTAATAGTTTAAACCATTACATTATATATTGACCTAGGATATGGGAAGCAAATTCGAAAAAAAAAAGTTTCTCACTGGTGAATGTCACCAACTGCCTTCACTAACTGCACTTGCCACAATACATCATCGTCTCTTCTCCTCCCAACCTTCACTAGATCATAACATCCATAAAGGCAACCCCCTTGATTGCCTTGTTCCTGATTGCTCAAATACTGGTTGCATGAGAGTCTCTATAGTCTTCGGTGGGCTGGTGGTGAGGTGTGGAGAGGACGGTCTTCTCTCAATCCTGGGCCTTTGCTTTGGAAGCCAAGCTGTGTTGTGATAATTATAATCGCTTAAAACCATGCAGCATCTGAAGATGACTCTGCAGGAAATTGAATTTTGAAGCAAACTTAATTTATGTCTTAGAAGCTTAATGGGGGACTTTTAAAAAAAGAGAATCATTTACTTCTAGCTTGGAAGCCAGAGAACCCAGAGGCTGATGGATGTGCCCTTGTCCCTCAGTCTCTTCTCTTGCAGGTCTGATTTCTATCCAGGACAACATTGACATTTTGCATCTTTGAAAATTCCACTGTTCTGGCTGATTAGAGTGGTAAAGTGGAAACACGCCTTGTGTGTTCTCTGCCATTCTGGAGAATTACCAGTAAAGTCTCTTTCTGGCAATTCTCTTTAAATGACTGAATTTTAGAAATGGAAAGAGCCTTGTCAATTGGAGCACTTGAATCTAAGCAGATTACTCTATTAAAACTCTATTAAGAATAAAAACTGTTTCCTGGAATTTTGTAAGACCAACTCAAAGTTAAATCAACTCTGTCTTCAGATGGGATCACAGAGATCATCAATACAGCCAGAAGATGTATTCTGGAATCTTTCTTAATATCATTGTGTGAATTTGGACCAGGGGTGAACAGTCTTGTGGGAATGGTGATTTGAAGTCCTTTGTTCAGGCTGTTTGTTCTTACATTTGGATTTCCCTGTACCAGGAGAGTTCACCTTCACCATCTATCTACTCATGTATTGCTTTCTACCACCTTTTTTGAAGTGATTTTGCTGTGGGAATTCAGGGTATAGACTTGCCAGTCTAAACGTATAGGTGGTTTTGGCTTTGCCAGATCATCTCAGAGATTCCTGGGTTTATTCTGATGATGTGCTCCAGTAGATGAGGTTCTCTTCTTTTCTCTTTTGCTCTTTTGCTCTTTTGCTCTTTTGTCTTCATTTTTCTTTTCTATTCTCTGCCAGTGCTGTGAGGGAGGTTGTGGATGACAGTGTTGCCAGGATGATAGTAAGGTGTGTGCAGGGAACACTGAAGTGTTTAAGATGATGAGTGTTTATGTGTGAGGGGCAGATGGTGGTAGGAAGTGAAATTGGAGAGAGGGGCAGATGCCAGGTCTTTTTGGTTCTTGGACACCATGTTTCCATGGGCAGTGACGTCAGAATTTTAAGCAGGGCTGTGGCACGACTAGCCTTATTTATGTGAGTCATAGAAATTAGTCAGGTAGTTGTTGGAGAATGGATGATTAGGAAACCTGGTAAGAAATTATTGTGGAAAGTCCAGGCAGGAGACTTGAACCAGAGGAAAGATGGTAAATTGGGTTGGGGATGAGTAGGGAGAGCACTAGGGTTGGCAGGACCGGGAAAGGAAAGGATGTGCCACTCGGTGGTGCCAAGCCTTTGTGCTAGAATGAGGTAATCATGGGAATGCTTGAACCGGAGCTGTTTTCTGCGGAAAGTCTTGTTTGTGATTTTAGAACCTCTCTTTGGCAGGCAAGATTGATTGATTGACTGATTTTTTTTGTAGCAAATAGCTTTACAACTGACACACCTGGAAACTGTAGCTTTGTAGAGCTTCGAAGTGACCAGCTTCAGTAATGACCTCAGTAATGACCATAGTCATGTTAGTCATTCATCTTGCTCAGGTCAAAAGCAGCTGAAAATACTGGTATTTGCAAAAGTAATGTTCTTAGAGAATATATTACTTACTATGTCTTCAAAAAGTAATTTTAGCCAAAACGTCAGGAAATAACAGATTGGACCATATAATATTGCCCTCCAGTATGCCATCCACAGAATTGCTTGTATAGAACCAAACGAACATCACGCCTTTAGTTTTTTCTGAGCTTTACTTATTTGTGGAATGCCTTTGCATTTTGAGAAAAATGTTCTTAAAGCTATTGTTGACTTTGGTGGCTCCCCTCTCCCCAGTTTCTACAAAAACTGAGACAGAATCTTCTTAGAGCAGCAAAATAACTTTGTGATTTATCAACACTTAGGCTAGAATAGGAAACGCATGTTTATTCTTGTGTTTTCTGTTTGGCTCCTGTCAGAAAATTGCACAAAACTTTAAGCTTATTTTCTATGGTTTCCCTCAGATAATGTTTTTATTAGGCTTTTCTTCTGTCCTTTGTCTTACTATGTTCATTGATGTTTTAACTGGATTTGTGTTTCTACTTTAATCAGTTGGAGTAATATTCAAAGTGTGTTTTTAAGGAGAATGAAAATTTGGGATGCCCCTACATCAGTATTTATTAGTATATTTAAGAGGACTGCTTAGATTTCCTTGCACAGCAATTCTTTTCTTAATGAATCCTTATTACGCAAACATAATAGAAATTAGCAAAATTTAAATTAACAAACTTTAAAAATTTTTAAAAATTAACAAAAATACTAAAGTGATTTTGTGGTACTATATGGAACTTATACTCATTTGGCCCCTGGTAGAATTCATATCGCTAATATACGTGTCCATTTTATAGGACTTGGAGAACCATTCGAGCATTTTCCAGGAATATAGACTGCAGTTATTTTATACATAGCTCCTGTTCACAACACTGAAGAATGTGACACCCCCTTCCCAATTATTTCATTATTTCTTTGGGAAAATGCAATTATTGTGATGAATGTGTTTTTGCATAGCTTATGTGACCAGATGTCCAGGATGAGAACAAAGCCTAGGGTTTTTGTTTTATTTCTGTCCTGGGCAGCCCTTGTCCTTTTGATCATGCTTCTGGCTTTATCTGGAAGCCAACTGACTTTAGGACAAGGTGATTTTCCCTTTACCAAAACATCAAGAAACTGGAATCAGAAACAAAACAAAGAGAGAGAGAGAGAGAGAGAGAGAGGAGAGAAAGAGAAATGGAAAAATGAATTTTGAAAAACTGGATTATCAAAATAGTTTCAAGTAGGATTTGAAAGTCACTTGGGAATTATTTGCTTGTGGATTATCAGAGTCATCCCTTCCTGTTTGGGTGTAAATCATTTAGCTCTCCAGTTTGCTGCTACTGCTGGGTATTTTGAACCAGAAGTTAGTACTTTCACATAGGCTTAGGGTCCTCAGAGCTATGTATTTCAAGTGTTTTTCAGGGTGAGTCAGTGGGGAGTTCCAGAGCAGATTTGGGCAAAGTAATTACTTCCTCCCCTCTAGGCTTTCATAGCACCTGCCTCTAAACTAGCACCTCCTGCTCTAAGTTAGAGTTTTTTTTTTTTAATTTTTTATTTTTTATAAACATATATTTTTATCCCCAGGGGTACAGGTCTGTGAATCACCAGGTTTACACACTTCACAGCACTCACCAAAGCACATACCCTCCCCAATGTCCATAATCCCACCCCCTTCTCCCAAACCCCCTCCCCCCAGCAACCCTCAGTTTGTTTTGTGAGATTAAGAGTCACTTATGGTTTGTCTCCCTCCCAATCCCATCTTGTTTCATTGATTCTTCTCCTACCCACTTAAGCCCCCATGTTGCATCACCACTTCCTCATATCAGGGAGATCATATGATAGTTGTCTTTCTCTGCTTGACTTATTTCACTAAGCATGACACGCTCTAGTTCCATCCATGTTGTCGCAAATGGCAAGATTTCATTTCTTTTGATGGCTGCATAGTATTCCATTGTGTATATATACCACATCTTCTTTATCCATTCATCTGCTGATGGACATCTAGGTTCTTTCCATAGTTTGGCTATTGTGGACATTGCTGCTATAAACATTCGGGTGCCCGTGCCCCTTTGGATCACTACGTTTGTATCTTTAGGGTAAATACCCAATAGTGCAATTACTGGGTCATAGGGCAGTTCTATTTTCAACATTTGGAGGAACCTCCATGCTGTTTTCCAGAGTGGCTGCACCAGCTTGCATTCCCACCAACAGTGTAGGAGGGTTCCCCTTTCTCCGCATCCTCGCCAGCATCTGTCATTTCCTGACTTGTTGATTTTAGCCATTCTGACTGGTGTGAGGTGATATCTCATTGTGGTTTTGATTCGTATTTCCCTGATGCCGAGTGATATGGAGCACTTTTTCATGTGTCTGTTGGCCATCTGGATGTCTTCTTTGCAGAAATGTCTGTTCATGTCCTCTGCCCATTTCTTGATTGGATTATTTGTTCTTTGGGTGTTGAGTTTGCTAAGTTCTTTATAGATTCTGGACACTAGTCCTTTATCTGATATGTCGTTTGCAAATATCTTCTCCCATTCTGTCAGTTGTCTTTTGATTTTGTTAACTGTTTCCTTTGCTGTGCAAAAGCTTTTGATCTTGATGAAATCCCAATAGTTCATTTTTTCCCTTGCTTCCCTTGCCTTTTGCGTTGTTCCTAGGAAGATGTTGCTGCAGCTGAGGTCGAAGAGGTTGCTGTCTGTGTTCTCCTCAAGGATTTTGATGGATTCCTTTCGCACATTGAGGTCCTTCATCCATTTTGAGTCTATTTTTGTGTGTGGTGTAAGGCAATGGTCCAATTTCATTTTTCTGCATGTGGCTGTCCAATTTTCCCAGCACCATTTATTGAAGAGGCTGTCTTTTTTCCATTGGACATTCTTTCCTGCTTTGTCGAAGATGAGCTGACCATAGAGTTGAGGGTCTATTTCTGGGCTCTCTATTCTGTTCCATTGATCTATGTGTCTGTTTTTGTGCCAGTACCATGCTGTCTTGATGATTACAGCTTTGTAATAGAGCTTGAAGTCCGGAATTGTGATGCCACCAACGTTGGCTTTCTTTTTCAATATCCCTTTGGCTATTCGAGGTCTTTTCTGGTTCCATATAAATTTTAGAATTATTTGTTCCATTTCTTTGAAAAAGATGGATGGTACTTTGATAGGAATTGCATTAAATGTGTAGATTGCTTTAGGTAGCATAGACATTTTCACAATATTTATTCTTCCAATCCAGGAGCATGGAACATTTTTCCATTTCTTTGTGTCTTCCTCGATTTCTTTCATGAGTACTTTATAGTTTTCTGAGTATAGATTCTGTGTCTCTTTGGTTAGGTTTATTCCTAGGTATCTTATGGTTTTGGGTGCAATTGTAAATGGGATTGACTCCTTAATTTCTCTTTCTTCTGTCTTGCTGTTGGTGTAGAGAAATGCAACTGATTTCTGTGCATTGATTTTATATCCTGACACTTTACTGAATTCCTGTATAGTTCTAGCAGTTTTGGAGTGGAGTCTTTTGGGTTTTCCACATATAGTATCATATCATCTGCAAAGAGTGATAATTTGACTTCTTTGCTGATTTGGATGTCTTTAATTTCCTTTTGTTGTCTGATTGCTGAGGCTAGGACCTCTAGTACTATGTTGAATAGCAGTGGTGATAATGGACATCCCTGCCGTGTTCCTGACCTTAGCGGAAAAGCTTTCAGTTTTTCTCCATTGAGAATGATGTTTGCGGTGGGTTTTTCATAGATGGCTTTGATGATATTGAGGTATGTGCCCTCTATCCCTACACTTTGAAGAGTTTTGATCAGGAAGGGATGCTGTACTTTGTCAAATGCTTTTTCAGCATCTATTGAGAGTATCATATGGTTCTTGTTCTTTCTTTTATTGATGTGTTGTATCACATTGACTGATTTGCGGATGTTGAACCAACCTTGCAGCCGTGGAATAAATCCCACTTGGTTGTGGTCAATAATCTTTTTAATGTACTGTTGAATCCTATTGGCTAGTATTTTGTTGAGTATTTTCGCATCTGTGTTCATCAAGGATATTGGTCTATACCTCTCTTTTTTGGTGGGATCCTTGTCTGGTTTTGGGATCAAGGTGATGCTGGCCTCATAAAATGAGTTTGGAAGTTTTCCTTCCATTTCTATTTTTTGGAACAGTTTCAGGAGAATAGGAATTAGTTCTTCTTTAAATGTTTGGTAGAATTCCCCCGGGAAGCCGTCTGGCCCTGGGCTTTTGTTTGTTTGGAGATTTTTAATGACTGTTTCAATCTCCTTACTGGTTATGGGTCTGTTCAGGCTTTCTATTTCTTCCTGGTTCAGTTGTGGTAGTTTATATGTTTCTAGGAATGCATCCATTTCTTCCAGATTGTCAAATTTATTGGCGTAGAGTTGCTCATAGTATGTTCTTATAATAGTTTGTATTTCTTTGGTGTTAGTTGTGATCTTTCCTCTTTCATTCATGATTTTATTTATTTGGGTCCTTTCTCTTTTCTTTTTGATAAGTCGGGCCAGGGGTTTATCAATTTTATTAATTCTTTCAAAGAACCAGCTCCTAGTTTTGTTGATTTGTTCTATTGTTTTTTTGGTTTCTATTTCATTGATTTCTGCTCTGATCTTTATGATTTCTCTTCTCCTGCTGGGTTTAGGGTTTCTTTCTTGTTCTTTCTCCAGCTCCTTTAGGTGTAGGGTTAGGTTGTGTACCTGAGACCTTTCTTGTTTCTTGAGAAAGGCTTGTACCACTATATATTTTCCTCTCAGGACTGCCTTTGTTGTGTCCCACTGGTTTTGAACCGTTGTATTTTCATTATCATTTGTTTCCATGATTTTTTTCAATTCTTCTTTAATTTCCTGGTTGACCCATTCATTCTTTAGAAGGATGCTGTTTAGTCTCCATGTATTTGGGTTCTTTTCAAACTTCCTTTTGTGGTTGAGTTCTAGCTTTAGAGCATTGTGGTCTGAAAATATGCAGGGAATGATCCCAATCTTTTGATACCGGTCCTGATTTAGGACCTGATTTAGGACCGAGTCCTGATTTAGGACCGAGGATGTGATCTATTCTGGAGAATGTTCCATGTGCTCTAGAGAAGAATGTGTATTCTGTTGCTTTGGGATGAAATGTTCTGAATATATCTGTGTTGTCCATCTGGTCCAGTGTGTCGTTTAAGGCCTTTATTTCCTTGCTGATCTTTTGCTTGGATGATCTGTCCATTTCAGTGAGGGGAGTGTTAAAGTCCCCTACTATTATTGTATTATTGTTGATGTGTTTCTTTGATTTTGTTATTAAGTGGTTTATATAGTTGGCTGCTCCCACGTTGGGGGCATAGATATTTAAAATTGTTAAATCTTCTTGTTGGACAGACCCTTTGAGTATGATATAGTGTCCTTCCTCATCTCTTATTATAGTCTTTGGCTTAAAATCTAATTGATCTGATATAAGGATTGCCACTCCTGCTTTCTTCTGATGTCCATTAGCATGGTAAATTCTTTTCCACCCCCTCACTTTAAATCTGGAGGTGTCTTCGGGCTTAAAATGAGTTTCTTGGAGGCAACATATAGATGGGTTTTGCTTTTTTATCCATTCTGATACCCTGTGTCTTTTGACAGGGGCATTTAGCCCATTAACATTCAGGGTAACTATTGAGAGATATGAATTTAGTGCCATTGTATTGCCTGTAAGGTGACTGTTACTGTATATGGTCTCTGTTCCTTTCTGATCTACCACTTGTAGGCTCTCTCTTTGCTTAGAGGACCCCTTTCAATATTTCCTGTAGAGCTGGTTTGGTGTTTGCAAATTCTTTCAGTTTTTGTTTGTCCTGGAAGTTTTTAATCTCTCCTTCTGTTTTCAACGATAGCCTAGCTGGATATAGTATTCTTGGCTGCATGTTTTTCTCGTTTAGTGCTCTGAAAATATCATGCCAGCTCTTTCTGGCCTGCCAGGTCTCTGTGGATAAGTCAGCTGCCAATCTAATATTTTTACCATTGTATGTTACAGACTTCTTTTCCCGGGCTGCTTTCAGGATTTTCTCTTTGTCACTGAGACTTGTAAATTTTACTATTAGGTGACGGGGTGTGGGCCTATTCTTATTGATTTTGAGGGGCGTTCTCTGAACCTCCTGAATTTTGATGCTCGTTCCCTTTGCCATATTGGGGAAATTCTCCCCAATAATTCTCTCCAGTATACCTTCTGCTCCCCTCTCTCTTTCTTCTTCTTCTGGAATGCCAATTATTCTAATGTTGTTTTGTCTTATGGTGTCACTTATCTCTCGAATTCTCCCCTCGTGGTCCAGTAGCTGTTTGTCCCTCTTTTGCTCAGCTTCTTTATTCTCTGTCATTTGGTCTTCTATATCACTAATTCTTTCTTCTGCCTCATTTATCCTAGCAGTGATAGCCTCCATTTTTGATTGCACCTCATTGATAGCTTTTTTGATTTCAACTTGGTTAGATTTTAGTTCTTTTATTTCTCCAGAAAGGGCTTTTATATCTCTCGAGAGGGTTTCTCTCATATCTTCCATGCCTTTTTCGAGCCCGGCTAGAACCTTGAGAATTGTCATTCTGAACTCTAGATCTGTCATATTACCAATGTCTGTATTGATTAGGTCCCTAGCCTTCGGTACTGCCTCTTGTTTTTTTTTTTTGTGTTGAATTTTTCCGTCTTGTCATTTTGTCCAGATAAGAGTATATGAAGGGGCAAGTAAAATACTAAAAGGGTGGCAACAACCCCAGGAAAATATGCTTTAACCAAATTAGAAGAGATCCCAAATCGTGAGGGGGGGAGAAACGGGATAAAAAGAGGTTCAAAAAGGAAGAAAGAAAAAAGAAAACACCTAAGAATAATATAAAAAAGAAAAAATTTATATATTAGATAAACTAGTAAAAAATCGTTAAAAAAGAAAAAGGTAACAGTTAAAAAAAATTTTTTTTTTACCCGAATGCGAGAAAAAAAAACAAAAAATGAAAAAGAAAAAAATTAAATTAACTGCAAGACTAAAAAAAATCACAGGGAAAAAGCCATGAGTTCCGTGCTTGGCTTTCTCCTCCTCTGGAATTCTGGTGCTCTTCTTGGTATTGAAACCGCACTCCTTGGTAGGTGAACTTGGTCTTGGCTGGATTTCTTGTTGATCTTCTGGGGGAGGGGCCTGTTGTAGTGATTCTCAAGTGTCTTTGCCCCAGGCGGAATTACACCGCCCTTACCGGGGCCGGGGTGAGTAATCCGCTCGGGTTTTCTTTCAGGAGCTTTTGTTCCCTGAGCGCTTTCCGTAGAGTTCCGGAGGACGGGAATACAAATGGCGGCCTCCTGGTCTCCGGCCCGGAGGAGCCGAGAGCCCAGGGCCGCACTCCTCAGTGCGCCCTCAGAGAACAGCGCCCAGTTACTCCCGTCTGCCTGACCTCCGGCCGTGCTCCGAGCTCACCGAGCCTGCGACCGGTTCAAGGTCACCCCGAGCTGCGAGCTCACTGTCGGCTCTGTCTCTGTAGCCGGCTTTCCCGTTCCAATACCCGCAAGCTCTGCGACACTCAGACACCCCCGATCCTTCTGTGACCCTGTGGGACCTGAGGCCACGCTGACCCCGTGTGGGCTTTGCCCCGGGTAGCCTCTGGAGCGATGTCCCTCAGCGGAACAGACTTTTAAAAGTCCTGATTTTGTACGCGGTTGCTCCGCCGCTTGCCTGGAGCCGGCCCCTCCCCCCGGGGTCTATCTTCCCGTCACTTTGGATTCACTTCTCCGCCGGTCCTACCTTTCAGAAAGTGGTTGTTTTTCTGTTTCCAGAATTGCTGTTCTTCTTCTCTTCCATCTGCCGATGGATTTTCAGGTGTTTGCAATCTTTAGATAAGCTATCTAGCTGATCTCCGGCTAGCTGAAGTAGTCTCAGCCTGCTACTTCTCCGCCATCTTGACTCCTCCTCTCTTTTCTCTGAGTTAGAGCTTTTTGTCTTCCCAAGCAGGATCCTTTCTTAGTCATCACAGGGCTCTCAACATCTGGTGGCTGAGTAATGCAGGCAACAGAGAGCCCTTTCTTGGATCATTTCCACTGGTGATAAGCTCAGGTGCTCTAAAAACAAACCTCTTTACCAGGTGTGATAGGAAGGCAGAGTTCTCCAAGGTGTCACACACACACACATAGACATGCATGCACGCACACACGTACATTGTTTGGTCTACCAGTTAGCCGCAGGCTGTGTGGCCGGCCAGGTCCATGCATGTGTGGGCTGGCTCAGAGTCACTGCTGAAGTCCTCCTGCCCACCTGTACATGAGCAGACTGCTGACTAGCTCTAGATTTCACCAGCTTAATTCACAAAATAAAGCTCAGACGTGCCCTGCCTGCTTTAGAGGGCTTTTTGCCAGAGAAGAATAAATAACATACATATACAGACTTCTCAAGACTAAAAAATACACTCTATGTGACATTTTGTCATTCTTAACTAACCAAGGGTGATGGCACCTTCACAAATTTGGATTCAATCCGGAACCAAACCTTCTATCACTGGACTCATATTTTGACATCAATGATCATGATATTAACAACATTGTAACCGTTTCCAGGCACTAAGTGCCCTCGAACCATTATAGAGAAAAAGCTGTTTAAATATACCGAACCTGTCAAGTTGGTTTGGTGTTTTCGTTGTTGTAATATCCTTATGTG
This sequence comes from Mustela nivalis, assembly GCF_964662115.1. Lineage (NCBI taxonomy): Eukaryota > Metazoa > Chordata > Mammalia > Carnivora > Mustelidae > Mustela > Mustela nivalis. The sequence goes on from NC_139040.1 coordinate 93,308,019, forward strand.
GAGGAAGGGGCTCGGGGTGTCTCTAGAGCCTCTTTTATTAAGTACTAATCCAATTCATGATGGATTCTGCCCTCATGACTGAAGCACCTGCCAAAGGCCCCATTTCATATGATATCATCTTTGGGGATTAGGATTTCAACGTATGAATTTGGGGTAGGGAGACACAAACATTCAGACCATAGAAATCAGTATTTTAAAATCTAACTTAGCAATCTTTTTTCAGCATGCTTTCTTCCATTGACCATATATACTGGTCTTTCCTTTCCTCCTTGGAACCAGCTTTACCATTCGGCTTGTTTCTTAATTAAGCAGTAAATAGCTTTGACATCTGCTCACTATTTTTATGAGACTCTTGTTTTTGACTCTTTGAAATTTGTCCTTTGACAAAAATGAGAACCAGGAAATAATGTGTACTGTGGTTAAGCCCCTATCATCCCCCCAATACCATTAGTCCATGACATACTTAGTATAATATTCAATTAAACTGTACAAAATTAGACTGTTGTAGTGATAGTAATTTTCAGATAATGTAAAGGAATTTTTTTCTTAACTTTTTTGATGACAGGTAGGATTAATTAGAGGATGAGAAGAACGTAGATAGTGGGAGGCACTTCTAGTTATTCCGATAGGGCATTTTGCACATGCTCGATACCGTTAGACATTTGATCCCATTGGTTCTTTATGGTCCACATTTATTTCAGAGCTTCTGGTGTGTGTGTGTTTTTTTATTGTAAGTAGATTCTGAAACATGACTTTCATATTTCCACAAACATTAACTCGGCATTATAAGGCAAGTACTCTTATGAACACACCTGCTTTACAAGAGAAGAAATTAAGGTATGAGAGGTAATTTGTCCACAGTCCCCAAACTAGTAACTGAGAAGCAGAGAATTGAACTGAGGCAGGAATTCATCTATATAATTTCACTGAAGCAGACCTGTCAATTCTGGCTTTGCCAATAGAGCTCATTTAACTTTGGCTGCCAGGAGGGAAAATTGAGGTCCAGAAGGGCTCAAGCAATTTTGCCCAAGGTTCATTAGCTAGTTAGTAGTGATTGGGGCATTCAGGTGTTTATTGTATGTCTGGTACTGTGCTATTACATGTGGGAATACAATATGAAAGAAATGTATAGACCCAATTCTCAAGGAGTTTGCAGCCTAGTTAGGGATGTGGAATAAGGTAAGAACTGGGCTAATCTGTGATGAAAATGAATATTGATTATTTTAATATGTAGAGTATTGGAGAAATGAGATACCAATGTGAACAGGGAACTTGGGTAGGCTTTAGAGAATTGAGGTTAATCCAAGTGAAAAGAAATTTTGTGAAAGTACAGAAGTAGTGTAAATGCATCTACATGTCTAATATATATACTGGATGCACATACTTATTTGCTTGGTGAATGAATGTCTGCTTCAACAAACTTACCTTCCAGTTTTACAATTCTCTCTTCCACTATATCTAGTCTACTGTTGAACTTGAAAATGAAATAAGATTTTAAGATCATGTTTTCCTGTTTTAGAGTTTCTGTCAGTTCTTTCTAAAATCTCAACTTTTCTAACCATGCTATTCTTCTTAACACTTTTTCTGCTATATATTTTTCTTGCCATAGCATTTACCGTGTTCTTTTCTTATGTAATTTATTTATTGCATTTCTTCTGTTTCTCCTCCCCACTTCCCAATAGAATATAAAGAAGTTCCACGAGAGCAGGAATTTCTGTTCGTTTTGTTCACGGATACATAGCCCCAAAGATTAGGACAGTGCTTGGTACATAGTAAAAGCTGAAAACTCATTTGTTGAACCTAGCAGGTCAGATAGAGGGGGGAGGTCCTTGTAGAACATACTAGAAAATAACGGGGGGCAGAATGCATTCATTATGGCCAGATTACAGAGGGTAGCATGTTTTGAGGGAAGGTTTAGGGGTTCACTACAATAGACACACATATTATTTATAAAGCTGAGCAAAATCTTATAATTCACTTGTCATCTGGGAGGCATCAGGAAATAGCAGAAAGAACTCTTGCTTTGGAATTAAAGCACATGAGTTTGAATCCTATAGTTTCTTTGACCAGATCAGCTATATGACCTGAGGCAGGTTATCTACTCTTAAATATCTTGTTTTCTCAACTGTTAAGTATGGTAAAATAAAGTTACCTCATAAAGTTATGGTGAAAATTAAGAGATAATGTTATAAATAAAACCTTTCGAATAAAGTGGATATTCAGTAAGTATTTCTTATTCTGCATGAATTGATTTGAAATTATTTTAACGTACTAAAACATACTTTTTCTGTTTGAGGAAAATTACTTAGAGTAGTAGGAGGAAGCAGATGACACTGGGGTGGTGTATTGTAACTGTGGTTTAGAAAAAAAGAACTACCAAATATGAGTAAAAATGAAAAGAAGATACTATGTTTGGGTATTTCAGAGCCATGGGAAAAAAAAAAAAACCTCACAGAAATAACCAGTATCTTTTCACTTCTCCAAAATGGTTTGGTACCTTCAGTTAACTACGGAAGAGAGGAAAATCCCCTAATAAAACCAGAGTCACTAATAATAATGCCTCCAAAAGTACCGAACCATCTGGAAGGTACCAGGCTCTGGGGAAAATCAGCCTTTCCTTACATTCTCCTGGGTGTCTCCTTCTGGGCATGAATCCCATGCCAATGTCAGCCTGGGCACTAACCTGACCCTCTAAAGAAAATATTTTAACGTTAAGTCCTCTACTCATTAAGGGTCAGCCAAGGAAAACATCCTCCTGGAGAAGCCTTGGACATTTTCTATATACTGATTGTTAAAGACGTTATTATCCTTTTTTTTTTTTTTTTTTTTTTTTTGGCTAAGTGAGCCTTGAGACAAATTTGTTTTAGAATGAGGATCAAGCAAACATTGATTTCCCTCAACTGGTTTATTTCCTTCTATCAGATGATGTGACTCAAACAGCACCCAAGGCTTTCTTTCAGTTGTCAGGAAACCCAGCACAGGCTGTGTAATGCTTTTATTACAATCACAGAAGGTCTGGGAGGATCATACATTTCATTCCTCTTTCTTCATTAACATTATCCCTTTCTCTTCTAACTGGCTTGCTGTACGGGACATGAAAGGCTTTGCCAGACAACTGGCCTGTACCTGAGACTGATGATGCATACCGCTTAGCATTTCATGGGCTGACCTGTTGCTCCCAATGCCATCCAAACACTTTGTAAATAGAGTGTCTTCAAAAGACCCAGGTGTCTAATGGTAGGGGACCCATTTATTAAATGTCGTACATGCATACACCCCACTGAGAATGAAGATGCTAAATTGGAAAGGAAATTGCTCTTAGAAGCACTTACAAGAGGCAAAACACGCCCCTGACCGGCAGTGAACGCGCATACACATAGGTTTGGAATGTAGGTAGCTCTCAAAAACGTAACATTGAGTCCGGGGGGGAAAAGGGGAGGCAGCCCAGTCTACCCAGGAAACGTGGCACAGAAGGCCACTTGTCCCTCAGTATCTGCTTTCCATTTCTTCTATGGGAATGGGCTTTTAGAAGGAGGAATGTCTTCCCAGAAAGAAGACTTTTCTTCTCTCGCCTCTCTTGCCATTGGATGCAACCGTGTGACCAGGTACTGACCAGGCTGGGGTGTGAGTGGGGGTCGTGTGCATAGTGTAGAGGCGCTCCCAGTAAAGGGAAGGGGAGAGCCTTTCCTTGTCACCTTCTCAGTTCGCTTTCCCTGCAATGTGGGTCTGATGGGGAGAGCCACGCCTGGGGGCGGTTGAGCGGGAGGACAGGGGTGCTGCCGTGTCATCCCGGGAACCCTTCTGCTCTGACTTGTACATGAAAGAAAAAAATGGGCTCCTGTCTCAGGTAAGCCACTGGTATTCTGGTCTGGGTCCCAGCAGCTGAACCTGTTTCCTCATGCCCCGTGATGCTATTTCTGGAAGTTAAAAGAAGCAAAAGACTATTCTGTATTTGTGGATATGTATATTTTAGCAAGGCTTGGCCTGGCCAGAGGCTGACATGAGTGGTGGGTGCCACAGAGGCAGAGGGAGGGGATGGAATGAGGGAGAGCAAGACTACAGCCGGCTTTCCCTCTCTCTCCGCTGTGTCCTGCCCTGTCATTTGTGTCCAAGTAGGACAGTCAATCAATGAAGATGTCCGCATGTGTGAGATTTTTGTGAGTTCTCACGCCAAAGCTATTTCTTGCTGGCTTTTAACAGTGACTTTGGCTCCTGTCTGAAGTAAGTGACTGCATTTGGAGGACATATTGGTATTATCTGGTTCCCCCATCAAACAGACACCGAGGACACAGCCATGGTTGTTATCGCAAGAGTGAGCTGCGAGATGGAATTGGGAAAATAGTTGCTTTTGCAGTTTTCTGTTAAGGCCTGTGGCACAGATGTTGCCAGAAGGCTGGCAGGCTATAAGAGCCCACACAGGTAGCATGTACTTTGGCCCACACAAGAGAAGCCAACATTGTCAACAGCCTGGGTGACTCTGTCTCTCAGGGCCAAGCTCAAGTTCATCAGGCCCAGAGAATCTGAACCTAACCAGAGTGCAGCGTTTAGACAAAGTAGACTGTTTTCTCTGTGTAGACAAGCAGCAGACGACTCTATGTAGACCTCAAGCTGTCAGAAGGTGACTCAGAGGACAGAGTAAGGACAGAAGCAATTGGCTGTGATGTGCCTGTATCTAGACTGGAAAAGGCCAATGGTTCCATCTCCTTCGTGGGGACAGCCTTGTCCCTTCCCCCCTCACAGCTGTCAGCCAGTGGTCATATGGGTCATCTTACCATCTGACCTTTGGAGATCTGCTTTTCTTCTTTTCACAGTATTTTTCCAAAGTGGATACCACACAGTGCACTGGGTTCTCCCCAGATGAATCGAAGGTGCATTCCAACTCGGCCACTTTGCAGTTTGGGGATTCCCAGGCCTTTCGAGGCTCACGAACTGCTCATCTCCTGGCTTATTCCCCTAATTTACCTGTCCCATCTGCCATCTGGCACTTTCACTGGCTATCTGAGGAAAACTTTCATTCTCTTACCTTAAAGTCTTGGGGACCCTCACTTCTGCCCCCACCCTCATTGCAGGTGCATTCTGTGATGCTTTTGGTGGTATTTTTGGATGCGTTTCTTCCTGGCACATAGGAGGGTCTTCTGTCGACTCAGCTGTTCCAGCTTTCATTCTGTTTGCCTTAAGCATAGAGTTACCCAAAATCCAGTCCCTTGATCTGGTAAGTTTCTTTTGCCCTCCCGTCCGTGACTTCAGATACCTTCTTTACATAACTGGCTTGCAGGTGTTTGTATTTAGTCTTGACTAGAATTTCTGTAACACAGTCCTGAAACTCATAACTTATTTAAATGAATTTTTGATAAGATAATAGGTATCGTAGTACAAAATGCAAAAGTTCCAAAGAGACAGTTGAAAAGAAGCCTCTGTCCTTGGATAGAAATTTATCCAATTTTCTTCCTTGGAGGCAAATGTTCTCATGATTTGGGCCATTTCCCCTCGAATGTGCCATACTCTGATCAGTGTATGTGATGGCAGAGTTAGCACCTTCTGGGTTTTTTGTTTAAGGTTTTTATTTACTTATTTATTTGAAAGAGAGACAATGCATGCATGCACAAGAGCGGGGGGAGGGCCAGAGGGAGAGACTCTCAAGCAGACTTCATGCCGAGTGCAGAGCCCGACATGGTGCAGAGCCCCGACATGGGGCTCGATCCTGGGACCCTGAGATCGTAACCCGAGCCGAAACCAAGAGTTAGACGCTCAATCCACTGCAGCACCCAGGTGCCCCAGGCACCTTCTGTTTGTAGCCCTGGCTTTCCCACTGGATGTTCTCACTTCCTGTAAATGCTGTCCATACTTTACCAGCCACCTCAGCTCAAAGCCTTGGTGTTTTCTTTTACTTGTTTTTACCCTTTTGTGTCATTTATATCTTTTTATTCACTATATTCTGCTGCCTTATTCTTCATAGTGTATTTTGCCACAGACTTTTCTATTACACTGTCCTGTCAATAGCAACCAACTTGGAACCTCCCTGCTCATGCAATATTTGACAGTCCAATGATTCCCCTGAGAATGTGAATGTCCACTACTGTACTGTAACTAGAGGAATGTTTGATGGATTGTCTACACGATGCTTTTTTGTTTGCACAGCTCACCTTCAGCTGGATCATAGGCTCTCAGGACAGGAATCACTGTGTGCTCTTTCTGGTGTATTCCTTTTAGCACTTTACATAGTCTTATACATAGAGCCCACTCTCAATATATATTTGGCAAGATGAGCTGAACACTATTTTTTGTTGGTTTAAGTAGATGTGGGCATTTTGTTTTTAAAAACGTGGGGTAAAATGTGGCACCTGGGTGGCTCAGTTGGTTAAGCATCTGCTTTCAGCTCAGGTCATGATCTCAGAGTCCTAGGATAGAGCCCTGTGTCAGGCTCTCTGCTAAGTGAACAGTCTGCTTCTTTCCCTCTGACCCCCTCACCAAGCTCGTGCGCTCGCTCTCTTGCTCTCTCTCTCTCAAAAGTAAATAAATAAAATCTTTAAAAAAACATGGATGGGTGCCTGGGTGGCTCAGTGGGTTAAGCCTCTGCCTTTGGCTCAGGTCATGATCCCAGAGACCTGGGATCAAGCCCTGCATCAGGCTCTCTGCTTGGCCGGGAGCCTGCCTTGCTCCCACTCTCTGCCTGCCTCTCTGCCTACTTGTGATCTCTGTCAAATGAATAAAAATCTTTAAAAAAATGGAAAAAAGTAAGTGGCAGGGAGTGTAGTGGCAAGAGGTTGAGAAGATAGCTAGCTATATTTTTGAACATTTGTTACCTTTTCTTTTACTTGACCTATCTTTTCTTGCTCTGTGATAGTGCACCACTTTTCTATCCCAGGACCTCCCATGACACTAGCTGTGCTCCCCCCCTCTTTTACTTTCCTCAGTAGTTAATTTATTTACCTTGCTTTGAAAACATCTTTCCCCTACTAGAATGTAAGTTCAGGGGTGCCTGGCCTGCTCAGTCAGTGAAGCATGAGACTCTTGATCTCAGGGTTGTAAGTTTGAGCCCCACGCTGGGTGCAGAGATTACTTAAAGAAAAATACAATCTTTACAATGTAAGCTTAAAGCATTCTTGGCCCTACTAGAATCTAAGCCCTATGAGGGCAGGACTTTTTCCATTCATGTTGATTGCTGTAGTCCCAGGGCCTGGCATGTGGTAAGCTCCTCAATAAATATTTGTTGAACGTGTAACCTGCTGAGGTGCCAGCCTGGTGTATTGTCCTTAAGCCGATTACTATCAGCCATCCTAGATATCTGTGTTCTGCTCAGCTGTACTCAGTGTTACTCAGCGGTGATGCCTCGAGGCCAGAATGACTTTTTTTGTCTCTCTTCAAGCAAAAGCTGTAGTTTGGGACTGAGTGACTCAGCTGCTCTTGGAAGGGAAGAAACAGACAAGGAAGTTGATGGTGCTGGAAAAAGGTGCTGGGCTCAGCTTTCCAGTGGCTGGCTTATTCTCCAAACTCCCCACTTGTATTTGGCTAAGCACTTTCGAGTGCCTTCAGTAAAGGTGATTCATGTCCCTATTTGTTATTCTTACCACAGATTAGGTCTTTTGTGTGTGACTTAAATTCTCCTCTTATGGTTTGAGTCTTTTTGGATTCCTCTGCTCAGGAGCTGTCCCTGGGACATAAAGGAGGCTGACTGGGCTTGAGTTTGAGCCTTGAGTCATTTCATCTCATAGAGAAAACTTCTGTTTTGTGGCCACATCTTGCCCACCTAGTCAGCCAGCTGCTGTGACTATTGGAGCAGCGGGTCCCATCCCCTTTGGGGACAGTCAGGAAGGCCTTGGCAGGAAGGCAGAGCTGAGAGGGTGCCGGCTGAATATTGACCCTGGCTTTCTAGGAGGGGCTGCCTGGCCTCCCTGCCTCAGGAGAACCCCTGCTGTGATGGAGCTGGGGGGCGGCTGTGCCCCTTGCCAGTCAGATCATCAGCTCCAAAATGAGGTTTATGTCCTTTGTGAGAACTGAAAGCACTAAGATGGTATCAGGAAAACCTCAGGACCTTTTAGAAGGGGCACAAAGAGATCAACAGATTGTGACTTGCCATGGAGTAGAGGCTTTTGTTGCCTAGATGGCGAGGAGCCACTGGAAGACAGTTAAGCTGGGCAGAGAGGTTTATTTTAGAGTTACTGGCCTCCCAGTGGTTTTGTGGTGGCTCACCGAGGAGCGTGAGGTGGCCACGGAGGAGGCCTAGGAGGCTCTCTAAAAAAGAGAAAAACAACTCATGTGAGAAGAATGTTTGCCACTGTGCAGACCTTGGTGTCTGCCTGTGGGCGACTGACGTGGGGCTGACTCACAGGGAGACAGCTTTCCCGGAGACAGGGATGGGGAGAGGAACGGTGCTCACAGGGAGGACTGACAATTACATGTTGCACCAGTGGAGTGAGGGGTGTTGGGAACATTTGGAGCTAAGTTTCTGGAGTGAGGATGGGAAGATCGCGCTGGACCTACAGTTGCCGGAACTCTAAATCTTCATGTTGGATAAAGTCTTATACCGAAAAATTGTTAATTATGGAAAATGTCAAATACATGGAAGTTGGGACAATACTATTATGGTATTGTGATTTGTAATAAATACATATTTGCTGTTCATTTCTGGCACAGAGCCCCTGAAAGCCTTGGAATTTCCTAAGTGGAAGGAGCTGTAACACTGTTTGGACCTTCCCTAACAAATCCCTTCCAACCACACCCCAGTTTATGTTAATCAGGGGGACTTTAGGAGAGCACCTGGGCTTGAAGGCTGGTTGTCAGGGAACTGACTTTGTGATTAGAGGGCTGGAACTTAGGTCCCACCCCCTGACCTCAGGGGAAGGGGAGAGGGAAAGAGGGGCAGGAGGTAGAATCAGTCACAGAAGGCCAATGATTTAATCAACTGTGCCTATGTAATGAAACCTTCATAGAAATCTAAAAGGCTGGGGCTCAGAGAGCTTCTGGGCTGTGAACACATGGAGATGGAGGGAGAGTGGCCCACTTCAAGAGGAGATATAGGAAGAATGGTTCACTTGGAGAGAGTCTGGAAGTTCCTAGATCCTTACCCACACTGCCCTATGTATCTCTTCCATCTGACTGTTCCCGAGTCCTATCTTTTTATAATAAACTGGTGATCTAGTGGATAACAAGTTCTCTGAGTTCTGTGAACTGCTCTAGCAAATTAACTGAACCCAAGGAGAGGGTTATAGGGATCTCTGCTCTGTAGTTCTGATCTATATCTGGTTGGTTAGAAACATTAAGTGACAACCTGGGCTTGTGATTGGCATCTGAAGTGGGCTGGTGGTGGAGGGAAGGGGGGTGGTCTTGTGGGAATGAGTCCATAACCAGTGGAATCCGACGCCATATCCAGATCGTATCAGAACTGAACTAAAATGTAGGACACGTAGCTAGTGTCAGAGAATTGCTTCGTGGTGTGAAAAAAAAAACCCACACAGAAGTATAGTAAACCACAACCCATGTACCTTTTATCCAGTTTCATTAATTAGCAGCTTCTGGTCAATCTTGTTTATTAATCCATACTCCCCACAGCTACTCCTCTCCACAACACTGGCACAAAATCCCAACTTTTATTTGTAAATATTTCCGTATTTATTTCTAAAAGATAATCTTTTTCTAAGATTTATTTATTTGAGAATGAGAGAGAGTGGTGGGGGCAGAGGGAGAGACTCTTCAAGCAGGCTCCCTGCTGAGCATGGAGCCCAGTGTGCAGCCCCATCTCATGACTCATGAGATCATGACCTGAGCTGAAACCAAGAGTCAGAAGCTCAACTGAGCCACCCAGGTGCCACAAGATAAAGAATCTTTAAAAAATATATAGCCACATCATCTTTATCCATTCATCTGTTGAAGGGCATCTTGGTTCTTTCCACAGTTCGGTGACTGTGGCCATTGCTGCTGTGAACATTAGGGTACAGATGGCCCTTCTTTTCACTACATCTGTATCTTTGGGGTAAATACACAGGAGTGCAATTGTAGGGTCACAGGGAAGCTCTATTTTTAATTTCTTAAGGAATCTCCACACTGTTTTCCAAAGTGGCTGTATCAGTTTGCATTCCCACCAACAGTGTAAGAGGGTTCCCTTTCTCAACATCCTCTCCAACACACGTTGTTTACTGTCTTGTTAATTTTGGCCGTTCTAACTGGTGTAAGGTGGTATCTCAATGTGGTTTTGATTCGAATCTCCCTGATGGCTAGTGATGATGAACATTGTTTCATGTGTCTGTTAGCCAGTTGTATGTCTTCTTCGGAAAAGTGTCTGTTCATGTCTTCTGTCTTTTTGTTGATGTGATTATCTGTTCTGTGTGTGTTGAGTTTGAGAAGTTCTTTATAGATCTTGAATATCAGCCCTTTGTCTGTAGTGTCATTTGGGAATATCTTCTCCCATTCTGTGGGTTGCCTCTTTGTTTTGTTGAGTGTTTCCTTTGCTGTGCAGAAGCTTTTGATCTTGATGAAATCCCAAAAGTTCATTTTTGCTTTTGTTTCCTTTGCCTTTGGAGACATGTCTTGAAAGAAGTTGCTGTGGCTGATATCGAAGAGGTTACTGCCTATGTTCTCTAGGATTCTGATGGATTCCTGCCTCACACTGAGGTCTTTTATCCATTTCAAGTTTATCTTTGAGTATAGTGTAAGAGAATGGTCGAGTTTCATTCTTCTACAGATAGCTGTCCAATTTTCCCAGCACCATTTATTGAAGAGACTGTCTTTTTTCCACTGTATATTTTTTCCTGCTTTGTTGAAGATTTTTTGACCGTAGAGTTGAGGGTCCATATCTGGGCTCTCTACTCTGTTTCACTGGTCTATGTGTCTGTTTTTGTTTCAACACCATGCTGTCTTGGTGATCACAGCTTTGTTGTAAAGCTTGAAATCAGGCAACGTGATGCCCCTAGTTTTATTTTTCTTTTACAGTATTTCCTTAGCAATTCGGGGTCTCTTCTGGTTCCATACAAATTTTAGGATTGTTTGTTCCAGCTCTTTGAAATGGAATAACATGGAGGACATTGGGAGAAGGAGAGGAGAAGGGAGTTGGGGGAAATTGGAGGGGGAGATGAACCACGAGAGACTGTGGACTCTGAAAAACAAACTGAGGGTTTTGGGGGGGAGTGGGTAGAGGGGCTGGGTGAGCCTGGTGGTGGGTATTATGGAGGGCACGTATTGCATGGAGCACTGGGTGTGGTGCATAAACAATGAATTATGGATCACTGAAAAATTAAATTAAAAAAATAACCACAATACTTTATTATCCCTCAAAAATGATAGTAATTTCATATCTGTCCAGTGAGTTCACATGTCCCCAGTTTATTTGTTTTTGGTTTGATTTAAGATGCAACTAAAGTCCCTACAACTGTATTTGGTTATTATGTCTCCATGTCTCATTAATCTGTCTTAATCTGTAGTTTTGGATGGGTAACTTCCCAGAGCATTCTTGGTCCTATTTGTGTGAACCCAAACAATAACTAGCACTTGAACAAAACAAAGAGGTGGAGGAATATGAGATAATGTAGGGTTTCTCTTAGTCGGAGGAATGATTTTTATGTTTTTTCTCCCCCGAGAGGCATGACACTTTTAGGAAAGCTTGAGAACATTCTCGTATTTGTAGCCTCTCTCCTGCATTTCATTTTCCACCCTTCTACTGCAGACCCCTTCTTAGCCCTTGAAGTCTCTGGTCTCTGCTTCCTGTGGGATAAAAGTCTGCACTCGGGAGCCTAGCTTCCAGAGAAGCTTCTCCATCTTCCTTGAGCCAGCCTCACTCCTTGACACTTGTTCTCGGCCCTTCCTCTTTCTCTCAGTGTGGTCTATGTTTTGGCCATGCTTCTCTGGTTAATGTTCCCTTCCCCACATCATGCTGAGGGCTTTCTCTAAAATATACCTCTCTCTTCTTTCACCTGCGAAATTTTGCCTCATCCTGGAAGGCCCGCCTGAGAAGTCACCTTTTCTGTGAAGTTTTCCTCAACTACTTTTTCACCCAAAAGAATGATTCATCCTATTCCCCACTATGTCACCCATTGATACCTCTGTCTTATGCTGCTTGTCCCAGCTGGACTGGCTTTATCATTAGTTACGTGTTGCCGGGCTGGTGGGGGTCGGGTGGTGCTGGTAGGGGCTCACCCAAAGCCCTCTCCTCCTGGAAGGCAGCATACACCTATTCAGTACCTACTCTTAGAAGGGCCAACGACAGATTTTCTTTTTTAAAAAAATTTATTTATTTAAATAAACTCTACACCCAACCCGGGGCTTGAAGTCATGACCCTGAGGTTAAGAGTCGCATGCTCCTCTGACTGAGCCAGCCAGGCACCCCCAGATTTTCTATTATAGCTTTTCCATTGTGTGTTTTATTTTAAAATAATTTTATCAAGTAGGCCATTAAATATGGTATAGTCTTGAGCTGGGTTGATCTTAAACCAGGGAGTAATTACATTTTATTCTGCTCTCATAAGCACCTAGAAGATTTTGCTGGGAATATGGTGTGAAGTGTTTCTTGATGTGTCATTAATGTCGACTCTTGTTATTGACTTTGGATACTTCCCAGACACCAATTTCATGACTCATGAAATTGCAACAAAAATACAAAAGTCATCTTTGCAGATGCTGCTTTGCTGCCTGCCAAAACTTAGACATAAGGTGCAGAGGGAAAAGGGCATAACATTCACAGTTTGGGGAACTGATGCTTCTGTACGTGTATAATCTATTCATTGTATTTGTCATCAGGTTATCGTTTTTGATTTTCATGATCTCATTCTTTCAGCAAATATGTCTTGAATGATGACCATGTTCCAGACACCGTGCTTGGTTCAGTGGAGCTTGCAGTCTCGTGGGGAGGACAGACTTGCAGTAACACTTAGGGTAGGCACCAGCAGCCCGGAGGAAAGTGGCTACCTGTGCGCCAAAGCTGGTGCAGTTCCAGATGAGTTCCACAGGTGAATGGGAACTGGCCAGGTGCACAGGGGAGGGCACAGTGGGAACTGGGAGACAGGCCTAGTAGCATGGACAGCATGTCCCGAGAGCAGAGAGGTTGGAAATGGCCTGCCTTACTTCAGTATTAGCTATCATTTTGATTTCTTTTAAGATTTTATTTATTGACAGAGACACAGTAATAGAGGGAATAAAAGCGGTGGGAGTGGGAGAAGGAGAAGCAGGCTTCCCACTAAGCAGAAAGGCCAATGTGGGGCTTGATCCCAGGACTCTGGGATCATGACCTGAGCTGAAGACAGACGCTTAACGACTGAGCCACTCAGGTACCCCTATCATTTTGATTTTTTAAAAAGATTTTATTTTTCTTATTTGACACAGAGAGGGAAATCATAAGCAAGCAGAGAGAAAGGGGGAAGCAGGCTCCCTGCTGAGCAGAGAGCCCCATGTGGGGCTCGATCCCAGGTCCCTGAGACCATGACCTGAGCAGAAGGCAGAGGATTAACCCACTGAGCCACCCAGGTGCCCCTCATTTTGATTTTTAATAGGAGATATATTTACTGTACATAGTAGAAAATTCAAATAGCTCCAGAGTGAAAATTAAATGCTACCTTTCCTCTGATCCCTAGCTAACTCAGTTCCCCTCCTCAGAGATATCAGTGTTAACACCTTCATGTGTATATCCTTTTAGGGAATTTTGCTACATTTACAAACCTGAGATAGATTTTCTTTTTCATTTCCCATGTGAAAGGTAGCATGCTATACAACTCATTCTACACCTTGCTTTTTTTTTTTTTTTTTTTTTTTTTTTACTTAAAGCATTGGATATAGCACTGCTGTCTTCTTTTTAGGATAATGGCTACAGATTCCATTATGTGAAGGGACCACAATGTCTTCAGCCAGTACCCTTTGGAAGAGGCATTAGGCCTCTTATAACAATGTGCTGTTACCCATCTCGTGAAGCTGATTGGAATAAGTGAGCAGTAGTCCCAGAGTGCAGAGCTGACGGTCCTAAACATATTCACCTCTTAGTTCAGATTCTGTTAGCAAACAAAAAGTCTAGCATATTTGTAAAAGAACCAAATAGAATTTCAAGAAGCGAAAACTAGTAATTGACATTGCCGACTCAGTGGATAGGGTAACGAGCCGAAGAGAGAACTGGCAAACCAGACAGATGGATCTGAAGCAATTATCCCAACAGTGGTGCAGCAAAACGGAAGGAAACGACACCCAAATGCTCAAACGTGACACCGCGGTGACACATGATGACCAGAGCCACATTTGAACGTGGATGGCTCTCATAAGCGCATTCTGGGGTGATAAAAGCAAGTCACCGAATAATCCACATCACACATAATTCGAAGACATACAGAATGAAACAACATAGATCCACAATTACACTCTAAGGGCATAATAAACACCCTGTTCAGGGTAGTAGCTTCCAGAGGGTGGGATGATGAAGGCAAGTTCAGATCTGGATTGGGAAGAATATAAATGGTGCTTAGCTCTCTTGGTAAGGCGCTGTTGATTAAACTCAGTGATAGCCCCCTAGAGGTCTGGTAGACCACTCTTAGCCTGATAAAATCTTGTGAAGTATATTAAATACACAAAATAATGTATAAAACTGAAAAAGTGGAATAAACACTTTATTTACTGTCCAGCTTAAGAAACAAAAATTACCAGTTCCTTTGAACCCCCCATGTGTATTCTTTCCCAATTATATTTACTCTTTATCCCTTATAGGTACTATACTTGTATTTTTGAGTGTCTGATATATTTCATAATAAAGTTTTTTGTAGTCTTACTCTGGTTCACTTACTGATATAGGTCATCATCAATTTAACTTTAAATCTTTGTCCTTCTTTTTTTTGAATTGTTGTATCAATCATTTGAGTTAAAAAAAATATGTATTGTGTGCCTCTGATTGAATTTCTAAACACAATACATTTCAGCATTTTCCTGAGTAGGTACTGTTTTAAAAGCATTAATGAAAATTAATCTTTTGTCTGGCTCCATCAGTTCTGATCAGAGAGAACAGAGGTATGGTAGTTTCTTGGCTAGTGCCCTAGGAAAATACTTTTTTAAAAAAGATTTTGTTTATTCACTTGAGAGAGGAGAGAGAGAGCACAAGTAGTGGGGAGAGGGAGAGGGAGAAGCAGACTCCCCGCTGAACCGACAGCCTGACTTGGGGCTTGATCCCAGAACCTGGAGATCATGACCTGAGCCGAAGGGAGACACTCAACCATCTGAGCCACCCATATGCCCCAAAAATACTTTCTACAGAAGTCTGAGTTCATGCCGGGAGGGCAATATGGTGAAAGTCTCCTTTGGAAGATTAAGAGGAGTCATCATGATGGTGGTATAGGAAAAGAGAAGACAGAAACCATCTGTGGAGTGGTGGTTAAGGACCCTATGTTAGAGCAGTGGGACCTTAACTTCTCATCTGTAAAAGAAAGGCTTCCTAGTTGTGAGGTCAGGTGGGAGTTAGCTGCAAGGCTATTATTGGTAGTCTAGAGAAGCCCCCTGTGATTTCTCAGAAAGGCAGTATATTAGTCAGCTCGGGGCTGCTATTAACAAAATACCATAGACTGGGAAGCTTAAGAGAAATTTATTTCTCATAGTTCTGAAGGCTGTAAGTCTGAGATCAGGGTACCAGCATAGCTGAGTTCTGGTGAGGCCTCTCTTCCTGGCTCACAGACAGCCACCTTCTCGCTGTGTCCTCATGTGGCCTTTCCTCTGTGCATGTATGCATGGGAAGATGGAGCAGGTGTCTCTTCCTCTTCTTATAAGGCCACCAAAACTATCAGATGATGGTCCCCCTTAATGACCTCACTTAACCTCTATTTCCTCCTCAACAGCCTTTCCTCCAAATTTCAGTCCCGTGGTTGGGGTGACGGGGGTTGGTTAGGGCTTCAACATAGGAAGTTTGAGAGAACACAGTTCAGCCCATAGGAGATAATTTATTTTGGTTAATAGTCTTTGAATTCAGGTGAATTCTTAAATAGGTTTTGTTTTCTTTAATTTGCAAAAATATACCTTCATCAGTTAAAACTTTGGTGAGTATGGTTCTGTTCATTTATCAAAACCCCACCTTCTCACTTGCGTGTGTCTGTATATTTGCATTTATTTCAGTTTAAGGCTCAGCCATCCCTCAGTTACTGCAGTCACTAGAGCAGCAAATGTAGTTGCTGTTGTGTACTCCAGTTTCATGGCTCTCAAAGATAACTGTGCTTAGTGCGTTCGTTTATTTGCAATATTCCTTAACTTTCAGAGCCTCTAGGTACATAGATTCTATAATACGCCTCATAAAAGCCATTGGAAGGGTTTTTTTTAACCTGTGAGAGTACTTGAATTGTATTCATTAATTTGTGCCAAATTCTAAAGGCTAATAAATGTGAGTACCCTTGGATTTTATGGCAGGTAAGAGATTGAAAATAAGTAGTTGCTTTCTTGAAGTTCAGAACTAAGTATCTTTTCCTATAATTCACATAAGGTAATTCTTTTTAACAGGTGACTACTGTCTAATGTCCCCCTAGTCTACTGTCATTTATTGTGTGGCTGTCGTGGGTCAGATGCAGGAATGGCTAATGAGTGCTCACTGAGCCTTGCCCTTGTGAGAATTAGCGCTGGGTATATGGCGGGGATAGTTAAAACAACTTCACAGTGCAGTGCAGTCATTGCTCTGACAAAATGGTCACTATGAGAGACTATGTTCTGGAAATGCCTGGTGATCAGGGCAGTCACATACAGTTGTGTAGGTTGTGCACTGAACAATTCCAGGGAGCATCTTTCATGTGGAATTCTATGAGGGCATCCCTGATTGTGGAGAATCCAGTCCAGTCCTGAGGTATCAGGAAGGGCTTCCCTGCCTAAAAGAAGTGACAACTATATTGTGACTTGAAGGTTAAGTAGGGCTTAACCTTGTGAGGATGATTAGGAAAGACAGCATGCAGAGAGAATTGCAGGCAGAAGCTCAGAGGAAAGATTGATGAATTTATGTCAAAGAGTAGCTGGTGTTCATCTGAAAGTTGGCTTAGCTTTAAAGAGCAGCAAACAGGTCAGGAAAACGGGTGACAGTCCACTATAGTAACCTTTGTAGGCCTTTGGCAGTTGACTTGAATTTGATTAATGTGTTTAATTGAAGGGGAAATACACAAAACAGCTGTTAAAATATGTTGAGTGATGACTTAGCCAGAGGTACTGTCCTTGATTTTGGAAAATGGCAGAGTATGAGGCAGAAACAAATACATCATTTACCTGACCTAAAACAGAAAAACAGTACTATAATTTGAAAGGTCCTTAGACCTAATCCATGAATTTGCTGGCTTCCCAATATCTTCCACTCAGACATATCTATGAATTTCATTTTAAAAGCATTTTTAAGAAAATGTGTTTAAGAATATGGGTGGTGGGGCGCCTGGGTGGCTCAGTGGGTTAAGCCTCTGCCTTCGGCTCAGATCATGATCCCAGGGGCCTGGGATCGAGTCCCACATTGGGCTCTCTGCTCAGCAGGGAGCCTGCTTCTCCTCATCTCTCTCTCTGTCTCTCTGCCTATTTGTGATCTCTCTCTCTGTCAAATAAATAAATAAAATCTTTAAAAAAAAACAAGAATATGGGTGGTCATCTATACCATTGTTGTTCGAGGGGTTTAATTGGTGATACTCTATTCCCTACCAAAATTTTGAACCAATTGGGAGACAAAGGAACCAGGTCAAAATGTCTCATTGATTAGTGGCAGAGGTTGGAGAGTGTGGTTTAGGGGTGTGGTAATTATGGGATTACTGAGAGTGTAACCCTAGATCAGGCAGAAAGAATCCCTCCAGCCCTGGAAATGTTGAGCCAGCATAGGCCCCACCTAGAATATGGCAAGTGTAATCATCCTACACTTGGGTACCATGTTGGACTCCTCTAGTTGAAAGTTCAGTCATGGAGCCTAAGTCTCCCTCCCTGGTCCTAGATTTCACTGAAAGGCTCTTCTACTCTTTCATTCTACACTAGAATGAGGATCTTCATTTTATAAAGATTGTCAGAAGGGTATATGGTATATGGTCACGTGTGGAGAAGTGCTGTATGGCACAGCAAGGATGGAAAGGTTTTGGGGTGGCTTACCCAGGAGCTTCATGGGACAATACAATGATTTTTCCCATATCTGGTTTTATTAAGCAGATATCTAAGACCTAAGATCATTTTTTTTTAATTCCTAACTGTGACATTCCATATTTGGGAAACTACTTATAATTGATGGTCATCTTGAATCATAAAAATGTGTTCCATCTTGGCCTCAGTCAAATCTCTCTGGAATGTCACCTTCTGGAGAAGAGGGGCATTGGATTGGAGGTCAAACTCTTGACTGATGGGCTTGATTTGCACTATTTTAGTGTCTCATACACTGGTCAGGACAAGACAGAACTTGTGTCTTAATGAGCTATGGACTCGTTTCTTTCTTTCATCAGTCGTCCTCTATCGGGGTAGCATTACTGCCAAGCTGGCTATTTGGTGAGTCACAGATTTTCTGGTATATTAGCAAGAGTTATCAGCTGTGGAGCAACTGGAACTCTCACTCACTGCTTGAGGGGAAGGGGTTGGCACAAAATGGCATAGTTACTCTGAGAAATGGTTTGGCGGATTCCAATAAACACACACTTGCCCTGTGACTGAACATCCCCACTCTGGGTATTTACTCTAAAGAAATGAAAGTCCATTCACGTAAAACCTTGTTCATGGATGTTCAAAGCAGCTTAACTTGTGCTTGCCAAAAGCTGGAAACAAGCCAGCTATCCCTGAGCAGGGGAATGGATGAAGAAACTCTTGTATATTCATACAGTGGAGTCCGAGTCAACAGTCAGAAGGAGTGTTAATTCACTACTTGGGTGAATCTCAAGGTACACAGTTTCCCAAGTGGGAATAAAATTTGGCAGTTTTTAAAAATAATAAACATAAAAAATAATAATAAACACAGATTTACCATATGACCCGGAAGTTCCACTCCTGCATATCTATCCTAGAGAAATGAAAACGTATCTCCATGGAAACTTGTATGCAACTATCCAGAGCAGCATTATTCATAATAGCAAAAAAGTGGAAACAACCCAAATGCTTATTTGGTGAATGGATAAGCAAAATACGGTCTATTCATATGGTAGAATACTATTCAGGAGTCAAAAGTAGTGAAGTACTGCTACTTTCCACACAGATGAACCTTGTAAACATTACACTTAATGAAAAAGCCAGACACAAAAGACTACATACGTTATGATTCTATTTAGAGGGAATGTCCAGAAAAGGCAAATCTATTCAGGCAGGAAGTAGATCAGTAGTTGCCTGGGGCCGAGAGTAGGAAGGAGGAAGTGATTACAAATGGAAATGTTTCAAAATTATATTTACTTTCTTCATACACTGTGTAACTGGGTGTGGAACAAAGTGCTTTCTTTTCTCAGAATTTCAGATGATGCTTTTGAGCTCAGAACAACCCCCGTGTGCTCTAAACAAGCCCACAGTGGTAGCCAGACCGAACTGGTGATCATCTACTCCCAACTGCTCATACAGTGGAAGTGAGACCTCCTTAGAGAACAGTGCGTCCATGTACCTGTTCCCCAACTCCTTAACAAAGGCTTATTAATAGAGACATCTAAATATTACAGCAGGTGGATGGCAGTCTAGAATTACAGCTAGCTGAGCGTCGACTTGTTCAACTATCCTCCCAACAGCTTCAGTCACAAAAGCAGGAACTGGCACCTGACTCCTGGGGCCTAGTTTCTTTAATGGCCACAGGGGGTTTTTGAACCACACTTTGTCCAAAATTAAATTCCTTCCTCATACCACCAGTTTTTGGATGGGCACGTATATCTGCTGTATGTTGGGGGTGGGGGTTAGTCTTCCTTTTTTTTATTTTTTAAAGATTTTATTTATTTATTTGACAGAGAAAGAGATCACACATAGGCAGAGAGGCGGGCAGAGAGAGAGGGGGAAGCAGGCTCCCCGCTGAGCAGAGAGCCCGATGCGGCACTCGATCCCAGGATCCTGAGATCATGACCTGAGCTGAAGGCAGAGGCTTAACCCACTGAGCCACCCAGGCACCCCCTAATATCTTTTTTTTTTTTTGAAGTGAAAGACAGTAAACATGAACTTAATATCATAGCGATGACTCTGTTCCTTTGTGCCATGAACTACAGTGATAATAAATATGAGTCTAAGATGCTTGAGAAGTAACTCAAAGTCTACCTTGAGTTAGCAGTGTATCCTGTTGCTTGGTACCATTTTGGTCAAAACTATCAGGATGGTGTTGTCCTTGCTGTCTTCACTGTCTCCCATCTTTAAAACGGGCGCATTGGGCCCAGGTAGAGAGGGAAACGTTTTATCTGTCTATACAAACAGTATTCGTCTGTTAATAGCAGTCCTAGTATGATAGTGGTGGTTACTGGGAGAGACTGTGAGGGCATTTCCTGTAATTGAGGAATGTGTCTGCAAATATAAAACTCCTATAAGGAGAAAAAAACCTCCTGTTTCCCCTTTACACAGTACTCACACCCAACACTTCTGTAACCAGATGTGTGGGGATTTTCCCACACCAAGCAGTTCTCCAACTCTCACGTGGGTAGTCACTGAGCGGCCTATGATTCAACTCAATTCTCACACTACCTGGAGACGGCATCCACTCCCACAGGGTAAGGGCTCAGTCCCACAAGAGCCCCCCCCCCACTTCAGATGTCAATCACAAGTCCCAGGTGGTCACCTGTGCTTCTGGCTGACCAGCTACACATCAGGGGTTTCCATGACACCCTCCTCAGGTTCAGTCATTTGTAGAATGGTTCAAAGAACTCAGGAAAATAGTTTACTTATTTTACTGCAGGCTTATTATAAACGGATATAACTCAGGAACAGCCAGATGGAAGAGATGACTAGGGCCTAGGGCAAGGCATGAAGGAGGGAGTGCGGAGCTTCCGGCCGTGTGGGTGCACCACTCTCCCCGCGCCTCCACACCTTCACCACGCCAGAAGCTCTCTGAGCCTCCCGTTACTTCGGCATGGTGAATTAAATCACTGGCCATGTGATTAACTGTACGGCTTGCCCCCTCCCCTCCCTGGAGTTTTGGTTTGGGCTTTAGTTTTTCAACCCTGTAATCATAAGGTTGTTACTTTGGCAACCGACTCCCATCCTAAGGACAGTCCAGGAGCCCCCAGCCACCAGTCATCTTATTAGCATACAAAAAGACACTTATCTCTCCCAGAGGATTCTGAGGGCTGTAGAAGCTGTGTATCAGGAAATTGGGACAGAGGCCAAGTATACATTTCCTATTGTAAATGACAGTATCACGCCTCCTCTTTCATTAGAGTAGCAGCCATCTTGAAGGCCCTGGGCTAGCATGGCTTACCTTCTAGTTCCCTGCATCAATAATGAGGTAACCCATGAAGAAACAGTGAGTTACGGGAAACAGCCATTGATCTGGGAGGAGCACAGTCTGCTGCTGTAAATGATTTGCTTTGGTTTCCTGATGAAGACACTGCAGTTAAATGGTGTAACAGGTAGCCTTCAGACTCTGTGTTATGATGAGTGTCGAAGGGCCATGGAATCGTCTCTTGTCCTGTAAAGCTTGCTCAGAAAATCACTGCCTGACCAGGGAGTGAAGAAACAACAACAAAAACAGATAGGAGCTCCATGTGGCGTGGAGAGCAACCCAGAGAACCTTGAGCAGAGCCCCACTATGGCGACCTCATCACCGTCATCCCCAGTGAGGAGCCGCGGCTGCCACAGCTGGCCCCGGGCACCAGTCCCAGTGTTGTGACCCTGAGCAGCTGTGCCACCACCCAGCGTGGCTCTGTGGGCAGGATGGAGGGAGTGAGGGCCCACCGGCAGGGACAAAAAGGTCATCGTGACAAAAGTGTCAAGAATGGTAAAATGGTTCAGTATCAGAAACAGGTCTGGTTTCATCCGCAGGAATGACATGAAGCGATACATGAAGAGATACATGAAGCCATACTTGTACATGAGACTGTCATAAAGATAAAGAAGCCCCAGGAAGCACCTTCCCAGAGCAGAGGGTGAAGAAACCATGGGGTTCGATGTTCTTGACGGAGAAAAGGGTGTGGAGGCAGCAAATGTAGAGAATGGGGGGAAAGGAAGAGGACACCAGGCCCAGCTGTGCACACCTTACACCATACAGAAACCTTCTGAGTGTTTACCAGGGTCTTCCAGGCCTCCTGTGTAGGGAGAAGCAAGAAGGGCGTTGAGAACCAGGGTACAGGAGAAGAGGGTAGACGGGGACACACAGGATCCCTCAGGGTTAGAGACTGCGATTCTCTAGGACAGCCATGAAGGGGAGCAGGAAACATCAAGAAGGGACCCAAGGCCAGCAGCCACCTCAGTGTAGGGACCTCCCCAACTCCAGTTAGCAGCACAGACACCCAGGAAACCCTGCCGCCCAAGCTGGCCAAGAGACCGCAGCTGGGAAGTCCATTCAGAGGCTGAGCAGGGGAGACTTAAGTGCTGGCTTGCCATCTCCCATGTTATCCCGGTTAGTAACCCAACAAGAAAGAAGAAATGAATATGAAATGGCAGCAGGAAGACCTGAACCAAAGATTGGTGCTGAAGGCCTCAGGTGCTTGCCCTTTGACCTGATGACCAGAACGATCTTCATTATGGGGTTTTTGTTATTTGTTCCCTGAAGACAACATCTTTTTTTTGTGTGTGTGTGTGTTATTGACCAACATGTTTTTCTTTAAAGGCTGGCTTTTTCTCCTACACCTTTAAAGGTTTTGAAACTGTTTTATATCTGGTTGAGACTGTTGAGAACCTTGTTTTGTAATAAACTTTTATAATTTGATATTTTCATGAAGGTCAACAAGCTGCAAGTATTAATACAGATCTTTAATAATAATGATGATGATAGGGGCACCTGGGTGGCTCAGTAGATTAAGCCTCTGCCTTCGGCCCAGGTCATGATCTCAGGGTCCTGGGATCGAGCCGCACATCGGGCTCTCTGCTCAAGGGGGAGCCTCCACCCCCCCACCCCCCACCTGCCTCTCTGCCTACTTGTGATCTCTCTCTCTCTGTCAAATAAATAAATAAAATCTTAAATAATAATAATAATAATGCAGTACTGACAAAGAGTTTGGATTAAAGAACCGTATTTTTCTAAGGGCGCCTGGGTGACTCAGTCTGTTAAGCATCTGCTTTCGGCTCCTCGGGTCATGATCCCAGCATCCTGAGATCGAGCCCCACATCAGTCTCCCCGCTCAGCCAAGAGCCTGCTTTTCCCTCTCCCTCTGCCCACCCCCCAAGCTTGTGCTCTCACTCTATCTCAAATAAATAAATAAACCTTTTAAAAAAATCTGTTTTTCCATATTTCCTATATTGTTTGTTCTTCTACAATGTCTTGTGAGTTCTCATATGTCTTGGTGATAAGAGAGATTATAGAACATTATGCACAGAATATAGTAAATATAGAACTTTCTTTTTCCCATGGAACTTCCTCCATTAGTGGCAAAACGAGATGGGGAGCATGTTTACCATTCTGTCTTTTAATACCGCTAGCAAACAACAGAAGATAGAAGTCAGAAATCTTCTTCCTAAGAGAACCATAGAAAGTGTCTCATGGCAATTTATGTTTTCTTCACATATAACTCACTTTTACTGGAGCATGTGGGACCCCTGTTCAGGACCAAGGGAGCCACACTCCTTTGCTGTGGAATCCCATGCTTATCCACAGGTTTGCTGGGGTTTGTTCCCCCCTAATGGGAAACCCCACCTATGAATGGAATGAGACCTCAAGACTTGTAGCTCATTATTTTAGCTGTATCCTAGCCCACAGCTCCAAGAAGACAGCTCTACAGTCCTCAGATCAGGATCATAATAATTTGCACTGGAGTGTGGAGCTCCCCGAGAGACAGAATTACTTCCTTCATGACACCCAGCAGTTGAAATGACCTAAACAAAAGCATTTCTTTTCTTTCTGTCTCCATGCCCCCCACCCCTTCCTCTGGTGTGTGGCAAAAAGCAAGTTGCATTTTTAGGAGCGAGAAATTCTTGTGGCCTGGTCCTTGCTGGCAGATGGCCACAGGCCTGGCCTGAGGGCTCTTGCTGGTACAGATCAAAGCTTGGCAGTTCTGCTTTGTGCTGTCCTTGGCAAGAAAGGCTTTGCTTCTTATCATTCCATCTTCCTCCACCAGAAGCCCAAGAAACGAGAGACACGATCTCTTGGAGAAAATACTCAGTGCCATAATAACCAGGAAAGGTGCTGTCCAGCCTCATCCTCCTGGTGCAGGAGGGACTCATGCGGGACGATGTTAACCCTTTGGAGGGAGTGTGTATCTGCTTCTAAAATACACACTTCATGCCTGGGCTCTAAGATGACCTTTGCGTTTCTTACTTGTTGCAAATCGACCATGTCATTATGTTCTCTTTCTGTCCTTCCGTAGGCCTGACGGTGGGTTTTTTTTTTTCCCCTGCACTGTTTCAGGGCTCATCGTTGGGGTGATCTTGAGGTACGGCACCCCTGCCACCAGCGGTCATGACAAGTCACTCAGCTGTACTCAGGAAGACAGGGCCTTCAGCACCTTATTAGTGAATGTCAGCGGGAAGTTCTTCGAATACACCCTGAAAGGAGAAATCAGCCCTGGCAAGATCAACAGTGTGGAGCAAAATGACATGCTGAGGAAGGTGAGCTGGGGTGCACTCAGCCACTGGGGTCCTGACATGGTTTTTTACTTTCTGATTCCATGTTGGCCTCATGGAGAGAAATCCTTTCAAACTCCTGGAGCATGGGTAAATGTTCCCCGCTCCCAGTTTTGCTAGGAAGTTTTGGGGCTATGATGATGAGAAGAAAGAACCAGATGGAAACTTGAGCCTGTGAGCCTTGTCAGGATCAGGAGCTGATGTGGCCTGCCATGTTATGTAAGGGGGTTTGGACATCACCACTCAGCCTATCTCGCCACCCCCATCTCTCCTTTACTATGTCTCTTGCTATGGTTTAAGGATGGGGTTGTTTCTTTCTTAAAATAAGATGGGTTTTACTCTGGGCTCCTGAGTGGCTCAGTCAGTTAAGCATCTGCCTTTGGCTCAGGTCGTGATCCTAGGGTCCTGGGACTGAGTCCTGCATCGGGCTCCCTTCTCAGAGGGGAGTCTGCTTTTCCCTCTCCCTCTGTCTCTTCCCCCACTCCTGCTCTATTAGTCTTTCCCTCTCTCAAATAAAGAAATTAAAATTTTAAAAAGATTGGTTTCACTTTAAGCTCATTTATTCAGTGTTCCCAATTGTAAGTCTTAGTTCTTCCTGGTTCTTTTGCTGTATTCTACAAATATTTATTTAGTGCCCATTCTCATGGGTGAGTGATGCCAAAGGCTTAATGAATTTTTGGAGGGGAATACCTTGTTGTCTTAGAATTTGAGTCCAGCAACTGTTTCTCATTTGATGTCGAGAGTAGCTAGAATACACAACAAAAGGATCATATATCTCTTCACTCAGGTGATTTCCAAGAGAAGCAAGATATCTGTATTTTTTTAAAGATTTTATTTATTTATTTGACAGAGAGAGATCACAAGTAGGCAGAGAGGCAGGCAGAGAGAGAGAGGAGGAAGCAGGCTCCCTGCTGAGCAGAGAGCCCGATGTGGGACTCGATCCCAGGACCCTGAGATCATGACCTGAGCCGAAGGCAGTGGCTTAATCCACTGAGCCACCCAGGCGCCCAAGATATCTGTATTTATCCACATATACTCTCTAACTGTATAGACCCAGGCTTATCAGCAGGGAGACTTTTATCTAAGCTCTGGGCAATCTAGGCCTTAGGGAGCTTCTTTCATAAAGAACAAGGCTAATGTGTGCAAAGGCTTGCGGTCAAAGGCAGGATGTAGCCTGTGTTCCACAAATTAAATTCTTATTGTTTTTAGGATCTACCCTAATCCTTAAGAAAATTATTCTCAACCTGGAGCATTAAACATGTCCATCTTGTCTGTGTCCTTAAAGGCAGTCCTAGCGAACTCTTTGCCCTCAACCACTCATAAGAATGCCTGGGATTTTCATAAACATCTGTGAAATTAAATGCCACTGAGAAAGATACTCAGTGTAATCACCATGCTCATGGCTGTTTTGAAATGGCAGCTTGAGTCTGTAGTGGATAGGATGGGGGAGAAAAGGAAAAGAACTCAACCCATTTATATCTTTTAGATCATAATAGAAGGTGATGTTGACTTTTGCTCCTGTTACCTTTAGGAAAACGTTGATTCACATTCGTTCTGTTTAAACTTTGGCTGCATGAATCAAAGGTGGGAGAGCATACAAGGCTGAGATGATTGTTGTTAGCTGAGGGGAGAAGAGATACGCTGAGGTGGCTCCCTGCACAGTACTGGAGTAGCTGGCAGGAAACTCTCGTGCTGGTCCCATGTGACTGTTGCCCCAGCATCCTCATACTGGGTATTGTCCAAAGCCCCTTCTCATTCTGACAGTCCACATTTTTCATACCACCCCTGTCTTCAGCAAGAAGATGGAATAAAAAATTTGCGAGAACCATTTCTCCCAATGGTTTCTCGGTTAACATTTCCAGTTTCTGAAGAGAAATGCTGACTTTTTTTTTTTTTTTAAAAGAGACCGAGAGCAGTGTGGGGAGGGGCAGAGGGAAAGGGAGAGAGAGCATCTTAAGCAGGCTCCATGCCCAGCATGAAGTCCCCCACAGGCCTCCCTCTCATAACCCTGAGATCATGACCTGAGGCAAAATTAAGAGTCAAACATTTAACTGACTGAGCTACCCAGGCACCCCCTAACTTGACTTTTAATAATTAGAGTGAAGTTTTGAAATTAATTAATTAATCAATCTACCAACATAAGCAAATTATTTAGAAAGTTTGAGGGAAATATAGACTCCTTAATTCTTTTCTGGATGTGATAAGATTTTGCTCTTTAATAGTTTCAGAGTGGTTTCTGGGTATCAAGACTACAAAGTAATTTTAGTCCCCCTAAACTGCCGAATTTTCATGGTGATGTTGAGAAATCCACTAGCATTGTTGGCAACCCTGATCCAGGCCACATCAGGTCTCCCAAAAGGCTGACCACTCAAAAGAGACTTAAATTCAATAGAATGGTGTCAAAAGCCATTCTTTGGGAGGGTCCAGAAAATTAACCAATCATAACAGCGTCTTTTATTGATTTGAACCATCATAAAAGCTTGATGAAAATCAAGGTGTTTTTATTTCTCATTTAAAAAGCATTGGCGTGAAGCTTTCTGTGAGTCCTCACACTTGCACTGATCTGTTCCTTTTAAATAGGAAGTCGGAGTGCTGTGTGGAGAAGAACATGGCCTTCGACAGGGGCATCTGTGGCATCGCTCTTGTAACGAGTCTGCCATCTTTCACATTTATCTTATCTGCTTCGAACATTCAAACGTTTTAGCCATTGGCTTCAAATATTAAGCAGATATTATACCACCAACTGGTATCTTTTAAAAAAGATTTTATTTATTTACTTGACAGAGGGAGATCACAAGTAGGCAGAGAGGCAGGAAAAAAAGGGGTGAAGCAGGTTCCCTGTCGAGCAGAGAGCCTGATGCGGGGCTTGATCCCAGGACCCTGAGATCATGACCTGAGCTGAAGGCAGATGCTTAACCCACTGAGCCACCCAGCTGCCCTGCACCAACTGGTATTAAACTAGAAATTGACTTTTCTCCCTTCTCTTTTTTTTAAGCAGGCTCCATGCCTGACACTGGACCTAAACTCAGGATCCTGAAATCAAGAGTCAGATCCAGACAGCCTCCTCCTACCCTTGACTTTTTTTCTTTTTAAACTTTCAGGTAACGTTTGATCCAGAGGTCTTTTTCAACATCCTTCTGCCTCCCATAATTTTCCATGCTGGCTACAGTCTAAAGAAGGTAAGAGATTTTTGCCAGTATTTCTTAAAGCACGGGAATCTCTGTGTTAACGTACCTACATAATTTTCTGGTTTTTCCTTTTCCCACATTGCTTATTACTGTGTTCTGCACCCACTCAGAGACTATAGTTGTCTCATCATCCATGATTCATCTGTTTTAAAATCAGAGGTGCTCCTACGTCGCCAGTAGGAATGTAAACTGGCGTGGCCACTCTGGAAAGCAGTTTCATGGTTTCTTGCAAAACTGAAGTTGAAACTACCACACGACCCCATGGGTTTTTCCTGAGGATTTCCTCCCAGAGGAATGAAAACTCACGTTCCCCTAGAAGCCCATATTTCATTGCTCAGAGCAATTCAATTCATAATTGCCCCAGTCCAGAAACAACCAAAATGTCGCACTGTAGGTGCATGGTGAAACACAAGGCCATACCTCAAAGGTGTTAGGCTGAGGGACAAAAAAAAAAAAATCTCACCTCAGAAGGTCACGCACTATATGATTTCATTTTCATTTATATAGTGTTCTAGGCAGGACCAAAGTATAGGGATGTATAGGGATGGAGAACAAAGGGTGGGTCCATGAAGCTACCTATATGATAAAAGAACACAGAACCATTCACACACTTTGTCCCAATGTCGGTTTCCTGGTTTTGATCTTGTACTATGACTATATGAGGTCTAACTGGTAGAGGAAACCTGGTGAAGGTACACAGGACCCCTCCGTACTATCTTTGCAATTTCTGTGAATCTGTAATTACTCCAAAATAGAAAGTTTTTTTTTTTAAAAAGGCTATCCCTCTGTATCCTACTCTCCCTCCAGATTTAGGTTTTCTGGACCAAAGGGTATATCCTTTTTCTGACCGCTCTGGGGGGTTCCGGAAGTGTGTAAATCTGTATGGCAGTGATTGACACGTGACAGACAGGAGGTGATTTTATGGTTTTAAGTAATGTTATCCTCTATGTAAGTGAAGAATTTGGGAACTCTGTATCAGAGCGAATGGGTGATAAATAATTTGGTATCTTAAATAACTAATCTTAATGTATCATCAAGGTCATAGTTGTTTAAAATGAAACCAAATCACTGGTTGTGAAAGCCATTCTAAGGGCTGAGAAATACTCTAGGTTCAGCAGAGCCTTCCCTGTGTCAGCCTTATTTTCCCAGAAGAAAAACAAATAACAGGCTTTGCCAGTTACCAATTTAAGTTGTTTTTGAAATGCCAGTATTTTGGGCTATCTGCTCTTAGTTCAGTCTCTTTCCTTTTTAAATAGTCCTTACAGTGGCACCAAAATAGTGGTTCTTACAGGGTTTTGCCATCTGTAATTAAGGCTGCCATCATTTAAGCGTGTAATAACCATTCCACCACTTCGCTGTGGGTATGGAAACAGATACATTCAGACCCTTTGACCTATGCACATGTAGTTGTCATGCGGACATGAGCTTTTTTTTTTTTTTCTTTTTCCAAACTTGAAAAAGTATCATTGGAATCAGCTTCGATTTTGTGCTACCGCTCCGTTTGCTTCCAGGGCCCATTGTCAGGGACAGAATTCACCTAGAGAAGCCTTCATGTCTTGTGAACTCCTCCCACCAAACTCTCTCTCGGTCTCTCTCTCTCAGTCTCTCTGTCTCTGAGTCTCATGGTAACATTCACCAGTGAGGAATGGGAGGAGTAAAAATACAAGTCTTAGAATAGTACACCTTCTCATCCTGATCTGTCTTGGGTTCATATTCTTGAAGACTTTACCAGGGCTATGCCATCTCCTTTGTCTCTTTTTGCCATCCTGAAATGGAGAAGGAAAAGTAGGGCAGACTGAACTAGTCATGGCCATGGAAGCCGCACATGACCGGCCAATTAAAAAAGAAGATGAAAGACCTAGGATTCCACTAGTACCCAGGACTTAGGACTGGGAAGTGCTGTACTTTCCTCCCAAGAAGGGTGTGGTAGGAGTCGAGAAGGGTGGCTGGTGCAGTGAGTGTGATTCCCTGGAAAGACCCATTTTCCGGGTCTGGTGCTGCCATTTGGTGGATGTGGGACTCTGGGTGCCTCACACCGCACCTTCGAGCCTTAGATGCCTCTCATGCACAGTGGTCCCCCAAGCACCTTCGTGATGGGGTAGCTGTCACAATTGGATGGGCTCCTCTGTGTGAAAGTACTTCGTACTCTGTGAAGCAGAGAGTCGAGTGCTAAGTGTAGTAATACACAAGGAAGTGACAGGGTCTACCTTTCTTGCCAAGGCGTAAAATTCCAGTTCCTATCAACAAATATGAATGGCGATGGGTAATTATGTATGTATGTGTCGTATGTGTGTGTGGCATTTTAGAATATGTTATGGGTGTATTTGGACTGGCAGATTTCTATTCCTAATTTGTGTGCATGTGTATGTGTAAGTGCTTTTATTTATATGGGTCAAAGATATCTTTGTATATCAACAAATACACATTTAAGATAACAGTTTCAAAGGCTCTAGTTCATTATCACAAATCATTCAAATATCTATTGTTGCCCATTTAAAATATTTTCATTTGTTGATTTGCAAATAAATTTGTGATGGAAATCACCCTCACATGTGCCCTGGAACAATCTCTGAGATGAACAAGACCGCGAGAGAGTCACTGGGCAGTGTGGAGTCAGCTTCTCAGACGTGCGCACTGATACCAAGCCCTCCTCTCAGTGCGGGCCGGCCCGGGCAAAGGCACACATGTGGCACGGTGGCCGCGTGGAGGGGCTGGAGGTCTGGTGTCTGTGCACAGGCTGTCTGCTTCACTCTTCAGTGGGACCCTCTGGACCTGAGCATGGGGACTCGCTGCACAGACCATGAATGCTAAAAGCAGCATGCTCTATGTGCAGCCAACACTTGCACCCCCCTGCACACTGGGGCCACTCAGCTCCCCCGTACAACCACACTGCAGCCAGGAAGGCCTCCCAATGATGCTGGTCCTCCTGTACCCGCGGTCTCCTGGCCAGTCCTGCCCCTGGCAGGCCTGGGGGCTGTAGTGTGCACCTGATCCTGCCCCCCACTCCCTGCATCTGCACCGCTCGACCTCCCACAAGATTCAGATTCTCCGCAAGCCCGCAGACTAGGTCTCAGGTTCAGCTCTACCTGCAAACAGTCTGAAGCACAGACCCATCTTTCCACTAACATGTGCACTGTCCTCTCCAGGTGGGTCCTGGGCCTCCCTCATGCCCAGGTCCTTCCAGCCCAGGAGCTTGCACAAGGGCACCAAAGGGTGCAATTTTCATTGCCCCTTGCTCCCACACCCAGCCTGGGGACCAAATCCAGCATGTCCTAAAATTGAGATGCCCTCGAGCATGGCACTGGGGACCAGGGCCTTCTCACCGAATACACAGGGACAGTTAAGTCTCCACCAGGCTCTAGTCCGCACCCACTTCGTCCCTGGCCCCCACAAACACTACCAGATCTTTGGCAGCCCACACTCCCTGAGAACCAACCTCCCAGGAGGAGAATCTGCAGCTCTTACATTCCTGATTTTTTGTTTTGGAAAATATGAATATGAATTCACTTAATGGACTCAAACCACCTGTCAAGATGGTTCACCTAAACAAGAGCTGGGTGGCAAGGGAAAGCAATTCTGGTATTCATATCTGTCCCTGGATACGTCACGAGTTTCCTTGGTCTCACGTCTCTGTCTTCATAGACCCCTAGCCCTCCCTGATTTAAGCCCTTGATGGAGTTTTTAAAGGCAATTACGCTCACAGTTGTTGATTCTTTTTTTTTTTTTTTGAAATCTAGCTTTTTCAAAACATGGGTGGCTAAATACATTCACTTAAAGTAAAAGACTGCAGATAGTGACTCACTTAAAAGGCAAACATAACGTGTCCGTAATATACACAGGCAGCACCCTCACTTGGTGACTGGCGGTGTGACAAGCCCTTGAACAATTCTCTTCTGAGCAAGCAGCTTAGGGGCACTAGGCATTTCTTGGCACCTTCTTCAGAGCAGCAGGGAGGGCCAAGCACTGGGGAAGGCTGAAGTCAAGGCCCCATATCATCTACTTAGAATACAGGCCAGAGGACACCCACAGCACTCCATGTGGTCACACTTCCTGGTGGCTGCTTAATCCAGGCTGAGTTCTTCCTAGGCCCTGTCCTTCCCTGAGGCAGTCAGCAGGCACACTGGGACTCTTTTGCCTTTTAAAATTATTTTTTTTTAAAAAGACTTTATTTATTTATTTGACAGAGACACAGAGAGAGAGGGAACACAAGCAGGCAGGAGTGGGAAAGGGAGAAGCAGGCTCCCCGCTGAGCAGGGAGCCCAATGCAGGGCTGGATTCTGGGACCCTGGGATCATGACCTGAGCTGAAGGCAGACACTTAACTGATTGAGCCACCCAGGTGTCTCGCCTCTTAAAATTTTTAAATAAAGTATTTCCGGCCCCCGTCAAATTAGGATGTTTTGGGGGTTTTGTTTGTCTGGTTTTGTTAAATGGTTTTGATTGGCCAAATAAAACAGCCTGTGACTTAAGGAATAAGAACTGTGGCTTAGGGTCCCAGCAACAGGGATTTTCCCCATCACAGTATCCCACAAGCCTAATGACTTTATGAGAAGTAAATCTGTGTGTGTGTGTGTGTGTGTGTGTGTGTGTGTGTGTGTGTGTTAAGGTAACCAGTGGATATACAGAAGCATTGAGAGGATTACAATTTTTCCATCTCTTTCTGAATGATTGCTAAATCTTATATTGGTATAAATAGCTACAGATATATATATATATATACACACATACACACACACACACGCACACTTATAAATTTGCCTATCTTAAATGAAACTATTCTTCATTTCTCCATTTCCATCTCTATTGGCCCTCTTTCCCAGGCTCCACAGATTAATCAAAAAGAATATCAGGAGACACTTAAGATGCCTTGAGACCAGATACTTAGGACACAGTTTTCTGACACTGAATGAAGCGGAAAGCCCCTTAGGCATCACTTTCATACTTTATCAGTTTTAAACTCCTATCTGTAATGATCTTCTAAGGTTCACTAGACCTGGAAACAACTAGCTGAATCACTAGAGTAAAAGAGTAAAATAGTTTGGGTTAGATCTATGAAAATGGTCTACTTACACACACACACACACACACTTTCTCTCTGTCTTATTGTAACTTAATATAATCACAGTGGTTTTCTCTGAAATTTACTAAGCCCTTGCATGCTTACTCAGTGATTAAAAGCACAATGTTTATAGCTCAATAGCATTATTCTAGAGTAACTTCAGTTATTACTTGTTACAGTGGAAGCCATAAGTAAAATTTCACTTTTAAGAGACTTTTGTTGTGTTTCTTATGCTCAGTATCAAAACTCACAATGGGATTCCTGCCTCTTGTTTTATTCAGAGACACTTTTTCAGAAATCTTGGTTCTATTCTGGCTTATGCTTTCTTGGGGACTGCCGTTTCCTGCTTCATTATTGGGTAAGTTAACTCTTTGTCAGTAATAAAATTAACACACTTACCAAAGAGATGAGATCCACATGGGTCCGAGAGCCCCGTGTTTTCCCCAGCTATACTGAGATGCAGCTGACCAATCACATTGCTGTGAGTTTCAAGTGGACAGTGTGTTGAATTGATATATTTATAAATTGCAAAATCATTACCACCATAATATTCGCTACCACCTTCATCCTGTCACATAGTTACCATTTCTTTCTTGTGATGAGACCTACTCTCTTAGCAAAATTCAAGTATATGACACAGAATTATTACCGACAGTCCTCATGATGTACCTCAGGTCCCCAAACTTGTTACTATTCTAACTGGAAGTTTGTATCTTTTGGCCAACATCTCCCCATTTCCCCCATCCCCAACCCCTGACAACCAGCAGAGTCCAGGATTTCGATGTTTAGGATGATGGTGGTTAAGATCTAGAGCCACGTCATGCAGTGTGGTAGCTGTTAGCCCTGTGTAGCTATTCAAATTAAGATTAAGCTAATTAAAATGAAATAAAATTTATACCTAGTCCCCAGATCTTGTTTCCTGATAACATCCTACAATAAAAAGAACCAGGGGACCCTTGCAGAAATGGCTGATTTTAGGGCTAGGGCAGCAAATATACAAGATAAGAATGGAGCATATCGTCAGGCCAAGAAATAAGGAAGCGCCCAGAAAACAAACAAACAAAAGGACATGGGGCGTGTCAAAGAGGCGCAGAGCCAACCTGAAAGCTCCCCTAAGGCCAGTGGCCAAAGAACGACAAAATAAATAACATTGTACTGGACCCAGACTATAAAGTAAACATTTGAGTCTTGACCGATGTTAATAACTGATTGGATGAATAAATACATGGCAGAGAAGTGACCCATCTCCTGCACAGAAGAATTCCAAATAATTTATGTCGACCCCCGGCCCTGCCAGAGAGGGAGCTTACGTCCCCTCCTGCTTTGGTTGCAGGCTGTGCTTAGTGACTCTGTCCCACCAAGGACAGCAGGGGAAAAGGAGGAAGAGAGTGTAGCTTGCTGGTGGGGAGAGCCTGACAAACACCATGTTGGCTAGATTATCAAGGTCAGCAGCCATAGTGGCAAATCATGCTGGGATGCTGCCCCCTCGGTGTTTGTGATGAGAGTGGCACTTTCCATCCCCAAAACACGTCACCTTGGTGTAATCGTGAGAAGGAAAGATCAGCCGAGTCCAAGTGGGGACACATTCTACAAAATACGCTACCAGTATTCCTCAAAACTGCCAAGGTCATCAAAACCACGCAAAGTCAGAGAGACCATCCCAGCCAAGGGGAGACTACAGAGACACGATGACTAAGTGTCATGTGGGATCCTGGATGGGATCCTGGAATAGAAACGGGACATTAGGTAAAAGCTCAAGGAAATTGGAATAAAGTATGGACCTTATTTACTTTTTAAAAAATGAGCTAGAAAGCTGGAGGAGATAAAAGGCCAAGGGCATTTTGTGTCATCAAAATAGGAGAGGCTTGGACTTCGTCCTTTAAGAATG
Organism: Mustela nivalis; assembly: GCF_964662115.1. Lineage (NCBI taxonomy): Eukaryota > Metazoa > Chordata > Mammalia > Carnivora > Mustelidae > Mustela > Mustela nivalis. The sequence goes on from NC_139040.1 coordinate 93,342,750, forward strand.
ACAGATTAGCTAACTGGTATTACTGGCAAGATGGGGAAAGATTGCCAGAGAGCAGCCCAGCACCCAAGTCTGTTTATGGTCAAAGGAAATGGACAGGCAAGTGTAGTTTCAGGGAAAGTCTGAAAGGAAGGGGAAAGAAGCCTTCGACGAGCAATAAAAGGCAAATCACATCTGTCCCACAGAGTTACTGGGAATCAAAGTTGAACTGTTTAAGTGTCTGGAACAGTGCCTGGCCCCCAGTATGGAAGCATTGAGTTATACCTATGTACTGTCCAAAGGATTCCATTCTGGAAATAGTTCCTGAGCTCCCAGCTTAGTCAGTCTGTTGCTCTCGGTGCCCAGGATACAAAGGTGAGCCAGAGTGGTCCTGACTGGCAAGAATATTATTATTAGAGTGTTAGCTGTAGGGTACAGTGAATCCATTCTGGGGTTATTTTTACTCCCCTAACCCCTGCAGCTGCCCTCCCCCCACACCCTCACTGACATGCACCAGGCCTTTTAACACTAATCACTCCTCCCATTTTGTAAGCTCTCCTGTAGGAAATGTGCTCCGGCCAAGTGGAAATATTTAACTCAGGAGTCTATCTTGGACCATGTCACATCCTGCATGGCATGAGAAGGGCCACCGCTGGCCTGCCCCAACCCCTGCAGAGAAGGCAAGGCTGGATACACCGACGGGTGCACTGAGATTTTACTAGGACATTTACAGCGTTTAGTTCCTTTTTCCTTTGTTTTCTTTCTTTCTTTTTTTTTTTTTCAATAATTCTTGGCAAAGAAGTTTGGTCACTTGGACCTTCACAGCCTGCCCATGTTTGTTTTTCTCTCTAACTCGTCCAGCTCTCACTCCTTTGCACAGCTTTAAACACACCGCCTTACAATCCCGTCAGTTTTGTTCAAGCCGTTGAGTACACACCGTGAAGCGCGCTTTCCCTTCCCTTCCCCTCGATTACCTGGTGGCTTCAGAGGCCTTAAGGTTGTTGCTAATCGAGGGCCCTACTTGATAGTTGGAAGTAACCACGGCTTTAAGAAATGGAGTGGTGTTCACATGTTTCAGCAAGAGGTTGTTAATGACACACCATTACTTGGTGCCAAAGTCTTATTTGCACGCGTTCCTGGTAAGTGTCCAAGGACAGCAGCTGCCCAAGGTTTTCACTGATCACCCGTAAAGTGCAGTACTGGGGGCTGCTCTGCTCACATGTGAGCCAGTGTGCTCCATGAGGAGGGTTTTCGTTTTCTCTTGTCACACACTCTCCCTCCGCTCCTTACAGAAATCTCATGTACGGTGTGGTGAAGCTCATGAAGCTCGTGGGGCAGCTCTCGGACAAATTCTACTACACAGACTGTCTCTTCTTCGGAGCCATTATCTCTGCCACCGACCCAGGTATTCGGCATTTTTGGCTTTGTCATTGTGACATTCCATTATTTCAATCTTAAACCATTCAGAGCAACCAGTAATTTTGGTCACAGTAGGGAGACTGTACAGTCAGCATGGAATGGCGGGGGAGGAGATCAGGAAGTGGTCTAACAGTTAGATGGCTTTATGAAGGGTATGTGTTTCCCTTTTGTTTTTACTATTATTATTATTATTATTATTATTATTAAGATTTTACTTATTTGAGAGAAGGAGAGACCACATGTGTGTGTGCACATGTGCATGGGCGGTGGGGGGGGGAGAGTCAGAAAGGGAGAAGCAGACTCCCCGCTGAGCGGCAAGCTAGATGTGAGGCTCGATCCCAGGACCCTGAGATCATGACCTGAGCCAAAGGCAGAGGCTTAACCCATTGAGCCACCCAGGTGCCCCTTTATTATTTTTGTGTTGTGCTAAAAAATACATAACGAATTTTACCATCTTCATCATTCTTAAGTGTGTACAGTTCAGCAGTGTCTGTTCACACTGTTGTGCATTCAACCTCCAGAACCTTTTCATTTTGCAAAACTGGAACTCGGTATGCATTAGACAGTAACTCCCCCATTTCCACCTCCCTCCAGTCCCCAGCAAGCACCATTCTTCTCCCTGTCTCTGTGAGTGTGACTATGGTAGCTACTTTATAGAAGGTGGAACCGTACAACACTTGTCTGTGTGTGTGTCTGGCATGTTTGACTCCATGTAATGTCTTCACAGTTCATCTGTGCAGTAGCACGTGTTGGGGCTTCCTTCCTTTTCCAGACCCAATAATATTCCACTGCGCATCTGCACCACATTCTGTTTACGCATCTGTCCACGGTGGACACTTGGGTTACTTCTGCCTGTATCTCCCTTTTGTCTTTCATTTTTGAATGTCCAATATGGCCATAATTTTTACACTTTGACTATCTTCTTCCTCAGTATTGTGCTTTCGTCTTCATCGAGGAAATCATATCATTTCATATCATTTTCATTTAAATAAGACCTTTTCTTTTTTTTTAAATTTTATTTATTTATTTGACAGACAGAGATCACAAGTAGACAGAGAGGCTGGCAGAGAGGAGAGGAAGCAAGCTCCCCGCTGAGCAGAGAGCCCGATGTGGGGCTCGATCCCAGGACCCTGAGATCATGACCTGAGCCAAAGGCAGAGGCTTAATCCACTGAGCCACCCAGGCACCCCTAAATAAGACCTTTTCTTAATGTACTGTCCTTTGTAAACTCTTTTTTTGCTCAGTGTTCCTGCATAACAGCACACCGTGGCCTGGTTCCGATTCATAACTCTCTGACCTTGTACTTTCCAAGTGTCAGTCAAACTATTTCTTCAAAGTGGAATCATTATATTCCTGCCCCGCTCTGCAGCTCCAGAACAAACAAACAAAAAAACCTCCCTTCTCCAAGTTGGAACCTACAATTAAATCAGTTCACATAAAGCAGTTCTAGCTAGTCCTTCCTCTGATGTCAACCACTGAGAGGACATTGTAGGCAAAGAACGTACAGAGAAAAAGATGGTGCTGTCCCGGTAATGGTGGTGCAAAGGCCTTCTCACCATCGGGGTGCCCTCTAACATTCTGGATAGTAATGGTTTTAAAAATACTAAGAATCTCCCCACCACACAACTGCACCATGCCTCGTGGGGAGTCCTCCAGATCAGTGCAATGATAGACATGGTCTGTGTTCTGTGCTCAGTCTGGTATGGCAGCCAGTAGCCACATACGGCCACTGAACCCTCGAAATGAGGGGTAGTGCAACTGAAGAACTGACTTTTAAATTTTATTTTGTGTTAAGTAATTTGAATTTAGATAGCTACACATGCTGGGGCTGACAGTTGTGTGGCTCTGAAAACTGCCACTGTTCCAAAAACCATTGACCTCTCTTACTGCCATACTTTATTCCAAACACTAAGTAAACTGGTATCAAAGACTTGGCTGGTTGAAGCACCCTGGGTTTGGAAAAAGAGTGCCGGGGGCACCTGGGTGGCTCAGTGGGTTAAAGCCTCTGCCTTCGGCTCAGGTCATGATCCCAGGGTCCTGGGATCAAGCTCCACATCGGGCTCTCTGCTCAGCAGGGAGCCTGCTTCTCTTCCTCTCTCTCTGCCTGCCTCTCTGCCTACTTGTGATCTCTCTGTCAAATAAATAAATAAAATATTAAAAAAAAAAAGAGTGCCGGGAGGTGGAGTCACAGGTGGAAGTTTGAGTCCGAGACCCTCCAGCCACTGACCAGGTGGGCCTGTGCACACCTTCTCTCCTCCGTGTCAGTTTCCTCATTCAAGAAGTAGGATTAATGATACCTATTTCCCAGGGCTATCATGAACATTAAATGAACGAACACATGTAAACCATTTACCATAGCATCTGCTAATCACGTCGGTCTCTATCCACATCTGGCTTAGGCAGAGATTTCTAAGACAGGTGTTTAGTCTCTCTGAAAACTATACTCATCTGTAACTTAAAAAAAAAAAAAGCTTTTTAAAAAAAATTTATTTGAGAGAACAGGGGTAGAGGGGCAAAGGGAGAGGAAGAGAATCTCAAGCAGACTTGCTGCAGAGCAAGGAGCCCAGTGTGGGGCTCAATCTCGCCACCCTGAGATCACAACCTGAGCTGAAACCAAGAGTCAGATGCTTAACCAACTGAGCCACCCAGGTGCCCCCTTGTCTATAACTTTATCGCTAACTTCTTACACTAGTACCACCATTAAGCAAAGGGAAGTTACTGTCATATAAAGTTCACTGATGTTGTTTTCTGACCTATTAGTATTGCTTCATTTAATTGGATAGAAAGGCTTATTTTTTTTTCAGATTATCTTCCTAATTGTTTCCTTCCCTTTAATGCATCCATGCTGTGGTAGAAATTAATGGAAGGCATCACCATGACGCAGCGTTGTTATTTGGCCTGTGAAGATTGGCACAGTAAGGGTTTTATGTAAATGAAAGTTTTAGAAGGTTGAAAGTTTAAGCTTATTAAACACCAGAACATTAACTTTAACTGCTTTTTAATGGAAATCTTTCTGAAATGTGGACTGTTTTTGTAAATTAAAAGCCTTTTACCAACTTCCTAAAAATCTATCGTTTGAAAACTTGGGCCATAAAAGAAATAAAAACTTGAGTGTAGAGTTAGAAGGGGCCAAAAGACCAGATTGACTCCTTGTGTCTGCTACATCAAACCAAAATTCTGGTATCGGTATACGTAGTGGTCTTGACTGATAATGAAGAAATCCGAGTCCTTGTCCCTGAGTACATCACACTGGGCTCGAGACACCAGTCTTCCGGTCTTCCTGTGGAAGGGGACACCATATGTGTGCGGTTGTGTAGGCAGCTCTGTGACTTGCAGCCACCTTTCTTGTGTGGTTATGTGTTGGGGCGCCACATGGACTGTTACTTTAGACAGACCTACAGCTCAGCAGAGGAAAATGTACATTTCCCACCCAGAGCACATCTCCAACAGTCACCAGAGAAAATGACTCGCTCCTCCTTGCCGTGCATCACGAGGAAGTGGTTCCTCTCATTTTGATTCTATCACTTTTACGCCCCTCGACTTGACCAGGCCTGCTCATGGGCTTGTCAGAGAGTAATTCTCTAGTTGTGTCACCAGGGCTGCTTAGTCTCTTGCATATCCTTTGTGACTTTGTTCCAGTATGCCACCTGCCTACACTCTCTGCCTTTACTTATTCAGCTGCTTGCTCCCACAGCTCTTGAGTCAAGCCTGGTTTGTACGTAATGATACTCGCCGCTCGTTACTGAGTGTTGGCAGGTGCTAAGTGCTCTTCAGTACACAGATGAAGTGCTTGGGGACAACTTCATGCGTTGAATGAGCAGATTCAGGTTCTTGAATTTTCCTTCGTCCTCCATCTGCCCTCTTATTTTTTCTCACTACTTTCCAGAAAATGCCTTTATCAGAGATCTTCAGGCAATTACCTGGCATTTCTTAGTCCCTGTCTGGCTAGAAACAGCCCTGGTGACAGCTCTGTCTGATTTCAAGGGTCCCTCTGTGGGGGGAGCAGCCCCTTTACTCTCTACCTTGAGAAGCCACTCACCCAGTCTGTCACCCCCTCCATCATCTTCCAGTTGTCCCCACATACACTGCTTCTCTTGCTCAGGCACAGCCTGGCTCAGGAGGGGCACACGGGGGTCCCTGCATTGTTCTATGAAGGGATGGGCAGGGAGAATGAGAAATTGAAAATCAGAGGAACCAAATTAAGACCGGGACCGTGTAATTGTTCATTGCTATGAGTATTAACTCTGTAAGCTGTAAGCAAGCCTTTCTTGTCACAAGTTAAGTGAGCTAGCTGTACATCTTTGTTTTGTTATACTACTGCTAACTGTAGAATTGCAGGAAAATGGTGTTTAAAGTCAAAAGGGCTCTTGAAAATCATGGCACTCAAACCCCCCCTGCTTCACTAAATCTTTGGACTTGGCTGTGAGCTAAGTTCTCATAGCCTGTTGGTGGCTATGTGGAATGGCTTCTGTTTTCCCCTCCAGATTAACTCACCACCCTTCTCCACCCTCTTTTGGGCTCCAGGAGGCTGATTTGTATGGAAGATTCCAAAGTTTCCTTTGCTGTCTGGTTTCCCATTGGATTTGTCCAGAGGGGAGCACCAGTGGGCAACTGGAAGGAGGATAGAGATGCAGGGTCCTTGATCAGGGGACACTGATCCTATCAGGGGACCCTCTCTGCATGGCTCCTGGCTCAGGCAGTCATGCCTTCTCTGGACCCTCTGGGCCCAGGTATAGTATAGGATAGTCTCTGTTTTCAGCAATACATACTATCTCTCTCTTGTGGTTTTTCCCATACTCTGCCCACATTTCCATAAACACTCCCTTTGTTAAATACTTCTCAAATTGCTCAGTTTAAGGGTCTTATTTCTCTCCTGCCAGGACTCTGACTGATAAAGTCCTGGGTCCCAGGTCTCCTGGGTTGCCAGGCCTGTGTTCTGTTCATTGAGATTAGCCTCCACCAGACTTGAGTCCCCAAGTGACTGGTGTGACCAGAGGCTCCAGTACCAAGTTCGGGTGGACATGTCATATGAGCAATGGCTAAAACTTCGCTTGGGTTCAACCACTGAGATTTTGAAAGTTTCTACAGCAGAAAGCAGCCCATCAGACAGGGCCTGTTTTCTCTTCTCTGAATTAGGGGAAATGATAGTACTACCCACCTAGGGGTGAGGACTAAAAGAGGTTATAAAACGTTTGTCATAGTGCCTGCTTTTTGATTAGTCCTTAGTAATAATTGTTGTTATTAGCATTGTCAATTTTTCATCAATATTGGGTTAAAACATTATAATTCTTTTTTTTAAGATTGTATTTATTTGAAAGAGCAAGCCTGAGCAGGGGAGGGGCAGAGGGAGAAGGAGAGAGCCAAGAAGACTCCCCGCTGAGCTGGGAGCCCAGTGAAGGGCTCAATCCTAGGACCCCTCAAGATCATGACCTGAGCCAAAGTCAGATACTTAACCAATTAGGCCACCCAGGTGCCCCCAAATAAGATAATTCTTATGTCACATAATGCTAAACTAGTAGAATAAAGGTTTTATATTAGTCTGGTTCTTCAGAGAAACAGAATTAATAGGGTGTGTGTGTGTGTGTGTACACACATACGTGTGTGGAGAGAGAGAGAGCAAAAAAGTAAGAAAAGAGATCAAGTGAATATGAAGAAGTGGCCATATGACTGTGGAGGCTGAGAAGTCCCCAGATCTGCTGTCTGAAGGCCTAAAAACTGGGAAAGCCAATGCTGTCCTTCCAGTCTGGTCCAAAGACAGGAGGAGACCGTTCTCCCAGCTGAAAGACGGGAAGCAAGAGCAAAGTTTTCCTCACTCAGCCTTCAGCCAACTGGATGAGTCCTACCAACAACGGGGTGGGCAATCTGCTTTACTGAGTCTTCTGACTCAAATGTTAATCTCATCCAAAACCTCACAGACAAACCCAGAATCATGTTTAATCAAATATCTGAGGCCTCATGGCCTAGTCAAGTTGACAGATAAAATTCACCCCCACAGGTTTTATGGAAGGACCCACGGATACTGTTCATATAATAGATACTCTAGAAAATAAGAATTTTTTAGCCAAATCCCCAAAGATTTTTCCTTTTGTGTTACTTGATAAACTGTATTTAAGGATGGATAAAAGAGACTGACCTTGTGTCTTGTGTTATGAAGATAACATGTCCTCCAGGAAGTATGCCTTCTGGCGATGCCCCCCATAGTGATTCAAGCATGTGGATGTATAATTACCGGAGCAGCCTCGTGACAGAGTCCTCATCTTTCCTATCCAAGCTGTTCTTTGCTTCCTCGCAATAAATGAATGAAACTTTTTGAAAAGGAGAGAATGATGGGAACAGTGTAGTTTTAGAATCTTCCTTAAGCCCTAATAGAAAAGGAGGAAGCAGGACAGCAAAAGTAAAACACAGGGATACAGCTGGTTGACAGAGTACGTATGGGTCCCCAGATATTATCTGCTGGGGTCAGACCACCAGCAGCGGTGAGACGGGTCGGAACTGCAGCTGTGCAGGTGGAAACGGGGAACTTTCCCCCAAGTATTCACGCTCAAAAGGAAGGGTCCCCACTCAGAGTAAAGAACTTGGTAGGTATTGGATAGCAACAGTGAAAGCTGGGATGCACTACACAGGCTCCAATCTGTGGGTGACAGTGAGGACACTGGAGGAGGTGTGAGGCTGCTGAGGTGACCCGAGCCCTCAGGGCTCTCGAAAAATACCCAGTGAAAATCTCTCTGGAAGGACAGAGCCACTCCCTGAAAAGGAACTGCTAAGGACCACAGACCCTGCGTAACAGGGCATCAAAGGAGAAAGAAAGCTCAGACACCCATGGAGAAAAGAGACCAGAGGAAGTATTTCGTGAGTATTAAGGGTGGCTACGCTTGGAGGCCACATTTTCAGTATTTCAATGTAAAACCAGCAGAGGGAGCCCTAGAGCCATGAAACGAGGAAAACTAGTCTGGGTCTTCCCCTTCCCACCTCCCTTAAAATGAGCAGCTCGAAGTGGATTGAGATCCTACTTCATGCAACCATACTGTAAGAAAAAATGAGAATAGCCCCTCTGAAATAATAAAGTTGCAGATAAGTAATATCAGCAAAATAGGGTACCAAAGCAGAATATTACTAATATTCCGATAGAAGCTAAAGGAAATTCAGGGGGTACCTGGGTGGCTCAGTTGGTTGAACTTCGGACTCTTGCTTTCTGCTTCGGTCGTGATTTCAGAATCATGGGATCGAGCCCCGCATCGGCTCCGCATTCAGCACTGGGTCTGCTTGTCCCTCTCCCTCTGCTCTCCCCTGCTCTGGTAACTTGCTTGTGCTCTCTCATTCTCTCTCTCTCAAATAAATAAAATCTTTTTTTTTTTTAAAAAGGAAATTTGGAAAATGATAGAAGTTATGAAAGCGCTGTGAACATCAGGATTGGAAAATTCAGAACTGAGAGGAGTAAACAAACGATAGGCATCGTGGATAGAGTTGACAGAAAGGAGCAGATGAGGAGCCCAGGCAATAAACAAGATGTAAAAAAAAAATTTCAAAAACTCAATTTAAGGGCGCCTGGGTGGCTCAGTGGGTTAAGCCGCTGCCTTCGGCTCAGGTCATGATCTCAGGGTCCTGGGATCGAGTCCCGCATCGGGCTCTCTGCTCAGCAGGGAGCCTGTTTCCTCCTCTCTCTCTCTCTCTCTGCCTGCCTCTCTGCCTACTTGTGATCTCTCTCTGTCAAATAAAAAAATAAAATCTTTAAAAAAAAAAACTCAATTTAAAAATGGACAAAACCCAAGCAGTAGTGTCGGGGAATAACCTTGGGTGATCAAACTGTAAGGAAATGCAGGAAAATGATTGCTATAAAACGAGGTTGGTGGTTACGTTTAAGTAAGAGAAGGGGCTTGAAATTAGGATGCAGCATAGAGGTGGGCTTCTGCTGGCAAAACTCCATTGCCTGCACTGGGTGATGGCTAAAAGAGGGGTTAGCTTGTAATAACTCACAAAGGTAAAATATTCGTTTGGTTTTGTTTTCTAATTGTGTGTGTTAGTAATGCCTTTGGTTGCAAATAATGGAACAAGCTGGTTCATAGGAGCTTAAATAGAGAGTTGTCTCTTTTAGCTTACGTCCCTCAGCTGGTGGCTCAGCTCCCACGGCAGTCAGGTGTCTGGGCATCCCGTCTCTCCAGGGCACTGCCCTTGTGTTTCAGATGCATATTTGTTGCCCACTGGAGGCGAGATGACTGTGTTACATCCATCTGTCCACTGTCCTCCAGGCAAGAAGAAGTGATAATCACTGCAGGAGAAGCTGGGGAGGCGAGCTTTTAGTTTTTAAAGTCCTTATGGTAGAAACGAATGAAGCAGAAGGTGGTTGGGCGTGAGTGTGGAGAGGAGCCTGCCTGCCTGCCTGCCTGCCTGCTGAAACAGTTGTTTATCTGGAACAGTGGTACTTCACCAAGAGGGTGGTTTGTGCCCCTCAGGATACATTGGCAACGTCTGGAGACACATCTGGCTGTCCCAGTCAGCCGGGAGCATGACGCTACTGGTATCTAGTGGGTAGAGGCCAAGAGTGCTTCTGCACATCCTACAGGGCACAGGGCAGCCACCCACAATCAAGAATCCACTGGCCCCAAATGACCGTCATGCTGCGGTTGAGGGACTCTAAAATGCCTTCACGGGGACAGGGGGTCCAGACTGATGTAAATCATTACATTAATAATACTAACACATTGTTTGTCTTTTTTTAAAAGATTTATTTATTTACTTTTAAGAGGGTGAGAGAGATGGTGAGGGAGAGAGCGAGTGGGGGAAGGGGCAGAGGGGGACAATATCCAAGTGAACTCCTGCTGAGCGCAAGCGCTCTGGGGCTTAGTCTCACCATCCTGTGAGATCAGGACCTGAGCCAGAATCAAGTGTCAGACGCTCAACTGACTGAGGCACCCAGGCGCCCTCATTATTTGTCTTTTTACTTTCATTTTTTCACATGTGTCTAGTGGAGTAGGGTTTTCCAGAGGCTGCATAACATGCGCTGTTGACTATCTGTTGGTCAAGTGCGGAAAGAGATAAGAGAACCATCAGTCTTCCACTAGTCTAGATACTGAAGAGATCTGAAAAACTATCAAACAAATGGCTCTCTTCTCACTGATTTTTTTTTTTGTTTTGGAAAATATAATTATTTTTCATCAAAAATATGTACGTTAAGGGGTGCCTGGGTGGCTGAGTTGGTTAAGCATCTGCCTTCGGCTCAGGTCATGATCCCAGGGTCCTGGAATTGAGCCCCAAGTCAGGTCCCTGCTCAGCGGGGAGCCTGCTTCTCTGTCCCTCCCCCCACTCATGCTCACTGGCGCGCTCTCTCTCTCAAATAAATACATAAAATCTTTTTAAAAATAAGTACATTAACATATGATGGGGTCTATTCCTAGTTTTAAATGCATAAATATATTTTTTTTAATATTTAAATTTTGGGTTCTGTGAATGCAGTGTTCAGTGGGAAAAAGGTTTCTGCCTTTAGAGAGATTTCACTCTACCAGTGGAGCCAAACACATTCACTGTGATTATTCCTTAAAGTTCTGTAACAGAGGTCATTTCTGAGTGTGATGGGATTGCACTGGAGAGCGCAGGGTGACGAGGTGGTGTTCTTAGAATGGAGCCTCCTATCAGACCTCACTCAGATCAGGACAACTGTCATTTTCATTTTGTTTCGTTTGTCTCCCAAACTGCCCTGTTCTACCAAAGGTAGGAATTGGCTCTATACGTTTATACGTGGCTTAAGCTGCAACTCACTGATATGCTTCCTGCCCATTTTTAGTGACTGTACTGGCAATATTTAATGAATTGCACGCAGATGTGGACCTTTACGCACTTCTGTTCGGGGAAAGCGTCCTGAATGATGCTGTTGCCATTGTCCTGTCCTCGTAAGTAACAATATTACTCTGCCCCGGGGAAGAAAGCCTCCGGCTTCTGGAAGGCTCTGGGCTCAATTCAGACGCTTATCTTAAAAGTGTTAAAGATTGAACCAGGTGTTTTTCTCCACTGATAAAGTTACGCTGCTTTGTCCACTTGGCAGTGATCCAAATGCTGATGGCAGCATGACGCGAGGGCTGTGGGGGGAGTGCTGGGCCGAGTGTGGATACCATTGTATAAAGTGAGCGTGCTCCGTTTTAACTCCCTCTTCTTTTTAAACCCCAGGTCTATTGTTGCCTACCAGCCGGCGGGGCTGAACACGCATGCCTTTGATGCTGCTGCCTTTTTTAAATCAGTGGGCATTTTTCTAGGCATATTTAGTGGCTCTTTCACCATGGGAGCCGTGACGGGCGTTGTGACTGCTCTAATATCCTTTCTGTGCTTTCTGCCCCTGCCTGGGCAGGATTGCGTGCTAGTATACTCGCAAGAGCAAGGTCTCAATTCTTCCTCTCAGAAATGGTTTCTTTTTTTTTTCTTCCAGAAATGAATCTTTAATCGATGCTTCCACTGGGGTCAGGGGGTAGGGGTGGGGGCTCCTGAAATGTGTCCCTTTCGTGAAATGTGACAGTCAAGTATGTAGCTAGCTAGGCCTCTGAGGAAATGTCTGGGAGTGTGACTCTAGCCTTAGCTCCATCCCCACCTCTGCATTCTCTCCCTCCGGCAGAGCAGCTGGAGATAGGAGTTTGGGGAGGACATTGGTTTTGGAGTCAGGGAGAGAGCCAGGAGGCCGGGAGGGAGCAGGCCGGAAAGTACTGGAGCCTGGAGCCTGCCTTCAGCTGTTGTGGGTCACATGGGCTACTGTGGCGGTAACTGCCTGGGGCCGTCAGTGGCTGTTACTGCAAGGTGGCCTCCCTTAAGTGAAGGATTGTATCCTATTCACTTCAAAAACCAGCCAAGCAACAGTAAAGCAAAGCAGGGGCTGAGCAGACCACCCCTCGACAGGTGTGCAGAGTACTTTGTCAAATGTTCTTTTGGTGGCATTTAGATCCCCACTGTCCAGTACGAAGCCACAGGAGCCACAGCTGCCAGCCACGTCATCTCAGCCTGCAGTCAAAATCCAGATTATCACTGAGATTTCATACGTACAATTTCTATAATAAACCTCTGCAACATGGCACGCATTTTGCTATTGCAGCATCTCCCAACTCAGACTAGCCCTACTTCCGGTGTTCAGGAGCCCCTCGTGGCTAGTGGCTACCCTACTGGATGGCCCAGATCCATCACTTCCTTCCCCGAGACCCCCATGATGCCCTGGGGACTCAGGCTGCTCGGTGAGAGCACTCAGGAAAGGCTTCCATGCTAGCGCACTGGAAGGGCAGTGTTACGAGGGGACTCTCTGTCCCGAAAGTGACACTAGTACCAGGAGTTGTGCGTTTTATTTCTTCATTTCTCATGTATTCGTGAGGCACCTGCTGTTGGCCTCAGGTCATAGAGGCCCACAGAGGTCAGAGTCTCACTGTCCTCATCTCCCTCCCCAGGCCCTGCCTGAGGTACCCCCACTGCTGTTAGAACTCCCTGCCAGTCACCCCTCAGGCCGACCGAGCCCCTCAGAGGCCTGGGCATTGTAAGGAACACAGAAAACCTATTGACCGTTGCTTTAGAAGGCTCATTTTTTAAAGACCGCTTTATTGAGGTAAAATTTGCATACCATACAGTTCACCCTTTTGAAGTGTACAGTTAAATGGCTTTGGGTATGTTACATTACTAGCTTTTTAAATTGTGGTAAAATACGTATAACACAGTTGGCCATTTGAAGCATTTTAGGTGTATAATTCAGTGGCCTTAAGTACATCCACATTGTTCATGCCACTGTCCCCACTGTTTCCAGATCTTTCTCATCATCGCAGACAGAAACAATACCCTCCTCTCTCCTCTCTCCCAGCCCTTGATAACCTCTTTTCTATCACAAAACTTACTTTTTCTTGCTTTAAAAACCGAGCAGCAGCCTTGGGGCCCCCAAAAGAAGAGTTGTAGGGAAAGGATAGCCCTTAAGGAAGGGGGTTCTGGGCTTACTGAGTGTGGTTCTTGGTGGCCCCCATAACTTGTTCCCGGAGCCAAATTCCTTGACAGAGGCCCACGTGACCAAGTTTACCAAGCTGCACTGCTTCCCCCTCCTGGAGACGGCACTCTTCTTCTTGATGTCCTGGAGCACCTTCCTTTTGGCGGAAGCCTGTGGCTTCACAGGTGGGTTTTCACTACCTGTGGGCTACGCTTCCCCTCCTGGCAGCCAGAGCTGTGCAAACTGGAGGGGACCTCGCGGAACTGTCCGGTGGCGTTCATTCAGCTCTGCCATAGCGTCTGCATGGAGGGTTGCTGAAGGAGGCTGGTGTTCTGCTTGAGGAATAGTTTTGTTTCCCAGAGCTACACATTTTTAAAGGATGAAGTTTATTGCTTCAAGCTCAGCTGTTTCTGAGTACTGGTTCCAGTTGCAAGCAGATGTTTAGCTGCAGAGGTTAATGAACATATTAACCTCTTAACAGTTATCATCCCTTAGATTGCTGCTTCTTTCAGGAACAGTAAAAAGCAACATACAAAATCTGTATCCTTGTAAGAGTAACTTTGTATCTACTCTGATGAATGTGAACACAGTTCATCCTTGTTTTGGCTCTGGTTTGTTTAATCATTATTTTTCAATACTATGTGTTTATGATGCCAGTTTCGTGTATTAGTACAAGTAACCTTGTTGTTGTAGTTCTTCCCATTCTCTCATCAAAAAAAAAAAAAATCACTGAATTTTTCCACTAGAAAACTCAAGTGCAATTGCTATACATAATCCAGGTAGTTGGGAAGCCCTTTTAATTCTCTTTTCAAAATAATGCAACATGTCTTTATAGGTAGCCTTATAATATACCCCACTTCTTTAAACTTTGGCAATTATCTGTAAAGGTCAAGGCACGGTCCAGGTGCATCAGTTGTCTTGCAAAACAAAATGGTTACCATTAATCCTAAATCAAGGTAACCAAGCCTTGGGAAAAAATGGCACAGTACTCCGGATCCATTTTGTGTGAAACCCTAGACCATGCACAAACAGAAAGCATTTGCTCGCAATTAAATTCATTGCTTCTAAGAACAGAGGAGAGCATGGCAAAAGGATATGATGGGTCCCATGGATATGAGGTGCCCCACAGCCTCTTTGAAAGAGTGAATGCTAAATGCCAAATTCAGTGGGAGTTTAGAGGAGAGAGAATGCCTTTAAAACTGGAGCAAGGAGGGAATTCAGGCACCTTGGCTTTGAAGAAAGACAGTCAGAAGAAGGGAAGGTTGGTATGAGTGGTGGGGGCAGGCCATAGGAAAACTTTCCAGACTGTTCCAAACTTTTGGTAATAGGAAACTTTCCAAACTGTTCAGGAAGCTGGATATATTGGGCTTGCCCATGTGAAGTTTTTGTTTCAGTGGGGATTTTTTTCCTGCTTCATTTTTTCCCCATTGATTCTTTTTTCTTTCTTTCTTTCTTTTTTCTTTTTTTTTTTTTAAATCTCTCACCAGGCGTTGTGGCTGTCCTTTTCTGCGGAATCACGCAGGCTCATTACACCTACAACAACCTGTCCGTGGAGTCACGCAGTCGAACGAAGCAGGTGAGAGCAAGCCCTGGGTCTTCATGAGTCAGTTGTGCATACAAGGGAGACACCCCACAGAGTTTACGGCTTCCTTTTCCCATCCCGTGCAGCTCTTTGAGGTGTTACACTTCCTGGCAGAGAATTTCATCTTCTCCTACATGGGCCTGGCACTGTTTACCTTCCAGAAGCACGTTTTCAGCCCTGTGTTCATCATTGGAGCTTTTGTATCCTTTTTTTGGTTCTACTGTTTTGTCTGTGGACAAGTGACCTCTGCTGGGGAAGCTATAATAAGAATTTCTGTTTGGGGTGGGTGACTGAGCCAGCGCTGGTTCGTGATGGTGTTTTCCTGATAAGAAAAAAAAAGGCTTACAAGGTTCATAAAACTCAATGGATTCAGTGGAAAGATCGGCTTTCATCTGAGGCTGTCCTCTCTGCGTGTTCTGTGTAACACAGTTTTCCTGTTAACCTGGTGCATGGCAGGTGGTAGCTTGTTTTATAGAACACCTTTCTTATTTATTTTATTTATTTATTTTCTTATTTATCTTAACTTATGTATTTATTTATTTATAAAGATTTTATTTAGTCATTTATTTTAGAGAGAGAGAAGAGCATGCATGTACCTCTGCATGCAGTGGGAGGGGCAAAGGGGGAGGAAGAGGGGGAAGCAGACTCTGCGCGGAGTCCCGACATGGCACGTGGGATGTAGGACCCTGAGACCATGACCTGAGCTGAAATGAAGAGTCAGATGCTCAAACAACTGAGCCATCCAGGTGCCCCATAAAGCACCCTTCTTAGCAGATCTGCAAGTTGGCCACTGTGTCAGTCCCAGAATCATTTTTATTTCATTGCTACATGAATTCCAATCCAGAAGGTTCCCAGTTTGGAAGACCTGAAGCTTCTGTTACTGCACAGTAACTGCAGTACTGTTACAACTGCACAGGCAGCCCTTCCTCACGCTGCCCAGAGAGGCCTGCCGGCAATGAATCCGCTTTCCCTGGAGCATACTGGCTGTGAGAGATCACAGTGGAGAAAACTCCCTTTAGTTTTTTCCAAAAAAAAAAAAAAAAGAAGAAAGAAAGAAAAAGAAAAGAAAAGAAAAAGGAAAGGAAGAAAAGACAAAATGGAAAAATACTTGGTTCCTTGACTTAGTTCCATGGTGAATGCAGTTTTTGGAAGGGAGACACTGTTTTAGGGATTGGCTTCTCTGAAGAAAGGAGGGATGCGAATGCCCAGCGGTGGGAGGACAGCTCAGAGTTTTGCTCGCTTGGCCTCCGATCCTATTGTTTTCATTGACGTGAACTCCTCTGGGCCTTGGAATGGTAGCAGTTCAGCTCAGCCTAGATTTGTAAACACTGAGCCAGCGTCCCCTATTGCTGGGCCTTTACGCTTGCTTTTTCTGAGGCCTCATGGGTAACCTTTACAAAAAATAAAAATGAAAATAAAAATAAAATAAAATAAAATAAAATAAATAAAATAAAATAAAATAAAATAAATAAAATAAAATAAAATAAAATAAAAATAAAAATAAAAATGAAGAGTGTTTTTCTCTTCTGGGCTTGAGGATCAAGGGATACTCACCAAGCAGCTGGATAGTGACTGTGGCTGGCCTATTGCTGTGAGGGGTCCTTCTGGTTAGAGTGTGATCTCCTTCACCTGGGGCTCTTTTGGATGGATTTACATACTCGCCAAGACTGACAGCTAAAAACCTGGAGGATCAGCGTTCTCATTCTTGCTCCAGAAAGACCTCACATGTCCTCTAGATCTGTATTTGGAGCACAGCATCTGGGGAGAGAGAGTGAGAGGAGCCCTTGTTTACAGAGGAGGGCCTTGCGGGGAGGGTGAGCTGGGGGTGGGAGGGAGCCCCCTGGAAGTCCCGCAGGCCCCTTACCACTTGAGGACCTTTGCGTGGCTTCTGGGATAAAATGTGCTTTTTAAGCACTACCTGTTTCTTTCTGTTCGAAACAAAACAACACAACACAGAACCAGAGGGGTTGGGAGGGGCACAGATTGGAAAAAAAAAAAAAAAAAGCAGCTAAAAGTAGAAAAACAGTCCTTTACCCTGGAGGAGGCAGAAGACAGTTCCGCCCTGGCTTGTGTCTGAAACAGCTGCAGCTCAGGCAGCTCGTGCTCGGCTGGCCCAGAAGCTCCCTGCTCCCGAGGCTCCCACGGCGGTTTCCTTCTGCGACCAGGGCAGCATGCAACTCTCTGCCAGACTCTAATCTAAACTCAGCAAGTGAAGGATAACCCGTTTCCCTGAATTCTTCGCTGTCCACAGCTTCCACACTCCCCCATTTCCATGGCTCTTCCCTCTGGAAGACTTTTAAGCCCCTTAGGTAGAAAAATCTCCCCCCTCCTGTTGAGTCTTAGGAGGGTTAGGAGTGCTCCTTCAGTGGCCCGAGTCCTTTGTGTGTCCGCACAAAGTGTCTCACTTGTAGCATCCTCCTGGTCCTTTCGGGCTCCTGCTCTCTACTTCAGACTGAAGCTTATGCGCTCTTACCCAGGACATTTGCTCTTTACCGTTTGACCTGGAGTGTGGGCGTTTGTTCTTCTTGTGACTTTCCTTCTCATGGAGCCCAAGCCACGATTCGCTCTTCTCAACACACCCCCCCCAACCCCTGCCATGGTGCCTGAGCTTATTTCTGGACTCATTTTTAGAGAGATGGGAAACTTGGTCCACATCAGTGTGATTAAATCAAGAAGTTATAACAGAGATGCCTGGGTGGTTCAGTCGGTTAAGTGTCTGCCTTTGGCTCAGGTCACGATCCTGGGGTCCTGGAATCAAGCCCCGTATCAGGCTCTCTGCTCAGTGGGGAGCCTGCCTCCCTGTTTCCCTCTGCCTCCCCCTCTCCCTCTGCTTCCCCCTCTTCCTCTGCCTCCTCCCCGCTGCTTGTGCTCTTGCCCTTATAGTCTCTCTCTCAAATAAATAAATAAAATCTTTAAAAGGAAGAAGTTACAACAGCCCATTTAAAAGGTTCGAAATGAACTCTGATAGGAGCCAGAATGCTGGGAAAGCTGTCTAACTGAATCCCCACTTGCTGCTGAGACTTGTTTCAGGGGAGGCTGGACAGCTTGGCTGCCTCATGCGACCATCCTGGTCTTTGTGCAGTTATCTCCTGGTCATGAGGGGTCACAGCATCACTAACATTCTCTGCTCTGCCAGAGGCTCTGGGAAGTTGCCTTTCTAGAAAGCTGTTGGGTCCTTAACCTCCACCTGGTGGTCAGGTCGCCATCTTCCTGGGCAGAGCTGCGCACATCTACCCGCTCTCCTTCTTCCTCAACTTGGGCAGAAGGCACAAGATTGGCTGGAACTTTCAACACATGATGATGTTTTCAGGTAAAAAACCATACATGTCAAGAAAAATGAGTTTTATTCGGCAGGAATGCTAGCATGATTAAAATATCATCAATAAGGTCCACGAAGAGCCAGAAGTTCAGACACCTGGTTCTTTTGTATCCCTGCAGTGCTGGGTAGGCTGACATACATGCTAGAGTTAACTCTGGTTTTGCAAGCTATACTACCAAATGTGAACATTCTCCCCCAAAATAGCCACATCTTCATTTTTATCTCTACCACCCATGGGACCTATAGGTATACAAGTATTTAAAGTGCTTGATTATTTTCTGATTGGTATTCATAACCCTTAATCTTCCAGAAAGGCTCCAGACTTAAAATTTCTAGGTCTTTAATGAGAAAGAATACAGTACAGGTCGCTCAGTACCTCCCAGCTGCGGTATCCAGTCTTGTAAAATAATGAAATTGAGCTACTTAGTTGAGGTTCCTCCCAGCTCCAACTTTCTCTGAAGCATAAAACAACACAAAACCAACCAAACCGAAAAACCACTTGCATAAGCAAGATGAGCCCCACACTGGAAATTAACAGCTGTGATAGTGCTGTTTGATCTACACTGTCTCCCACATCCACCACCCTCCCCTGCCACCCCATAAAGCTCAGAAGTGTGCAGAAGCCACCAAGGGAACAAAGGACAGTAAAATACGCAGAGGTAAAGGAAGGAGAGAGCAGCTGGCTGAGCTGATGGTGCAGTAAGCGTGCAGTAAGTGTCAGTCATCATGGATGAGACCCAAGTTAGAGGGTCTTTGTAGAGCAGAGGGAAAAGATGGTGGGGCCGCCGGAGGCCACAGGGATCCTTAAAATTACCTCTGTTTTCTGTGGGGGATGGGGAGGAACTGCGCAAGAGGCAAAGTGAGTAGCAGCCCTTGACTGCAACGTGGTGGTTCTCGTGGGGGAGGGGGATGTCAGTCAGAGTCTTCTGGAACTCTCTGGGCAACAGGCACTGCACCGCGAAGCAGTTGCTCTGTCTGGTGCTTGCTTACCTCTGCACTGAAACAGGCCACCTGCTGCAGTGAGAGCATCCTCTTTATAATGCAGCACTCTGGGTTCTGGAGGGGACAAAGACTGTTCCTTGCCAGACTCCCAGTCTGATGTGGGGGAGGCAGGTGAGCAAAGAGCTAACTTCCTCTGGAGGGAGCGTGACACACTGCAATCAAGATGGGGAAGAGGAGGGCCTGGGGCCATCTTTACCAAGGGGGCAGTCTTCGTTCTGGGTTTGCCAGAAATGAGTCTCGTGAGGCAGCAGGTTGGACAATCAGGAGAGCGTTGCCAGGCTTTTTCCAGGAAGGGCAGCAGTGTGCTTTCGCTGTAAGACACAGGGGCTAATGCCGAAAGAGGGTCAGGTTGGATGGGGGAAATTGCATCTAGGCTGCTGGGAGCTCAGGTGGCATCAGAACCACCTGTTGGGCTGGTTAGAGGCCCTCGAGGGGCCCCACCGCCAGCGTGTTTCTGCAGGTAGAGGGGCCCCAGGAATGGGCACTTCTCACGTATTCTTGGCTGCTTCTGCTACTGCTGCTAGTGGTTTGAGGACCACACTTTGAGAACCACTGTTGGAGTCTGGACCCCAAGGAAGCCCCATTGCTGTGCCCAAGAGGTTGGGCTTGACTCAAGAGCAGTCGGGCAACTTTAGAGGTTTCTGAGAAAGGCATACCAAGGTCCTCCTTCCATATCAAGAAAGGGCTGCTGGGAAAGAGCAAGGCCAGCTGGAGATAACTCTACCTGGATAAATTTAAAGTATGTGCATTATTTTCTGTACTAAAAGACTGCGACGTACACAGCTATTTAAAGATACCGTCTCCTGTAAAAGTTACTTCCTGCTGGGAGCAGTCTCACCATTGAAAGGAACTCAGCTCTTTAAAGTGATGAAAAATCCAAGGCTTCTCTATTGTACAGCATACAGTGTTTACCTGATAAAATCAAGACGACTGTAGCACATGTTGTCTCTCTCTGACCCCCATGCTTTGTTCTTGGAGACAGCATCCTTTTAGAGGCTTAAATATTGATTATTGACAATGGTGGCTGTCGGTGTTCTAGATGTGCCTAAGTGTCTCCCTAGCACAGATTAATAGAAAACATTAACTTTGTTTTTTCATGTCATTTTTGGGGAGTCATTCTGCAGTGAATTGTGAAGTTCTCAGATTAGCGAATTTGCAAAATTATCAGGAAAGGTAGGAAACTACACAAACAGATACAGTGCGTATAACTTTCTTGCTCTCATACAACATACACAGTTGTCGTGTGCCCCCCTTCCCACCGCTGGTGAAGAGGAGCTCATGCCAGGTATCTGTTGAAGACCATGGAGTCACTCTTTACTTTAAAACAAATGAGTGTGCTTTGAAAAAGGAACAAAAGAACTTAGAATGGCAAACATTAAAATATGGATGTTTAATCTTTTTTTTAAAAACAAACAATACTGGGGCGCCTGGGTGGCTCAATGGGTTAAAGCCTCTGCCTTCAGCTCAGGTCATGATCCCAGAGTCCTGGGATCGAGCCCCACATCGAGCTCTCTGCTCCATGGGGAGCCTGCTTCCCCCTCTCTCTCTCTGCCTATTTGTGATCTCTGTCTGTCAAATAAATAAATAAAATCTTTAAAAAAAACCCCAATATTTTATTAAATATAACATAAGTAAAATCTAATGCAAAATAAAAATATGAGAACTCACATAAAAGAAGAACAAATATTTGTGAATATATATTAAGAATATTCACAATTGTTTCAATTCCTTTGTGAGTGTTGCACTATGTAGATCAAAACATATGCTTTTAAAATTAAAGGTAAGAATATAACTTAACTGCATTAAGTTCATTTCTATTTGGCGGGGTTTTTGTTTGTTTTGTTTTTTTAGTCAAGTTGACACACAATGTTTATGTTAGTTTCAGATGTAAACATAGTGATTCAACTTCCCTATGGGTTGTGTTGTACTCATTCTAAGTATTTGGTGCCTAATCTTAATGCCCGTTAATGTGGGTGAAGGGTCAGCGAACTGTAGTCCTGGGGTCCAGTCTGGCTGCTGTCTGTTGTCATACACGCCACGGCTCAGAATGGCTTTTACCGATGGACATCTACAGTCCGCGTCATGAGAGGAGACACTGACTTTGAAATCCAATCAGGTGAAATCTCATCCTCGAAGAGAATCTCACTGTTTGCATTAACGCACCTATATTACAACAAACTGTACTCAGTTATTATGAATCCATTCTTGGTTTTTGTCGATAAGATTTTGTGGGAATCTGTTTTTTTCTCTTATACATCAGTAACTGCACAGTATTCTTTACTTTATCCCCCCTTACCCCATAAAGCCTAAGATCTCTAATATCTGACCATTTACAGAAAAAGTTGCCAGCCCCTGATGTAGATCAAGTTATGTCGTTGCTTCTCTGTGTGGCTTTGCTAAGGAAATGCTGACCTGCTCTGTGGTTCATGGCACAGAAGCCACAAATATGCATTTGCCACATTCATACCTAGCCTGCTGCTTCCATTTATGATGGGATCAGACCTAGAGAGCTTATGTTTTTATTATTTACATTTCTTTTTACTTCATGTTCCTAGCAAAACTATTTTAGCAATAAGAGCGTGTTGTTGTCCTGGAATGGGCCACACAAAATAGTGCAGTGTTCTCCTTACATTATGGACATTTTGAAGAAAAAAAAAAGTCCAACAGGAGAAAACCATATGCCCTTAAGTTTCTTCTTTCCAAATGAGACGGCACGTGGGGTCCAGCCATTAGCCCCAAGTGGCAACAGTGCATTCGAGGACACACATTTGGCCTTGTAACCAAATCTTCTTCTCCGGTCCCTGCAGGCCTCAGGGGGGCCATGGCATTTGCACTGGCCATCCGAGACACAGCATCCTATGCCCGCCAGATGATGTTCACGACCACGCTCCTCATTGTCTTCTTCACCGTTTGGGTCATTGGTGGAGGCACGACGCCCATGTTGTCGTGGCTTAACATAAGGTCAGTTTGAAACCATGGTCAGTTTTGTGTCTAACTGGATCACTTGTGCCTACCCTGGTGCAGGTATGTGTGTGTGGTGGGGGAGACAGCTTAGTGTGTGGAAGGTTCTTAACAGGGTTATGTTGGGTTGGGTTTGGGGGAGGGATTGAAAATAAAAAGCAATGAGTAAAAATTCAGAATATTGACTTTTCCATGAGAAAAAAAGAAGGTGGGTGTGAAAATTTCTGTCAGTATGACAACACAAGGCCTTAGAAACACCTGGACCTTCCTAGAACAGTGACACTAGGGCAAGAATTCCAAAGTCTTAAAGCTGCAGGCAGGAGAACAGATGCCACTGCCGGCAAAGTCAGGCAGTGCACATTCCTGTGAAATCACACCTCTGGCCTTCAGAGCCACCTCATCCACCAGAAACAGAAAGAGGCAATTCGAGTTTTGTTTCTAGGAGGAAACTGTTTGATCTGTTTCTTGCTGAGGCGTACCAAAGAGGTGATACTTCCTGTGTCACCATCCTCTGTTGCAGCCTCATGTATGTCCCCTGCCTGTGGTTTTGCAACTCAGTCAGGACTGAGAGCCCTGACCAAAATTTGATTTTTTGTTTTTTAAGAGCGTTTGAAGCCCAGAGGGGTTGGCAAGCTCCAGCACATTAGGGTAAGGAGGGCACTGGAACAGAGGTCAGGTGTCCCAGAGCCTAGCTCTGGCTCTGGTTCAAGGCAAGCTCTTCACATGTCTTTGGGCCTCAGTTTCCCCAAATGCTAAGTGAAAGCATGCCAGCAGACCTTCTGCAGTCCCTTCAGCTCTCAGTGGGTGTGCTGTGCTCATGGGAGGCAGCCCCACCACCTCCATCCATTTTGGAGTGTGCAGAGGGTGAATGTGATCAGGAGACAAGGCTCTGCGCGTGTGGGTGTGAAGAGGAATTCTCTGGAAAGCCACAAGGTGGCGATGTTTTTCTGTTTTTCTTCCTCTGCCAGCTTTTAATTCACATTCCCTTCTCTGGAATATAGAATGCCCAGACAACTGCCGCAGAGCCTACCTTAGCTGGTGGCGGGGATGGGACTGGAATTTGGGAGAAAACTGGAGTTGGAGAGACCTCCGTAACCCATCAAGGACTTTTGTCTTGATGGCAGGCAGGGATTCCTGGGCTCGGCCTCTGCCAGCTGCACCGTTTCTGGCCTGGCAAGCCTCAGCCTCACATCCTCGAGGGTCTGCAGAAGCTACTCAGGGCTGATCAGTGGCAGTCCCATAATAGATAACACTTGTGTGACACAGGCGTTGTACAAGATGCTGCGCCTGTATTAAGACAATCTTCACAACATTCGGTAGAGAAGCTACAACCATGCTCTTCATTTTAAAGTTGACAGAACTGAGGCCCAGAGAAATAACTTGCCCAGGTCACAGAGGTTTTGGGGGATGGGCTGGGATTTGGGCCCCGGCAGTCTTGGCACCCAGTCCACAGGCTGAACTGCTGTGTCCGACCGCCTGTGAGAAGGTGGATAGTGTTGGGCACCTCTGTGTCGTGAATTTGGGATGACCAGAACTTTGAGTTCCTGGTATGAATCTCAAGAGTTGTATTAAGGAAAATAATTCATCCTGGGAATATGAACCTAAAGAAGAAAATGGACGGCTTTTTGGCTCTAAACCTGACACATATAATGGTACCATCTTTGTTCTGTGTTAAAGGTAAGAAAGGAGGTTTACCCGGCACACAGTTGAGAATCTTTAAGAATCTCAAGATTAAGGGTGCCTGGGTGGCTTAGTTGGTTGGGTGTCTGCCTTCGGCTTGGGTCATGATCGTAGAGTCCTGGGACAGAGCCCCACATTGGACTCCCTGCTCAGTGGGAAACCTACTTCTCTCTCTACCACTCCCCTGCTCTCTCACTCTATCATTCTCTCAAATAAATTAAATCTTTTTTTTAAAAGGTTTTATTTATTTATTTGACAGAGATCACAAGTAGGCAAAGGGGCAGGCGGGGATGGGGGGGAAGCAGGCTCCCCGCCGGGCAGAGAGCCCGATGTGGGTCTTGATCCCAGGACCCTGAGATCATGACCTGAACCGAAGGCAGAGGCTTAACCCACTGAGCCACCCAAGCACCCCTCAAATAAATTAAATCTTTTTTAAAAAAAAAGAATCTCAAGACTGACCTCTGAGATTACTTTCTGTTCCTATTTGTCTGGTCACTCAGTAGGTACCTGGATGTTCAGAGCCTGATTAAATCATGTTGGTTTTTTCATCCTGGTTTATAGGCCCTCCCACACACTACACACATGTATAGGCAAATAATTTCCCACCAATTGGAGAGTTGACTTGTGACATTTTGCTCTTCTGATAACCCTTTTCCAAATTGGGCCACTCAGATTGTCCTTTCCAGAACTGAGAGTGTGTGTAGCTTTCCCTGAGGCACATAAGCTGTATATACAAATATAATAACTTTATCATCATGGAAAATCAATGTAACGTACGGATAGCACCTAGAACATAGCAGCTAGTGAGTGCCCAGAGAGGAATCGGGAAATGATGATGTGTATGACTGGGCATAGGAGAGATCTCATTTCTCCACATCCTCGCCAGCATTTGGTGTTACCACTCTTCTTTTTTTTTTTTTAAGATTTTATTTATATTTGACAGACAGAAAGCACAAGTAGGCAGAGAGGCAGGCAGAGAGAGGAGGAAGCAGACTCCCTGCTGAGCAGAGAGCCCAGTGCGGGGCTTGATCCCTGGACCCTGGGATCATGACCTGAGCCGAAGGCAGAGGCTTTAACCCACTGAGCCACCCAGGTTCCCCTGTTACTACTCTTCTTCATTGTAGGTCTAATAGGTGTGTGGGTGTACCTCCCTGTGGCCTCACTTTACATTTCTCTAATAACTAATGATATCAAGCATCTCTTTGTGTGCTTATTGGCCATTCTTGTATCTTCTCTAATGAAACACCTGCTGAAACTCTTTGTTTTCTAATCAGATTGTTTGGGTTTTTTTAATTGAGTTTTGAGTTCTTTATTTATTATAGATACTAATCTTCTGTCAGAGATGTGGTTTGTAAGTATTTTCTTCGAGGTTGTGGCTTGTCTTTTAATCCTTTTAGTAGAGTCTACCATAAAACACAAGTTTCAGTTTTGAGGGAGTGCCATTTATCATTTTTTTTTCTTTTATGCACCGTGTCTTTGGTGTTACATCTAAGGACTCTCTGTCAAGCCCTAGATCCTGATTTCTTCTGTGTTATCTTCTAAAAGTTTTTTAGTGTTCTGCTTGACATTTAAGTCTGTGGTCCATCTTGGGTTGATTTTTATATAAGATACAGGTTTAAGTTAAGGTTTTATCTTATTTGCCTAAGACCATCCAGTCGTTCTGGCAATATGTTTAAAAGACTGGTCTTGGGGCAGTTGAGTGGCTCAGTCATTAAGCGTCTGCTCAGGTCGTGATCCCAGGGTTCTGGGATCGAGCCCCACATCAGACTCTCTGATCCGCAGGCAAACTGCTTCTCCCTCTCCCTTTGCTGCTCCCCCTGCTTGTGCTCCTGCTCTCTCTCAAATAAACAAATAAAATCTTAAAAAAAAAAAACTAGTCTTACTCCATTGAATTACCTTTCCTCCTTTGCCAAAAATCAGTTGGCTGTATACACGTGGGTCTGTTTGTGTTCTGCTCCACTGATGAATGCATTCAACCCTCCACCAGGACCACATTGTCCTGATAGCTATTGTTACGTAATAAACTTTAGCATCATGTGGGGCAAGGCCTCCCATGATATTCTTTTTTCAAAATTGTCATAGCTATTCTAGTTCCTTCCCATATATATTTTAGAATAACCTTGTCTATCTCTAAAAAAAAAAAGTCACTGAAATTTTCACAGGAATTGTGTTAAACCTATATATCAGTTTGGGGAGAATTGCCATCTTTATTATGTTGACTCTTCCAATTCATGAATGTGTCATGTTTCTTCATTTATTTAGATTGTATGGTTTTCAGCATACAGCGCCTGTCCATGGTTTGTTAGATTGTTTTTTTTTTAAGATTTTATTTATTTGACACACAGAGAGAGAAACCACAAGTAGGCAGAAAGGCAGGCAGAGAGAGGGCAGAAGCAGGCTCTCTGCCAAGCAGAGAGCCTGATGGGGGACTTGATCCCAGGACCTGAGATAATGACCTGAGCCAAAGACAGAGGCTTAACCCACTGAGCCATCCAGGTGTCTTGGTTTATTAGATTTATATCGAAGTATTTCTTCTTTCTTGAGCAATTATAAATACTGTTCTATATTTTTTTAAGATTTCATTTATTTGACACAGAGAGAGATCACAAGTTAGGCAGAGAGGCAGAGAGAGAGGAGGAAGCAGGCTCCCTGCTGAGCCGAGAGCCCAATGTGGGGCTCCATCCCAGGACCCTGAGATCATGACCTGAACTGAAGCCAGAGGCTTAACCCATGAGCCACCTAGGTGCCCCAAAGGTTTTATTTATTTATTTGACAGAGCACAAGTAGGCAGAGCAGTAGGCAGAGAGGGAAGAGAGAGAGAAGTAGGCTCCCCTCTGAGCAGAGAGCCTGATGTGGGGCTTGACCCCAGAACCCTGGGATCATGACCTGAGCCGAAGTCAGACGCTTAATGACTGAGCCACCCAGGCGCCCCAAGACCAGATGCTTTATGGACTGAGCCACCCAGGCTCCCCACTATTCTATCTTTCCAGTCTCCATGTGTTCACTGCTAGGATATAGAAATACAATTGGTTTTTGTTTTTTGTTTGTTTTTTAGAGAGGGAGGCAGGGAGAAGAGTAGAGGGAGGGAGAGAGATAATTTCCAACAGGCTCCACGCCCAGCATGGAGCCAGATGCAGGGCTGGATCCCACGACTCTGAGATCATGACCTGAGCTGAACCCAAGAGTTAGACGCTTAACCGGCTGCGCCACACAGGCAGCCTGGTTTTTCTATGTTGATCTTGTATCCTGTGACCACACTGAACTCATTTATTAGTTCTAGGAGGGTTTGGTTTGGTTTTTAACTTACTTGAGATTTTCTACATAGGCCATCACATCATTTGCAAACAGAGGCACTTTTATTCCTTTCTTTCCAACCAGTGTACCTTCTATTTCCTTTTCTTGACTCACTGCTCTGGCTAGGACTTCTAGTTTGACGTTGAAAAACAGTGCCATGAGCCGACATCCTTGCCTTGTTTCCAGTCTTAAAGAGAAAGCATTCAGTCTTTCACTAATAAGTGTAACATTAAGCTGTCGGGTGTTTGTAGATGTTTATCATCATTAAGTTGAGGGAATTTCTGTCAGTTGCTAGGTTTTTGAGTGTTTTTGTTCTTATCATGAAGAGGTGTTGAATTTTATCAAATGCTTTTTCTGTATCTATTGTGATATGATCATATTTTTCTTGTTTAGCTTGTTAATATGGTAGGTTACATTGATTAATTTTCTTTTTTCTAAGAGAGAGAGTACATACATGAGTGGGGGAGGGGCAGAGAGAGAGAGAGAAAGAATCTTAAGCAGGCTCTACACCCAGTGTGGAGTCCAATACAAGACTTGATCTCAAGACCCTGAGACCATGACCTGAGCTGAAATCAGGAGTCAGGTGCATAACTGACTGAGCCACCAAGGCACCCCCCATTTTCTGAAGTAATTTTCAAATATTTAACCAGTCTTACTTCCCTAAAACAAACCCCAGTTGGTTATGGTGTATAAATTTTTTATATATTGCTGAATTCTATTAGCTATTATTTTCTTAAAGATTTCTGTGCTCTGTGTTCATGAGGGATATTAGTTTACCATTTTCTCTTTTTTCGGTACTGCCTTTTTCTATTTTTCTATTTTCCTTTTTCTATTCTATTTTGTACTGCCTTTTTCTATTTTACCAATCTGACATTGGTATCAGAGTAATGTGACCTCACAAAACGAGCTGGGATGTGTTCCTTACTCTTCTGTTTTCTGGAAGACATCGTGTAGAATTTGTGTTAACTCATCTTGGAAGCTTAATGGAATTCTCCAGTAAAACCATCTGGTCCTGGAGACTTCTTTTTCAAGAGTTTTCAAATTGTGAAGGCAATTTCTTTAATAGTTACGGGGCTGTTAAGATGATCTCTTTCATAGGGCACCTGGGCTCAGTTGATTAAGCATCCAGCTCATGATTTCAGCTCACGTCATGGTCTCAGGGTCATGGGTTTGAGCCTCACATTGGGCTCCATACTCAGCGGGGAGTCTGCTTGAGATTCCCTCTCTCTCTCTCTCCCCTCACTCGCATGCTTGCTCTCTCTCTCTCTCTCAAATCAATCTTTTAAAAAAATTATCTGTTTCATATTTGGTGAACTGTGGTAGTTTGTGAAATTGGTCCTGTTTCATCTGAGTTGTCAAATTTATGTTGTTTGTAGCATTACCTTATTATTCTTTTCATATCTGTGACATATCTAGTAACACTCCTTGTTTCATTCCTGATATTGGAAATTTATATATCCTCTCTCTTTTTCTTTCAGTCTGCTACAGGTTTGTCAATGTTATTGATCTTTTCAAAGAACCAGCTTTTTTTTTCATTGATTTCCTATATTGTTCTTCTTCTCTCCATCTCTTTGATTTCTGCTCCTATCTTTATTCTTTTCTGCTTTCTGTCCAGCTCTGCCCAGACAGCATAATGAAGCAAATAGGTAAACAACAATTTTGGTGTCAGTACTTTGCATTTTCCAGATTTGTTTAAATAGTGATTGTCTAAGTATAGAGACTGACATTTATAGAGATTACATGAAAAGAAATTCCCTCAGAAATAAAGTAATGAGATTCATTGGTTTCTCTGGCCTGTGGTTTCTGATGTTACTTCATGAATATGAATCATTTATGTGAACCAGGTTCTTATTCTAAAATTCTTCAGAAACCCCCTGAAGTTCAGTGTGGTGTTTTGACCTCTATGACCTAAGTAAAATCAACACCTACCTGTTCCTTATTTCTCCAGGCTACGGACAGAGGCCCTTAGGAGGTGTTAAGTGGCTGCTCAGAAGTCAGAAGCCCAGGGTGGGATTCCAAGTTCCACCATAAATAATGAGGAGTTAGTTGTGATTTTTAACCATGGCTAAGTTCTAGTCTGTGTGTAAAGTAAAAATGAACGTGACCCAGATCCAGAGCCAGGTTACTGCTTTCCAGAAATCCAACGTATCTTTTTAAAATCAGTATGTGGTGATTGATACTTTAAAATATGATGGCGAGACGCTCAAATTGTTTTCTGGTAATGCACAAACTACATATTTTTCTTAGTCCCTTGAGCAGATATTGTTATTCACACAGGACGTAATGTTGGCAATTTAACCAGGTGACCACAGGACTGTTTCAGCAAAGGAGCCTGGTATGTGTGCAGAGCACATTTGGCAGCATGGTGGCTCTTTGGAGCCGCCAGCTTCAGGTGACACACACATGAGATGGTGGTAAAGGTGGGGTCGGAATGGCACATGCCCAGGCATCCGGGTAGCCCTCACACCCCACAACGCAGCCGTGCAGACACCCCAGGACAAGGAAGGACACTCTGCTCAGTATAATCCTATTAGACTGAGAATTTACAATTTGCCAGATACTGTGAAGAGTAAAGGTAGGGAGAAGCCCTGAGCTCTTTATGTAATAGCATTTGTAACTGGATATTTGAAGAGTTTGTAAGGACGCCAGCGTGTCATTGTAGGATGGATCCCGGGGCGTCTGGGTGGCTCGGTTGGTTGGGTGTCCGACTCTTGGTTTTGGCTTAGGTCATGATTTCAAGGTCGTGGATGGAGCCCCATGTTGGGCTCAGCGTTAAGTCTGCTTGGGTTTCTCTCTTCCTTTCCCTCCGCCCCTCCCCCCCCAAATAAATAAGTCTTTTTTTTTGTTAAGGGTGGATACTGTGAAGTGAAGAACTGGGGCTCTGGGGTCTAAGAGCCTCAGCCACAATCTTGGTTCCACCATTTTCTACTTTTGTGACCTTGGGCAACTTATTTACCTCTTTGACTCAGTTTCCTCACCCATTTAGATGGGGACAGTAGTGCAAGGATAAAATAAATGTGATAAAGAATTCTCTCATGAAACGTACCATCTGAAAAAGAAATAAAGGTACCATCTGGCACATAGTAAGCATTTAGTATCTTTTAGCTATTAATTATTATATATTATGTATGTTATATATAACTTTATTATGTTATCATTACAAATCATAACATCAGTACTACTCCCATTGCTATTATTATTATCAGTGAATCTTACCTTAATGGAGGCCAGTTTGCTTTTCTGGAATTGGTTACAATTTTTCAGTAGTATAGTAAAATAGAAAATCTGCTATAAGTCACATTCTGAGCAGGTGACTTGTTAAGGTACCCCTTAGGAAGCATAGCTCATTCTCACTTGCAGATTCCCAGGGATTTCGGTAGAGTAAGAAGTTGGGCATTGTCTAGCACAGTGTTTTTCCACCTTGTTGTTCCCCTACAAGGAGCCCTTCAAAAATGTTTTTCTCCCAATTACCTCTTCCAGTGAAATCTTAATACCACAGATCTAGAAAAAAAAAAAATAGCACAGATCTGCTGTAGACTTGTTTATGTAGGATCATGCTTTAGAGGGTATAAAGCATTGTAATGTCTAAAACTTTTTGTCTCACAAGAACCAATCTTCACACCCATGGGGACAGTGCCACCCCCAACTGAAAATACATGATTTAGTGCAGTGGTTCTCAATTGAGGGCAGTTTGCCACCCAGGCACCATTTGGCAATGTCTGGAGATAAAATTTTGAGTTGCCTCAACTGGGTAGGGGGCTGCTACTGGTATCTTGGGAGGTAAAGACCAGGGCCTGAAGTGTCAGTAGTGCCAGGATCATGAAACACTGCTCTTAGTCTGATGGCAAGGTTCAGGTGTACCTGAATACAACCCAGAAATTGTTAAAGCAGGTACGAAGGGACCATGTCATCTCTAAGGCACAAGAGAAAGAGAAGAGCAGAAGTTGAGTTCCTGACCTTCAGGAACCCTTGGACAACACAGTTTACTTGTGTCCCCAAAAAAAAAAAAAAAAAAAGCCATCTTTGTCTTAAGTATTGTTGCTGTTTTCAACAATATGGTGCTTTTTGCTCTTTCTGTCAAAATATGTGTAAACACTTCAAATACGTGTTTCATAACAACTTTGTTTTCTGTTTTTCCTATGGATGTACCTTGTGCTATGGAACAGGTGAATTCCTGAAAACTTGTATAAATTCATTTTCCACGAGCTACATGTATTCCTCTGGTTTCCTTACGTGATCTTTTGAGAGGCTTCCTTTCCTTCTCAATTGATCCTCATTGGGCCTAGCTCCTAACATTGTTGCTTTAAATTTAAATTTAGCAGCCTCTCTGGGTTTGAGAGAATAGGTAGAGTTTCCGAGAGGGCACAGATCTCTCTTCAGAGTGAGTCCGCCTGTTCCTTGATGGGCGTGGTCCGGGTCCTGTGCCCAGAGCTCCTGGCTCCCTTGTGCTCCCTGTCACACTCATGTTCCCTTCTGCTGCTGCCCAGAGTTGGCGTCGAGGAGCCGTCTGAAGAGGACCAGAACGAACTGCGCCGGCAGTACATCAGGTGACATGAAGAAATCCTCAGAAACAAATTAACTGGGCCTGGCTTTTCTCCTCCTTCTAACCTGACGTGTTTCTCTTGATGACGTTTTGTCTCTTTTTTCCTTCCTGTGTGCGCCCACCCTCTGCCCCTTTCAGCCAAGGGGCAAGAGGTCGGGTCAAGTCTAACCCCTTTTCCACCCTGTCTCTGGGTTGCTTGCTGGCTCAGTGTTCCTGAGGTTCCGTTCTCTGTCCCTGCATACTGGGCAGTGTGTGTCCCCACCAAAGCCGGAGTTGGCAACGGTCTCCCCTCTTACACAACTGAGCTTAGTGGCCAGAGCAGTCCATTCTCAGAGCTGCAGACACATCTTTCACAAAGTCTTGGTTATGATCTACTAAACAAGGCTGTTCACTCATGAAGAGAATTAGGATTTGGTATGTCAGCCATGACTGGGGTAGGGCTTACACCATCTGAATGAAGTACCAGTGCTTTAGAGTAGTTTTTAAAGTATGTAAGTGTGTATTTTATGGGGAATCTGAAGATACAAAAGCAGTTTTGTTTTGTTTTTTAAAAACCCAGAAGATAAAGACTCTGGTAATGCAGTTAGGTACTCAGTGTCCACCCACGTTCATGATCCGATTAGGCTTTGGGGAGGGAGCAATGTAGGGCACGCAGAACAAAGACTTTAATGTTTCCTTTGCCCTTTCTGCGTCTATATCAGCGTGTGTTCTTCCCAACCTGATTCTCAGTGCCAGTAGGTAAATCAGGGCACAGTAGGCTTGAGCTCTGTTCCTCCCACTGTGAAAGGACTTCACCCTCTGAGGGCGGTGGAGAGAACAGCCCTGCTCATCACCGGCATGGATGCTGTGAAATCACCGGGCTCTGAATGGGCCGTAACGATGTGTATATAAGTAATGGAAGCTCTTAAGATCCTTGGGTTCATACTTTCTTTCTGCTGTTTAAAACACACACACACACATACATATTCACTTTTTGGAGGCCTGACTTTGGTAGTACTTAAAGTGCAGAGGAAACCCTTTCTTTTGAAAGGACCACCTTCAGGGTGGTCCTTTGGGCAAAGCACAAGTTATTACACTTGGGACATGAGAGCATTCAGACTGTGATCTGGAGTTCAAGGTTTTACAGTAGTCTTGCAATGATTTAAGGCCTCAGCCATTCACATTTTTGAAAAATCTCCGGTTAAAGTAGAACACCTTTAAAATTCCTGGGATTTCCTGGCATTTTAGAGGGCAGCTCGTCAGAATGTACTTATACTCATACCAGAAAGGAAATTATTCATGTTCTTTCTATGTGTTTTCATTCCAGAATGAATGAAAACAAAAATTAGTTTGATTGCTCTATTTTCTCACTTGGCATGACTCTGAATGAAATGTAAGGTGCAGCAGTAGTCCTGTAAGCCACCTTTCAACTGCTTAGGGGCTGGCCGCATGTGGCTGGTGGCTAGCACATCGGACAGTGCAGATCTAGAAAGCTGCAGTAAGTTCTGCTGGACAGCGTGGATCTAGAATCATTCCCGAGTTCCCCCGAACAAAACACTGAACATCACGAGTTTGCCATAAGGTTAGGGTGGCCCAACTTTCGTGATGTTATCAAGTTATTTCACCGTTTCATGCTTTGGTATGTTGAATTCTGACCTGGTCACATGGGCCCAGGATAAATAGATGAGTCCCACCGACACTGCCAGAACTTGAATGAAAATAGTCACAACCTAGTCTTCATAAGCAGTTCTTGGTGAACAGAATTTAATTCTTGTTAACCAAGGTTTTTTTCCTTTCAATAGACATTAGTTAAAGCTTTTATTATATTTGGTTTTATTTTCGTTATTGTAATACAGGGCATTCTTAACCTTTTCTCCTACTCCCAGTCTTCCTATTTTATCTAGGACAGTACCGTCAACTTGTTTTATCTTTGCTGACATGGAAGCCATTTACGAAGGCTAATTATACCTATTTCAAAATTCACAGTATAGAAAGGAGAGATTATTAGTGGCAGACCTGGACTGCCACATTCTCGGCCAAACTGTGCCTCATACCCTTCAGATCAGATAATCTCATTGCTCCTGCCCCACAGTCTGGTCAGAGCTTGTGGTTAGGCCGAGGGCTGCTGTCACCTGGCATTCTGGGAGGCTTTCGGAGAAAGAGCAGGGTAACAGCACTCTGCCCCTCTGAGTCTGCACTGGGGAGCTCATCTGAGTAAACAAGTCTGCCGTGAAGTGGCTCTGTGCTACTGTAGGCCACAGAGCAGGGCCTAATGTTGGATTCCTAGCTGTCGATACCACAAGTGCAGACCGAGTACCAGGCAGAGGACTCTTCTCTGGGGGATTGTGTGTTGAGAGTGTCTGAAACAGGTGAGGTCTCAAAATCAGGAGCTAGGAATTCCATATGTGACCTCTCAGCTAACACTTTGATACACTAGACACATCAGGTACATTGAGGCTCTGGTGGCACTTTTGGGGGACAGCCCTGAATTGGCGTGGGTCTTGTGTCAGAAAATCTCTGTGAGACTTGTTTTTCAAAAGTCCTCAAATAACATCCAGTTACGAGGACAAGCCTCCAAATCTCAGACTCTCCAGCCTCAAAGCAGCCCCTAGACACATAGCAAAGTCCATTGAACTCACTGCAAAAATTGTACCAAAGCCCAGGCCTGTAGGTAGGAAATCTGGTGTCAGGTACCCTGGAGTTTAAATAGAGCAGAAACTGGTGTCACAGGCACTCAATAAAGATTTCCCAAATACATGAATTCATCTTGTGGTTTTAAACTTCGCCTTCAGCAACATACAGGCTCTCTGTTCCCTTTCCCTCCATAGTTCCCCCTTTCTAGGGACACACACCTCGGGTTAGTGCTTAACAGAGCTGTGCTAAGACAGGGCAGACGTTGGCTTTCAGAAGTGGGCCCATCTCTGTTGTCTTCTGTTTTCATTTTCAAGAAATAACCTGGGCATCATAGGTAGGAAAGAGGGAGGGAGAGGAACATAAGTAAGGTGCGCACACGTGGGTTTTTGTAGTCTGCTGTCCGCTCACTGGAGCCAGCACCCCAGTACTGGACTGCCAAGACCCTTGGGTGAAGCCATTCGGCACCTCCCTTCGAGCTTGAGTCAGACCTGCCAGAAGCCATGTTCTTGGTTTACAGTTCTTTGCAATACTGGAGAGAGCATGGGAAGGCAGAGAATTTTCCTGTCCTCTTTGTTTTCTTCACCCTCCCCCTGTGATCGAGGTCACAGTCCTCCACCTCATGGTGAGGAAGGTACAGGGATGAAGAATTAACAGGTGCACAAGACAACAGCTGGTGTGTTACTAAGCCAAGACGACTACCCTAGTCAAAGCATGGGATCTGTTGTAAGTGGATTTTGCCACTTTGCTTTTTCTTTCTGTCTTCAGTTGTTGATCTTAAAAGAGTCACTTCTCAGGTCATCTCAGCTGTGAGATGACGTGGGGGCACCAGGATAAGACATTAATGAAATGTATGCCCAAGTATTTAGGGGACGTGTACTCATGTCTGCAACTTTATTTGAATGCATCTAAAAAGTAAGATGGATGATAGAGAAGTGGAGAGATATGTGATAAAGAAACTCTAGCAGTATGTTCATGGTAGAGTCTCCATGGTGGGGTATAGAAGTGTTCACTATAAATTCTTCCGGCACCACCCTGGTTATATGAAAAATGGTGGAACAGAAATTTAGGGAATGGAAAGCAGGTCAGGGCAGACATGAGGAAGCAGCAGAAGGGAAAAGGCATGGGGCAATGAGCCCCATGTTTGGATAACTGGGACCTTCTGTGCAGGAAGACAGAGGGACAGTTGGGTGCCCTACCCCAGTGGCCTCGTGTAGGCTGTAAGCACATAGTACCACTTGCCTCTCCTGCCCCCGGGATCTGACATGGAACATGACCTCTTTCTCCCAACTTTTGCATGACAGCCTTCCTCTTCTAGCTAACTACTCCTTCCGCTTCCGGAAGATGCCCGGCCTCTTGGCTACTTCCAGCCAGCATGGCTGCCGAGGTCCAAGCTAATGCTTTCCCTTTTTCTCCTTGTCTCTCTCCCTGGTGACTTACAGAGTTGGTGTTGACCCCGATCAAGACCCACCACCCAACAACGACAGCTTTCAAGTCTTACAAGGGGTAAGTCACAAGAGGTGCTTCTTCAAGGGAAGACACTGTTCTAAAGAGCTACAATGTAGTGAGCACTTACTATAGGCCGGGTTCTCTTTACATGATTTCCTCACCGTGACCTTGATGGCAGCCTTATGAGGGAGGTCCTCTTGTCCCCATTTTGCAGATTAGAAGCTGAAGTTTGAGAGTCTCAGTGAGTCATCAACAGTCAGAGGATTAGAAAGTGATGAAGCCGGGGTTATACCCTAGGGTCGGCATTTTTAAAACACCATATGGAGGGGGTATGCTAGCCAGGAAGAGCATTCCAGCTAAGTCCCTGACTGCCTGCCTTCTGAGAATGGATAGACAGGGTACACTGGTGACTGGCTCACTGTCCCCAGGTCAGAGTCTGTCTGTAGTGCCCAGGCAGGGGAAGGCGGGGGATGGGGTCTGACTCTCCAGCCCAGGGAATCTGAGGAGAGGAAGGACGTGGGTGATTTCAGGCCCTCCCGCTCCTCCTAGGCCCGGGATCCTCTCCT
Source organism: Mustela nivalis (assembly GCF_964662115.1). Lineage (NCBI taxonomy): Eukaryota > Metazoa > Chordata > Mammalia > Carnivora > Mustelidae > Mustela > Mustela nivalis. The sequence continues at coordinate 93,379,083 of NC_139040.1, forward strand.
GCTGAGTTCCCCACAAGCCCAGGAACGGCTGAGCAGGGGCCCTCACCCTGACCGCCAAGGGCAGAAGGTCACTGCCAGGTGGACCATTAGGGCTTAGGCAGGGTGGTGGCAGCAGTGACAGCCTGGGACAGCATGCTGGGGAAGGAAGCTGTCGAGGCTGGGAACAGAGGAGCCCTGTGGCAACATTGAGTGTGACGAGCAGGGACGTGTCCCCGCTGCTACGGAGAATCCTGACAGAGTCCGTGTGGCCGAGAGGAACGTCCTGGCCTGCAGTTTGGCCATCTGTTCCAGTTGCTGTTGCTACGTAACCATGCAGAGGAAAGGGAGCGACAGTTTCTTTCACTCACTCACGGATCCTGTAGTTGGCGCTTTGGAAAGGGCATAACAGGGGCAGCTTGTCCTTGCTCCAGCAGGAAGCTGGGGCCGGACTCGGCCAGAGACTCGTTCGCTCATCTGTCTGGCGCCTGGGCTGGGAGGACCCGAAGAGGAGGACAGCCAACTGCAGTGCCCACATGTGGTGCCTGCACGTGGCCTGGGGGCACTGGGCCCCTTCCCCGATGACTCAGGACTCCTGTAGCTGGGCACTGCCTTTTCTGACCTGATCCTAAAGGTCTCGGGACCTGCCGGTCACCTCTGGGACTCACTGGTGGTCGCACTTGAGTTGTTCAAGCCAGCTCAGATGCAACAGGAGGGGAGACAGATCATAACCTCTTCATGGGAAGAGCATCAGCGAAGCGGCAGGCATGAGTGCGGACTGCCACAGGAGCCTTGCTGTGTCCCTGGGGTTTGCTTCCTCTCACGGCCGGCATTTCCTGGGCTGGCAGGGCTAGGTGGAGAGAGGCTATGCTAAGAGCAAAAATGTGTTACCAAAATGTTACCAATGCCCCCCTCCCCACCGAGTCCAGAACTCTTTTGTGCAGGGTGGCAGAAAGCCTTACCCAACCAGACGCACGCTCCATCTGTGACCGTATCAGGTGTCGCTTTCTCTCCAGTCAGTGGAATCGCACTCCATCCTAAACCTAGTCTCTGTATTTCAGATGCCAGAGGACCTAAATGACTCCAGCCCTTGAAGCCCATTAAAAAAGTGTTGCCCACGGTGGTGCCCTGTGTGGCCTGGGAGTGCCACTGTGGCTTTTCCTGATTTCTCTCTCTTTGAGAGTGGTCATGTCTTAGTGGCAGTGCCCATTCAGGGTCTCAAAGCCACATCCTCTGAAAGGGCAGGACATTTTAGGAAGAGTTTTCAGTGAGCTTCGTGGGAGATGATCGGATGCCCACTTGAATGGTGCTCCAGAGAAATTCTTCTTGAAAAGTTGCCATTGGACCCTAGCTTGGATTAAGGAGTTTGGAAACCGAGGGTTTGGGAATTGTGTAGCTGCAAGCTAATTTAGAGTCTAACAGGGAGATCTTGAAACTCACCCTGAGGAAACCTGGGTGAAGTGTCTTTCTTTCACTGGAAGGAGAAGAAGGGCTCTGGAAGGATACAAATGGCCTCCTCCAAAGCTTCCTCCCCAGGACCACAGCTGGTCTAGATGAATTCTGTAAGAAAACAGGCTAATTCCAGCTGGATAGCCAGGGTTTGGACAAATTTCATCTTATCAGTTCCAGACACCCCCAGCCCTTTTGCTGTTTGTTTGGTTTTCATTGCTCCTGCCTCTGGATTTAAGCATCTGTGAAAGGAAAAGCATGAAATGGTTTGGTTGCTTTCCTGTAGCCAAACTCACCTTCCATCTCATAAGAACTTCACATGGAGACACTGGGCTTAGAACTAAGTCACAAGCTTGCTGCCACTGTTCCATGGAAATGTTGGAGACAGTGGGTCCTGAGTGTTAAGGGTTGGGACAGTGCATTTAGTGTGGGCAGTGACTGCTCCCTGCCCCAGGCGGAATGTGTTTCAGAAACCTCCCTAGGTGGGCCTGGGTCTTCAGTGTCCTCGATGGCTCCCTGGGGGGACCTTTGGGCCAGTTGTGAATGTGCCCTTGGTGGTGACTTCTGCTGGACTCCCAATGGCACCCGGTGGCCCGCCCTAGCCAGGAGCTGGTGTCATGGCTTTCCCTTAACCTCCCTCCTTCGGAGCCTCATACAGAGTCATGCCGAGGGCCTTCAGAATCCATTCCACGGGCGCTGTGAAAGTCTTTCAAGATTGCTGTCAGACTGGGGGGGAAAATACTACTTCAAGCTTGGTTTCCCAGGGCATCTTCTTAAATAGGACTCATGTCCTTGTACTTAACAGGCCTTAAATCTCTCAGACCTCCTGACCCGATCTTCTCAGTCCAGTGAGCCACTAACAACTGGGCTCGGAGCACTCAGTGGTCATGAGCTACAATAAAACAGAGAAAAAATGGGCTTCTCATTTTTGGGTAAAATCCTGGGTTCTTGCAGTTCCCCTGAAGTGGATCCAGGTCACATGCTTAGTGATGTCATGAAACTGCAGTCATAAATGGGGAAAGTCCAGATGTTTGTTCCCCATCAGAAAAGAAAGGGCAGTTCTCGTTACCTCATTATCTAAATGATCTCCCTAAAAACAAAGAGGAAAGTGACATTTTGATGGAAATGAATTTCTTCCTCACTGGTTCTAGAAGCCCAAGAGTTCTGGCTACAGAACTATAGAATATTAGCTCATGTGGGAGAAGGAAAGGAGCTTTTGGCTAGAACTTCTGGCTTTGTGTGAGGGAAGCATAAGAATATTGTGGGCAGACTTCTGCTTCAGGTCCCTGGCAAGTTTGACTCATTAGAACAAAACAAAACAAAAAACTCAGTTACTTTGTTTCTCCAGAGGTCTTGGTGACTCTGCAGCCAAAACAAAAACAAACCCAGCTGGAGTCAAGCTGCCTGGGCTTGGGGGTGACCTCCCATTCAAGGGGGTGCCAGACAGAGACCTCATTCACTTCCGTTTCCAAGTTAACAGAAGAGCACGCATTGATGAGGCTGCTTTGGAGTAGCTAGGAGCATGGATTCGAATTTATCCTAGCTTTATCATCTCAGCAGGACCAGGCCATAAGCAGGATATGAGTGGCGTGTGGAGGAAAGAGTTGTGGTGCGCGTGTGCGTGCGCTCCCAAGTACACACGAGCACACAGAAAATCGGCTGTTTACAGTCACATTGACATGTAACTTTCTGGGTCCTTCCCCACTTTTCCTCTAGGCTGAAATCTGATACCCAGTTACTTAAATCTTTGACTTCAAACAGTTGCGGAAGGGCCTTTTCTCAAATTCCTCCTCTTTGTCCCTACCAACACCACGCTTTTCTTTTTTGTTCTTTTGATCCCCCACCCCATCTCCCCACCCCCACCCCTTGGTCCCAGACTTCCCTTTTGGCCTTTCTTTTTTTTTTCTTAGAAGTGCAGAATTCACATTAATTTAGTCATGCATTTGACAAATACTTCCTGAGCACCTGTTATGTTCCGGACAATCTTTCAGGCCCTTGGGATACATCTGCAGACCATACACATGAACCTCCATTCTTAAAGGTGCGGTGACAGTGTGATGAAGGGGACGGTAAGGGTGGAGAGTGCCAAAGGTGAGGTCCCTAGATCTGTCCTCGCTGCTCCGAGTGTCCCCGTGGACCAGAAGTCTGGGTATCCTCAGAGAGCTTATAAAAATGCAGACCATCAGGCCCCACCGAGACCCACTGACTCTGAACCCGCATTTTAACAGGGTTCCCAGGAGGGCCGTGTGCCCATTCCTACTTTGAAAAACCCTAGACATTGTGGAGCTCTCGATTCCCTGTTTTTAAAACCTGTTATTACTCCCTTGTGAGAGTCGTTGGCTCCACCATCCCAGGGACAAGAATAAGAAAGGCCCAAATTGGGTCACATCACTTCCTTGCTTTTTTGCTCTGCATTGGATTTCTAAGGCCACTGCAATAAATTCCCGCAGACTCAGGGGCTTAAGACACTGGTCTTATATTCTGTAGGTTAAAAGTTTGGTGGGCTCTGCTGGTTTCTCTGTTTCAAGGCCGAAATTAAGGTGTTGGCGGGGTTGGACTCTGGGGGAGAACCCACTGCCAGGGTCATTCCGGTTGCTGGTAGAATTCAGCTTTGTGGTTGTAGGACTAAAGTCCCATTTCCTTGCTAGGACCATTGGCCCTGAGTCAAGATCCCACCCTAGCAGCACCTGCATGTGCTGGTTCATGGCCTCCTCTGTCTTCAAAGTCAGCAACAGGGGGGCAAGTCCTTATCACACTTTGTATCTTTCCTGCCTTTTCTTCCACTGCAACTCTCTGACTCTTTTGCTCTCCTTGTCTACTTTTAAGGGCCTGTGTGATTGCATCGCCCCCCCTGGAAAACCTTAAGCCCATCTCCAAGCCCCTTTGGCTATATAGCATAACATACGGGCTCCTGGGGTTAGGACGGAGACTTCTTTGTGGTGGGGGATGGGGGGAGAAGGGAAGTATTCTGTTCCATCTCTGAAAAAAAACATAAGCTGTTCTCATTACTGTAATGACCTTAACTTGTAAAATTTGTATCTTTTAACAATAAGAATGGAAAGAAAGATAACTCTTTCCAGAAATCATTATTTATTAGTTCTAGGAAAAAAAAATTCAAAAATAGGACCTTTGTCATTCCTCAGTTTTTTAATCTGCCTTCTTTTTCTTCATCGCATTTGTCACCATATGTCTGTGTGTCTTCCCCTCTGGAAAAGGGCTCTTGGAGAAGCAAATGCTAATCTCATTCTTCTTTGTGTTTCTGGCACCCAGCATGGTGCCTGGCACACCTTTAGGTGCTTAATGAATGCAACAAATATATATACAACTCATTGTTACATCCTTGAAAAATGGGGATAAGGAGAGTCAGTGATATTTTCTTAAAGGGGTTTCTCTATTAATAATGTCAACAAAAAGTTTAAAAATCCCTTGTGTTACTCATAAGAACAGAGAGTAGAGTGGGGGTGACCAGGAGCTGGGGGTTGGGAGAGTTGGGGACATGTTTAAGGGTACAGTCCTGTGGCTAATAGATAAGTTCTAGAGATCTAATGCACACCGTAGTGAGCATAGTTTGTGCAATTAAGCAGACAATTTTGTTGTGTTTTACTTTGCTAAGCTTTTCTAGTGCAGTACTCTTATAAATTGCAAAGTTGCTGAGAAAGTAGGTCTTAGTTGTTCTCATGGACAAGCGGAAATGAAAATTATGTGAAAGGGCACAGATGGCAGTTCATGCTAACGTGGTAATCCTACTGCAACAGATGAACGTATCAAACCAACACATCTGTACACTGTAAATTGACCCAATGTCGTATGTCAGTTACACGTCAATTTAAACTTGCCCAGAGTCATACAGCAAGACAGTAGCACAGCCAGGAGTAGAGCTAGGATCTGGACCCATGTCGTTTGTTGAGAAAGCCTGTGATATTCATATCTATACATGTTGGTGTGTTCTGTTGCCTTTGAAACATTCTCAGAGAAGCCAGCCTTGGACCCAGCCTCGAAAAATGTATAGGGATCAGCCAGGTAGCTGTTGTAGGTGGAAGAAAGTGACCATCTGAAAGGATGCTTCAGGTTCTAAAAGCAGCCTGGGCCGGGGCATAAACCCTCCTATAGGAGTGCAGGTTTGGGGGAGCAGGGTCCCCACCTTTTCTGCAGGCAGCACTTGAAATGCAAGGCAAGTTGTTCTAAACACACAGCCTGAGGAGGGGGCTGCCTATTACAGGATCTGCCTGCACCCACACTGATCCCTGCTCAGCCCTAGACCGCTTGGAGCAAGAAGGGGGCCCCCAGATCCTGTCTGCCAACAGCTGTTGCTTGTTTTCTGGGCCAGCTTAAAAAATTAGTCCCATTCCACAGACACTCCCTGATTTCTCCAAAGCCACCATATGCGGGTTTACCTATGTTCTTCCTGTACCTAGTCCTGCTTCTGGCACCATCTCTTAGAATAATAAGCACCCCTACTATGAAACTACACTTTTTATTTGCTCAAAATTTACCCCTGGTAGCCTTTGGGCAGAGTCATTTTGTTTCCTGTTTTTCTAAGGCCCCTTAATCTTATTTGTGGAGCGCAGGCATAGCTCTCTGTCGCCCGTGAAGACCTTCTGTTAGTTTGCCTTCGAAAAGAGACATTTTCTTTGCTTTCCTCACAGTAATGGTCCTTCTGGGGGCTTATCGAAGTCTCCTGTAGCTTTGTAGGGGTGACGTGGCGGGAATGGAGGCATTCCAGGTGATGACACCTCATTGTGGTTTGATGAAGGTTAGGAGGACAGAGCCAGGGTTTGTCGTTTTTATTGCTGTTTTAGGGGAGGGGCGGATGCACCTGACTCGGGGGGACTTGTCTTGTGCCTGATGGCTTATGGTACCCTTCCTGATCACGTATGTCTCCGTGTTAGTCTCTTCTTTAGTTTGATTCTACAGGCATTTAGAACCACGAGCTTAGAGCCTATCACTTTATAAAGAACCATTTAATTTTTTCCCAGTCAGTTGAGCAGCATTCTGAAACCTCCCTTGAGTTGTCATTAGGCCAGCACCTAATTACCTGAAGGAATGACCATGATCTGCAAATGGAATTTCTCTGCCCTCTTTCTTCACATGATTTCTAAAAATGGGAAATATAGTTGGTCTCTGGGAATATGCACTCTCTCTCTCTCTTTTTTTAATTTCCTCATCTCCAGAAGGGCTCATTTAACCAAGCCATTTCCATATGTGTCCCTAAACATTCTTCAGGTCCCCTAGGGACTCTTTTTGTAAAAAATAACCTTTGTTATGGGAAACATTAGGAAATTAAATAGTGCCTGCTGATTTCCCTCCCTTGGCTTGTCCTCGTGCTCTCCCTTCTCAGAGATCTCTGACCCAAACTATCTCAGTCACAGGGGGAGCTCACATGCGCTACAACGTAGAGCTTCTGGGAATTGTGGCTCATTGTGCGTTTGGCTGTTGTCAGCCGCCTTAGAGTTGCCTCTCCCTGTATCGTTCCAGGGGTGACGACAAAGATGGCTGTACCTCCCAAGCGGTCCCTACTTCTGAGCTTGTCATCTAACGACACAGAATGCCAGTAGTGGTCTCCCGTGACTGTAGTTAGTCTGCCCTTGAATAGTAATATTTGCACACAGCAGATGGCCCAGGCCTCAAATGAATGTTCGATATTGCATGTCATTTTGCAAACTAAATGACAGGGACGTTTGAGTTGGAAAGGATCGAGAGGAGTAACCACTTGAGGGCAGCTGAAATAACAGAAGTGCATAGTTGCCTGGCTGGCAGAGTTGGTTGATTGCCCGACTCTTGGTTTCAGCTCCAGTCCTGATCTCAGGGTCATGAACTCAAGCCCCATGTCGGGCTCCATGCTCAGCATGAAGTCTGCTTGAGATTCTCTCCCTCCCCCTCCTTGGGCCCCTCCCACTCATGTGCTCTCTCTTTCTCTCTCTCAAATAAATAAATAACTTTAAAATAATAGAAATAGTTCCGGCCCCATTTCCCTTGCTTGCTGCCCCCATCATCCTAAGGCTGCCAGGGCAACAAGTCACTGGCCCAGCTGGAAGGCAACGTAGATGCCTCCGTTAAGGACGACCACGAGCCCGGGGCTGATACGTCAGGGAACAGTCAAGCATGACTTTCCCAAGCCAGCTTTGGGGAGACTTGGGAAGTTGGTTTTATAGAGGCTTTCTTCAATATTCCCTATAGATCAGTTTCGGCCCATTAGGATCAACACTATGTTAGCGTAATCAATCTGCTAAAAGGCACTCGGAGAAAATTACAATAAGAATGCCAAAAGAAATTTTGTACCGCACTGAGTTGATCTGCCCACAGACATAACCAGGCCTTTTTACTTCGAGGGTTGATATGTCTGCCTTTTGGATTTATTCATTTTCTTTCAAGGTATTACCTCCTAGTATATCTGAAATTTTGATGATATAGGATGTTTGACTCTGAGCTCAGAATCTCTAAAAGTTATTGGTTAGTAAGGAAGCTTCCCCTCCTCCCAATACACACACCCAATTTCAATCCCTTTTCTGCAACTAAACATCTGTTTTCTTGTTCGTTCTTAGGATGGTCCAGATTCTGCCAGAGGAAACCGGACAAAGCAGGAGAGTGCATGGCTCTTCAGGCTGTGGTATAGCTTTGACCACAAGTATCCTTTTCAGTGGCTTCCCTGTATTTGTGAAACACCAATAATGAAGTTCTCTTGTTGTCCATGAATGAATTCTGATAAGTAAGGAAGACATGTGCTTGGTACAGTTATAGTCAGTCATCTCTTAGGCCAGAGGCAATGATCATTCAATCACAGGTAGTCCTGGCGAGCAGCACTCTGGCCAAGAGGAGTGTTTTATGTCATTAGGGTGGCTAACCCACAGGCTGATAGTCTCATGTGGCTCTTAAGAACGTTATGTCTGAGGGAAATAAGCCTGTGTAAATGAATTAGTTAAATTTACGCAATGAACCATGCTGTGGTCAGGAAGGGTAGTAAAACTTGGGTAGTTAATCCATGTGGGGAAGAGAATTCCTATTGGCCGAATGGAAGACAAGTCTGATCCATGTCTCAGCTGGACTACTTGCAGGCAGACTCTGTTCTAGTAGATTCACCTGTTCTCCAGTGGAAATTAAAATCCAGAAGTTAAACTTCCATAATTTAAGTTGACATAGTGATCAAATGGATAGGCAGTACAAAGTCAGGAAACCTTGAAAGTGTTAAAAATATTTTTAAAGCCTAAGATCCATATAGAAAAGTACACAAATCTTGGGTGCTCGATGAATTTCACAAAATAAACACTGAACACCAAGAAGGTAAAAAACCGGGGTGCCTGGGTGGCTCAGTGGGTTAAAGCCACTGCCTTCGGCTTGGGTCATGATCCCAGGGTCCTGGGATCGAGCCCTGCATCGGGCTCTCTGCTCAGCAGAGAGCCTGCTTCCTCCTCTCTCTCTGCCTGCCTCTCTGCCTACTTGTGATCACTCTGTCAAATAAATAAATAAAAATCTTTAAAAAAAAAAGAAAGAAGGTAAAAAACCAAAGTCTTCAGTTCCCCACATGCCATAACCCAATTACCAACCCTTCTCTCTAGATGTAATCACACTCCTGACCTCTAGTAACACTTAATACTTTTCTCTGTTTTTTGAACTTTGTATGAATGGGACTACAGAATATATATATTTTAGCGTCTGGTTTATTTGGCTTGACATCTTTTGTGCGACTCTTCCATGTTGTCACGTGTAGCTTGAGTTGTTCTGTTTTCATTGCTATATAGAATCTGGCTGTATGAATATACCATCATTTATTTATCATTGATTGTTGATGAACATATAGATTGTTTCTAATTTGGAGCTAGTTTGAAGAATACTGTTATGAACATTTTTGTATATGTCTTTTGGTGCATCTGTACATACATTTTTGCTGGGAATATATCCAGGAGTGAAATGCTGGGTCATAGGACATGCATAGGTTCAACGTTAGGAGTTAGTGCCAAACAGTTTTACAAAAACGGTGGTACCACTTTACATACTCTCCTTTCATGTATGACAGTTCTAGTTGCTCTGTGTCCTCACTGACATTGGAGTTGTGAATTGTAGCCATTCTGTTGGGTTTGTGGTGGTGTTGTGTTGTGGTTTTAATTTGCATTTATCTGATGACTAATGAGGTTGAGCATCTTTCCATATATTTATTGGCCATTGGTGTGTTCCTTTATGAAGTACCTGTTCAAGTCTCTTGCCCATTTTTCTATTGGGTTGTCTGCCTTTCTCTTACTGTTTTTAAGTTTTCATTAGGTATTCTGGGTAGGAGTATTTTGCTAATTATATATGATCAAAATATCATCTCTCCTTGTGACATGCCTTTTCACTATTTTTTTAGTTTCAACATAATTTGCTACAGGTTTTTTTTTCCAACATAATTTACTACAGGATTTTTTTTTGCCTTTTCACTTTTAAATAGAATCTTTTGATAAACAAAAGGTCCTAACCCAATTTATTGATCTTTTCTGATCAGTAGTATTTTTTATAAGCATATATTTTTATCCCCAGGGGTGATCAGTAGTTTTTATGTCTTCTTATAAAGATCTTTGTCTATGCCAAATTCATGAAGCCAGTTCCTGTTTATCTTCTAGAAACTTTATCGTTGATCTTCTGTACATCTATTTTTTTTTTTTTTTACTGAATGATGGACATGGGCAATGAAAAAGTGTAGAGATCTTTGAGATGTTCTGGATGAGGCTTTTGTCCTTCAGAGCAGATTAGCTTACATCTGATCAGTGGCTAGGCACTGGGGGCATTAGCAATTTCAGATCACCATAACCCAATCAGAAATAAAGGTGACTTCAAGATGGGAGTCAGTTCCTGTGAGGATTAGTCTGTTTTCTGTTGGTCTTTTTTTCTAGGGTTCTAACATAGAGCCTATGGTGTTGGCATAGCCTTCCTCAGAAGGACAGCACTCCAGTTTTCATCACATTCAGTGTGTCTTTGTGGGTCTGCCAGATGCTCTGCTCAACTTCTCAGATACCTTTTGGGGAACTATGGCTCACCAAGTGCCAGGCTCACCTCTTGGGTTTCGTCCTCCAGATTCTGGCCCTTTTTGCTGCCTTGGCATCTTGTGCAATTAAGCAGACAATTTTGTTGTGTTTTACTTTGCTAAGCTTTTCTAGTTGTTCTCAGTGGAAATGATGGTTCAAATTACTTTATTTGCTATTAACTGAAATAGAACCCCCAGGGATTTTTAAAAGCCATATGTACTTTGTATACATTGTCATTTGGATGCATTATTCCCTGGGCTTGGAAAGGACATGGAGAAAATTGGAGAGAGTTCACAGAAGAGAGGCAAAATGCTAGTGATAAGAAGTTGATTCTTATGGGCATTCAGTCCTCCACATCTATCCATTATTGATAGATTGTTCAGACACAAGATCAATAAGGAAACATTGGACTTGAACTACGTTTTAGACCAAATGGACCTAAAAGATCTATAGAACATTCCATCCGACAGCAGCAGAATACACATTCTTCCCAAGTACACATGGAACAGTCCCAGGAAAGATCATATGTTAGGTGACAAAACACATCTTAGCAAATTTAAGAAGACTGAAATTACATCAAGGATCTTTTCCAACCACAGTGGTATGAAGCTAGGGAAACTGGAAAGTTCACAAATGTGTCGACAATAAACAGCACACTTCTGAACGATCAGTGGACCAATGGAAGAAATCGAAAGGGAAATCAGAAAATATCTTGAGACAAATAAAAATGGAAAAACAGCATACCAAAACTTATGGCATGCAGTAAAAACAGTTCTAAGAAGGGATATAGTGATAAATGCCTCCTTTAAGAAGAGAAAAAGATCTCAAATGAACAACATAGCTATACCTCAAGGAACAGAAAAAGAACAAACTAAGCCAAAAGTTAGAAGGAGGAGAGAAATAACATACATCAGAGCAGAAATAAAATAGAGTCTAGAAAAACAATAGAAATGATCAATAAAACTGAGAGTTGTTTTATTGAAAAGATAAACAAAATTGACAAACCTTTAGTTAGAGTAAGAAAAAAAAGAGAGGACCGAGATAAATAAAATCAGAAATGGAAAAGGAGACATTACAAATGATACCACGCAAATACAAAGGGTCGTAAGAGACTGCTATGAGAAATTATACACTAAAAATTGGATAACTTAGAAAAAAATGGATAAATTTGTAGAAACATGCAACTTACCAAGACTAAATGAAGAAGAAATAGAAAATCTGAATAGACCAGTAACAACAAGATATTGAATCATTTATCAAAAAACTCCCAACAAAGAAAATCCCAGGACTGAATGGCCTCACTGATGAATTCCACCCAACATTTAAGGAATTAATACCTTCTCAAACTCTTCCAAAAAATTGAAGAGGCAGGAATGCTCCCAGACTCATTTTATGAGGCCTGCATTGCCCTAATATCAAAGTCCAAGGACACTACAAGAAAAGAAATTTACAAGCCAGTATCCCTGATGAGCATATACGTAAAAAACCTCAACAAAATATTAACAAACAGAATCCAGTGGCATATTAAAAGGATCATACACCATGATCAAGTGGGATTGATCCCTCAAATGGAACAGTGGTCCAGATCAATAAATGTGATATACACCACATTAACAAAGTAAAAATTATGTGATCATCTCAACAGATACAGAAAAAGCAAAGCAATTTTTTAGGGGGGGTAGGGGCAGAGGGAGAGGAGAGAATCTCCAGTAGATCCCTTGCTGAGTGTGGAGCCTGACGTGGGTCTTGATCTCAGGAGTCATAAAATTATGATCTGAGCTGAAACCAAGAGTCAGACACTTAACCTACTGAGCCACCCAGGCGCCCCTAAAGATGACATGACCTTATATATAGAAATCCCTAAAGACTCCACCAAAAAACTCTTTGAAAACTAATAAACTAGGTAAAGTCAGAGGATATAAAGTCAACATACAAAAACCTGTTGCATTTCCATATATTAACAAAGAACTATCCAAAACAGATATTAAGCAAACAGTCCCAGGGCACCTGGGTGGCTCAGTGGCTTAAACATCTGCCTTCAGCTCTGGTCATGATCCCAAGGTCCTGGGATCGAGCTCTGTGTCAGGATTCCTGCTCTGCGGTAAGTCTGCTTCTTCCCTTCCCTCTGCCTCCTCCCCTACTGCTCATGCTCTGTCTGTCTCTCTCTCTCTCTCTTTAATAAATAAAACCTTAAAAAAGAAAACAATTCCATTATGATACCATCAAAAACAAATACTTAGGAATAAATGTAACCAAGTAGGTGAAGATCTATACACCGAAAACTAAAAAGCACTGATGAAAGAAGTTGAAGACACACAAATAAATGGAAAGATATCTGTGTTCATAGATTGGAAGAATTAATATTGTTGAAATTCCCATATTACCTAAAGCAATCTACAGATTGAGTACATGAGTACATCTCTGCCAAAATTCTAATGATGGGGTTTTTTTTAAAGGTTTTATTTATTTGAGAGAGAGAAAGAGAGCACCCACAATGGGGGTGGGGGGACAGCAGGCCAGAGGGAGAGGGAGAAGCAGGCTCACGGAGCAGGGAGCTCAATGTGGGGCTCCAGCCCAGGGCCCTGGGATCATGACCTGTACTGAAGGCAGACACTTAATGACTGAGCCACCCAGGTGCCCCTAATGGTGTTTTTTTTTTTAAATAAAATAAAAACAAAATCATAAAATTTGTATAGAACCACAAAATACCCTGAATAGCTAAAATTCCATGGAGCAAAAAGAACAGAGCTGGAGGCATCACACTTCCTGATTTCAAATTATATTACAACGGTATAGTAATCAAAATAGTACAGTATTAGCATTAAAACAGATACACAGACCAGTGGAACAGAATACGGAGCCCAAAAATATACCCTCACATATTCAATCAACTAATCTTCAGCTAAGGTGCTGAGAATACGTAATAGGGAAAGGACAGTCTCTTTAATAAACAGCTCTGGGAAAACTGGATATCCATTTGCAAAAAAATGAAATTGGAACCCATCTTACACCACTCACAAAAATCAACTCAAAATGGTTTAAAGACTTAAATGCAAGACCTGAAACCATAGAACTCCTGAAAGAAAACGTAGGGGAATGGTCCTGGCAATGAGTTTTTGGATTTGATACCAGAAATATAGGCAACAAAGGCAAAATAAACAAATGAGCCTACATCAAACTAAAAAATTTCTGCACAGAAAAGGAAACCGTCAGCAACATGGAATGACAACCTGGGGGATGGGAGAAAATATTTGTAAATCATATATTTGATAAGGGATTAATATCCAAATTATATGAGGAACTCCTACAACCCAATAACAAGAGCCCAAAGACCCCAATTAAAAAATAGGCAAAGGATCTGAGTAGACATTTTTTCCAAAGAAGACATATACTTGGCCACCAAATACATGGAAAGTTGTTCAACATCACTAATCATCAGTGAAATGCAAATTGAAACCATAATGAGATCTCACCTAACATCTGTTAGGATGGCTGTTATCAAAATGTCAAAAGATAACAAGTGTTGGGAGGATGTGGAGAAAAGGAAACCCTTGTATGGTATTGATGGGATGTAAATTGATGCAGCCACTATGGAAAACAGTATGGAGCTTCCTCAAAAAAATTAAAAACAGAACTACCGTATGATCAGGCAGTCCCACCTATGGGTATATATCCAGAGGAGATAACATCACTACCTCAGAGGTATCTGCACTCCCATGTTCATAGCAGCATCATTCTCAGTGATGAAGATATGGAAACAGCTGAAGTGTCCATCAGTGCACGAATGGATAAAGATGTGTGTGAGTCCGCATGTATATAGTGGAACATTATTCAGCCTTAAAGATGAGGGAAATTTGGCCATTTGGGACAACGTGGTGGAACCTGGAGGACATTAGGCTATGAAATAAGCCAGGCACAGAAAGAAAAATACTGCATGGTCTTACTTATGGGTGGAATCTAGAAAAATCTAACTCATAGTAATAGAGCAAAGAGTGGTGGTTGCCAGGGGCTGGAGAGTGGAGGAAGTGGAGAGATGTTGGTCAAAGGAACAAACTTTCAGTTATAAGATGAAAAGTTCTGGAAACCTAATGTACAGCATGGTGAGTAGTTAATGATCTATACTAGAGATTTTCTAAGGGGGTAGATGTTAAAGTCTTCACACCAGATGCACAGAAAAATGGTAAGTATGTGAAGTGATGGATATGTTAATTAGCTTGATTGTGGTAATTGTTTTGCAATATATACCTGTCTAAACATCTCCTCGCCTTTAATACCTGTAGTTTTGTATGAGTCATACTTTAGTGAAGCCGAATGCGGCCGAAATTGATTCTTTGAAAAGCAACAGGAGTGATCTCTAAAGTCTCTGAATGTAAAGCTTAGTGGCTAGGATTTCTGCTTGTTTAGTTTGGAGGAGAGAAACTAGGAACAGAAGCAGGCACAGAGTGTCTGAAGAAGTCGATGAGGAAGGGGCCCATGGTTCGTTCTATAGCTCCACAGATGATCAAACAAGAAAACGTGGGCTTTGGCTGCATCAAAAAAGGGTTTCCCTGGATGGGAATGAGCCCCACAAGCCAGTAGGAGCAGGTGTGGTACCTCCTTCACTGAATAATCCTGACAATGGAATAGACCAGCTTGCAACGTAAGATGAGAGACTCAGCACGCACACCAGATCCCTCCTTATTCCCGGAGCTCCTTGGAATCGCAGAAGAAATATTTTGGACTACTTGCAAGACCAAAGATAGACAGAATTGTAGCGGAGAAAACCATAGCCCAAGACCAAAGCGAGGCTCAGGCCAGTTTGTCTAGGTGATTTATTGAAGAATGTTTTTAGTAACAGCTCCAACAGGCATTTCCTGTGTCCACAGATCAACCGGTAGCTGTTAATTTTCTCTTCAAGCCATAGCTCTCTAAAGAAAGTAGAAATACTGCTTGGGAAGGGCTTGGTAGAGAAACAGATCTTGAGGCCACCAAAGATTTTTCTCCCTAGAGTAACCTCCCCTGCCACCCAACTTTGACATGGTCAGATTCCCCACCTGCTTGAGAAACTGAGGAAAGACATGGGGGACATGTCAAAGTAATGAATTCCTATATATCTACATGTATGTCTTAAATATATACGTGTGTGTTTGTGTGTAAACTCTCCACCCAACATGGGGCTCTAACTCTTTACCCTGAGATCAGGGGATATTTGTTCTACCAACTGAGCCAGACAGGCGTCCCCCCCAATATTTATTTTTTTAATTTTTCTGATAAAAGCCTTAGAGTTGAAAGGCTTTTCCAGTCACAATGTAAGAACAAGCTATTAGAAAAAGAAGCGAGCAAACAAGAAGAAACTCTTGGAAATTAATAAGGTTTCTGAAATGAACCCCAAAATGTAATGGATAGTTTAATTACATGGTGGAGACCAAACTGTCGATCTGGGAGATGAAGCTGAGGGGAAAAAAAATATATATATGTGAGAATTTGAGCACAAAGTCAGAGATGTGCGAGAGAAGAGTTTCAAGATCAAGAGGTCAGAGCCACATGGTCCAGAGTCCTTTAACAGAATCTAAAAGAGGGTAGAGATGGTGGAGGAAAAGAAGAACCAAAGAAATAATGGAAGAAAAAAAATCCCTTGGCTAAGGGAAGATTCTTGTCTCCAGAGTGGGGGGGCCGGCTGGTGTGAGTGGCATGAATGGATACATTGGAGCATTCCATAACTAAGGAGGAAAAGCAGGACTCATGAGGCTTCCAAAGAGAAAGACTGGAAGCCTTTAAAGAGAAGAATCAGATGTGGGCATTAGCAAAACCGAATGTTAGAATACCATCTAGCATTGTCAGAGTTCTAGGTTGAAAAGAAAAAGCCTGAGCCTAGAATTCTACCCCCAAACTGAATGGGGGGAAGGAAGGAGGGTGGCTTTCAGACATCCAAGAGTTGAGAAAGGTTAATGCTGTGCAGACTCTTTAAGAAGGGGGAGAAAGCCAACAACAACATAAGGATCAAATAAAACCAAAATCAGATTCAACTAACGGGACAACATTGAAGAAGTAGTGATTGTTTTAAAACCCAGAAGTGAATGAGATCAAAATGAAATTAAAAGACAATCTTGTATTTCGGAAGACACTCAAAATGTTCTCTTCTCACTAACAAAGTTTAAATGACACTGTATTACATTTCCTTTACTGGTGTTCTAACCATGGGGCACCTGGGTGGCTCATTTGGTTAAGTGCCTGACTCTTTTTCTTTTTTTTCTTTTTTAGGTGGGCTCCATGCCCAGCACGGGGCCTGAACTCACAACCCTGAAATCAAGACCTGAGCTGAGATGAAGAGTGAGACGCTTAACCGACTGAGCCACTCAGGCACCCCTAGTGTCTGGCTTTTGATCTCAGCTCAGGTCTTGATCTCAGTGTTGTGAGTTCAAGCCCCACATTGGGCTCCACACTAGGCATGGAGTCTACTTAAAAAAAAAAAAAGAGTGCTGTAACCACTCTGCTTGGCTACAGTGAATAATATTTATATAATAATATTATTTCAAATGCTGTTTAGTGGCTTTTAACATTTAGACTCAGTCCATGGACAAAGTATAGAAGATTTACTTATCAATTATAAAATAGAATGTAAATGTTATATATATATAGATATATATACACCTATATATATCTATATATATATAGATATAGATATAGATATAGATACACCTATATATATCTATATATATATATATATCTGCTGTATAAAATTAATTATAATCAAAATTAGGAAAAACTTGAAGAGGCAGGAGTATAAATGAATTAAATGTACTATCCTTTGTAGGAGAGAGTTTAAAACCTCTGACTAAATTTTTTCAATCAAGAAATAGAAAAAACATATTCTAGTGGTGTACACACACACACAGAGTGGAACACTACTCAGCTATAAAAAAGAATGAAATCTTGCCATTTGTGACAAATGGGTAGATCTTGAAGTTATTGTGCTAGGTGAAATAAATCAGAGAAAAACAAATGCTACATTGATTTCACTTAAATATGGAGTCTAGAAAACAAAACAAACAAAATCCAGATTCACAGATAGAACAGATTGGTGGCTGCCAGAGGGGAAGGAAGTTGGTGGAGTGAAATGGGTGAAGGGGATCAAGAAGTACAAACTTCTTCAGGCGCCTGGGTGGCTCAGTCAGTTAAGTGTCTGCCCTCCGGCTCAAGTCAGGATCCCAGGCTCCTCGGATCGAGCCTGTGTCGTGCTCCCTGCTCCGCAGCAAGTCTGCTTCTCCCTTTCCCTCTGTACTCCCCATTATACTCTCGCTCCCTCTCTCTCCAATAAATAAAATCTTAAAAAAGAAGTACAAACTTCCAGTTGCAAAATAAATACGTCAAAGGGATATAATGTACATGGGGAATATAGTCAATAATATTGTATTTTGTATGATGACTATGGTGACAGATGGTAGCCACATTTATTGAGGTGATAATTTTGCAACAGATACAAAGGCCAAATCACCATATTATATACCTGAAACGAAAATAATACTTATGTCAGTTATACCTCAGTTTAAAAAAAATAAAAAAGGTCTTCGGTGAAGTCGTAATGGTAATTACCAGAAAAATTGGTGGGGATAAAGACTTGATATTTCATTTTGCCCTTCAAAGACTCTGCATATTTAAAAATCTATATGTAAATAGCTTTTTTCCCTCTTTTAAAGAAGTTGTTAGAGGGACTTTTATATTTGGGGACGTGAGAACTTGCCTTTGAACTACCCCAGGCAGGACACTGAAAGGTAGCCTTGGGGTTCCTGCGTGCGTCTCCGTTATTCCTTCCACAGTCCAGCCCTGCTGTCAGCTTTGCAGCCGGACTCAAAGTAGCCGACAGGCCAGCAGAGGCCATTCCCAGAAATGTGGTTGGAGGGCAGCGGTCAGATGGGGCTGGTTTGGTTTCGTGAAAGGCTATAGCAGAGCCCACACCTCGTCCTTTTGGTAGTGACTCTCTCTGAGAAGGATCCCCCAGATCCTGGGGTATAGACGACTAGGATGCCTCCTCGCCTTCCTGTGAGTTCTCTCGGCCATTCCTACCATGGCCATGGCCGTGGCCATGTGAGTCTCTGCCTTCTCCAGAGTGCTGGGGCTGTGGATACCAGAAACAGCCCAGGCACTGTCATGAGATGACGCGTGCTTCGTGGGGCTTCCCACAGGGGCTCACATGTTTGGTGGCACAGATGTCCACGGACTGACCAACCCGGAGCTCTTGGGACATTCAGCCATGTCTAGAGACACTTTTGTTGTCACACCTGGGAGAGGGGTCGTAGTAGGTAGAGGCCAGGGGTGCGGCCTGGTGTTCGACAGGGTGGGGCAGTCCCCTAGTGTCCAAGTGGAGAAGCTGGTAATCTGTCTCCTGTTTCCAAGGCATGAGCTGGTTGTGTCCAAAGCTGGAATGCTGATTGAAACCAAAATTCTCATTCAACATAACAAGCAAGTGAGAAGGATGCTCGAATGAACCTCAGATATTCTTATTGCCTGAGAAGTGGGAACTGCCAACCCGAGAGTTACCAGTGAACACTTCGGGCTGACAGAGGATGGTTTAATCTTTGATTTAGACTATTGTAGACCCCAAGGATTTTCTGTAGCGTACTGGTTAAATGGGGCATTTAACCAGGAGG
The DNA here is from genome assembly GCF_964662115.1 of Mustela nivalis. Taxonomy (NCBI): domain Eukaryota; kingdom Metazoa; phylum Chordata; class Mammalia; order Carnivora; family Mustelidae; genus Mustela; species Mustela nivalis. The sequence continues at coordinate 93,398,128 of NC_139040.1, forward strand.
GTGGGGAGAGGCCTTTTGTGGGTAGATGTCTGGATGATTTACTCTGGGGGATTTCTAAACACGTTGTGTGGGGTGTGGGTCTTCTCTGCAGACATTTTTTCCTTAATTCTCTTTTTAAAGTTACCTGAAGCCCATCCTCACACACAGCGGCCCCCCACTGACCACCACGCTCCCAGCCTGGTGTGGCCTGCTTGCTCGGTGTCTGACCAGTCCCCAGGTGTATGACGTAAGTACAACACGTGAGGCAGGTTTTCCTGCTCGCTGTCCCCGGGGAGTGTTTTCTCCAAAAAGAGGAAATCTCTTGCGTCCAGATCCACTGGTTTTGCTTCTCTGAATAAGATGATTAGAAATGGCTGACTTATGTTGATCTGTTTTGCACAGTAACAGAGAAATCTTCTACCTGGGCCGTGGGGCCCCGTCACATCACAGCCATGGTGTAGTAGAAAGAGTACTCCATCTGGAATCAGAGCAACTAGATTTGAAGCCAAGCCCTGAGGCCATTTAAGTATTCTGTGCCTTGGTTTTCCTACCCATAAAGTGGGCCCAGTTGCACAAGCTGGCTGTGAGATTAAAGGCTAAGATACAGAAAAACACTGTGAACCACAAAGTCTTTAGCAGATGTGAGGATTCTTTTTTGTGTATGCTTTATTTACATTGATGTGGTTAGGTCCTTTCCGTTTTCAGATTCAGACTTAGCACAGTACAAAAAGAATATCCGCACTGGTGGACATCTGAGCTCTGGGGCTGACTTGTGAGCTCTTCCTGTGGGTTGCTGGGCAGAGGGGTGGGGAGGGCAAGCAGCTCTCCACATAAAAGGACTAGAGGAGAGGGGAGAGGCCCTTCTTCCTCTCTACTCTGCCTCCCCAATCATCTGGTCACGAACACAACCATTCTGCTCTAGGAGAGAAGGACTCCTTAAATTTGTGTAGAGCTTTACAGCTCACAAAGGCCAAGTTTATTCTCTTGGCCATACTGTAAGTAAGCTGCTACTACAGGGTTACAGAAGAAGAAAGTGCCTAGGTCCCAGGATTAGTAATTGGCCACCCTAGTGCAGGTTTCAGAGAATTTGTAAATAACCTGCAATTGACTTGATTGGCGTTGAGAAAGCAGAATGCAAAGCTCAGATCTGAGAGAGAAGGCCCCTGACCAGGTCCGTTCTAATGGGGCGGGGCAGCGGGCTTGGGAATGATCGTTGGCATTCGGGTGCTACAGAGGGTCAGGGGGCATAGCTGGGTGGTGCGGGGCGCTGGGGTCGGTGTGCTAAGGAGCAGCCTCCTCAGAGACGGGGCAACTTGGTCAAGAAGCAAGAATCCCCCATACTGCTCCTGCTGCTTGGGGCTGGGGTCCCGAGCAGGGTCTCAGCTGCACACACAGTGAGGCTTGCTATTGTCAAAAGTGGGAGCATAGAGTCTTTGAAAAATTAATTGAGGAAGTCCAAGGTGAGAGAGGGGAAGGGCCCCCTCTGGAGTTTGGAGCCCAGTGAGGGTCTCGGGCTGGGCTGCTCTCGCGTGGCTGTTTGACACACTGTAGTCCTCACCTGTCACCTACAGAGCGTTGGTATTTTTGGTTTCATTGGGGGGTGGTGAAGATGTCCCTCATTCCCTATTTGCACTTACTCGAAACCACTCAGGTTGAATATCCACCTAGGAAACAGGGTTCTGCTGTTCATGATGTTGACCGCTGATGGTTTAAAATAGGCACAATCCTGCAACACAAGTGTTTGCAGGGTTCTTCGACAGCATTCTCACGGCAGCCTGCAGTAGACAGCTGGTTGCATGATTATACAGACCTCCAGCTTAACATCTAGAATTCAAGGAAGTGGACTGCTTTCATCACCCGCGCATCACATTCATTAAAGCTCTGATTTGGAAATCCCTCTCCACTGGGTTTTACAATGTCCTTATTTTGGGTACTCTTTGTCCAGGCTTGTGAGTTTCGTAATGGAGTGGGTCAACAGCCAATCTTCCGCTTTCTCCTGTCGGTGAATCTAAGCCTGGCTTCCCACTGCCAGGGGTCAGCGTGGGGCCACACAGGGGCTGGTGTCTGGGGGCAGGGGTGCTTGGCTGGGGCTGCGGTAGGGGGCGAGGCTGCATCTATGGCATTTCCCTCCGTACTGTTGCTTCACATTCCTCTCTGTCCTCGAAAGAGTAAAATGCTGCGTGCCAGGAGAGGCTCCCCCTGAAAACGGAGAGCCAAGAGCCTCGGCTGCGGTATTTTGACAGAGATGAATGAAAATATTACTTAGCACTCACAGGCATGGGAGGAATGGAACATGCTAAAACAGGGAGCGTGAGCTCATTTCTTGTTAGGAAGACTATGGCAGGACAGATGGAGCTTTGGGACTTTCTAAACCCTGATGGTGAGGAGGAATATGGGGAGTTTGGAGTGAGTTTTGGGAGTACGTTCTGCCCGAGTAGAGGATTCTTACCCGGTTGCACATTTGCACTCTACCTCATTCCGTGAGCATTTGGGGCTGCGAGCAAGAAGAGTCGCGCGTGCTTGCCTGTCAAAGCCGAAGCATTGATTTTAGTGGAGTCACGCTGTGGAGCGTGGAGAAGTCGACATCACTGGGGCGCAATGCGGAAAGCAGGCTTGTGCTTGTCACCAGCGAGCACACGCAGACAGGCTGGGCCTGGAGGAGGGGGCCGGCACTCCTGGGGGCGGAATGCATTAACCAGGTGCTCCTCTAGCTCCTGCTGTGGCTTCTGCGCCTCAGGGAAGGGCACCAAGAAGGGTGAGGGAGTGCAGGCTTGCCGGGAGAATGTGCCCGTCGCCTTGGGCAGCATGACTGGTGGGGGAGTGTCCTGGGGGGGGGGGCGGGAGGCTGTCGGGGATGCTGGTCCCATGTCCTGCATCCAGGACACCTTGTGGCTGAAACAATGCAGGGGCTCCAGATGCCCTTTGAAGAACAGTTGGGAACTAGGAGAGCGAGAACAGTTTAGCCAAAGCATTCCAGAACTGTATTTGACAGATGTGCCATGGGGGCAGCAGGGGACCGAAGCACCCCTCTTTTTGCTGGTGAAACCCATTAGAGGGTGAAGGATTGTGTCCGACCCGGCGCCGCTTCCCGAGCCCTCCCCATGGGCTGGGAGTTCCGAGAGGCTGCCATCTGTCTCCCGCCCAGTCTGGCGTCCTGATCTGCTCTGCAGCAACAGCGGCTCAGCATCAGCTGCTGGCGGGGCCGCTTCCGGACCCATCCTCTCTGGGGGCCGAGCCAGTCTGGAGGCCTCAGAAATCCCACCCCTGCTTCCTAATCAGCTGGACCACCTGGGGTTAATTCCATAGGTTCTCTTAGCTCCGGTCTCCTTGGTGACAGGAGTGTTCCTGCCCTTCCCAGGCAGGGAGGGGTAAGGGCTGGAGGAGAGCTCAAGTGGCCTCCCTGGCAGGCCTGAAATACGTGCTCAAGAAAATACTCCTTCCCTCTCCACGTCTCACTGCATCCATCAGAGGGCCTCCTGTCGGGGCTGGAAGGGTGTGGGCTGCAAGGAAGGGGTTCTTCTATGGGGACTGGAAAACAATCCTAGTTGGGCTCTGTCTCAGCCCCTCAGTGGCTAAGACAAAGAGTAGTTCAGATGCAAACCAGGTGCATTTAGGGTGGTTTGTGTGGGGCGGGAAGTTCCCTCAGGAGACCTGTCCAGAGAAGAGAGGGACCCCCAAACCTCTTTGCACCTTTGCCCAGTGACTTTCCTCCTCCTTTTTTTGTGGGTTGGGAAGCTGAAGGCCCAGGCTGGCCTCCCTTTCTTTCCTTTTGGTACTAACCCTGAGCTGTCAGGCATTTAAAAATCGGAAGAGCTTCCTGAGCTTCAAAGCCCTGGTTCGGGCAATGGTGCCCTCCCTTGAATAGCACTCAACAGTTGGCATCCAGTAGCTACACCAGAGGCTCAAGGCAGGCAAGTTTCACAAGCCCCAGTTTTCAGAAGAGTGGTTGAGGTTGAGGTTGGCTCCAACCCGAGCAGAGATCAGTCTCCCATTTGCTGTTTTCATTCGTTGCACTTTTCAGAACCAAGAGCCGCTGAGAGAGGAAGACTCAGATTTCATCCTGACCGAGGGTGACCTCACCTTGACGTACGGGGACAGCACAGTGACTGCAAATGGCTCCTCGGGCTCCCACACGGCCTCCACGAGCCTCGAGGGCAGTCGGAGAACCAAGAGCAGCTCAGAGGAGGTACTGGATCGAGCCCTGGGAATAGGAGACCAGCCGGTGTCCAGTCGGGGCACGCGCCTAGTGTTCCCCCTGGAGGATAATGCGTGACTGCCCCCCCCAGGCTGCAGCGATGGGGCAGCCCACCCGTGCGGTGAGGATGGCTGCAAGCCCAGGCTTGTCTGAGCCAGGGCACTGACTCAGTGGAACTAATGCTTCTGTTTTATTGAGGTCTGAAGCTCTCTTAACATTTAAAATTTAACCCAAGATGCAGACAGTGGGGCTTAAGTGTGTCTACATCAAGACAAATGCAGACCCATTCCCACTTTCTCACATAGTAGTGTGCTGTTCCGAGTCAAACAAATAGCATGCTTTAACGGTCCAACTCATTCACCTGCGGAATCCGAGCCAGGCGCAGCAGGTGTGGGGAGGCCTCCCAGGAGAGGCTTCGGGTCCGTACACAGCAGCGCAAGCTGAGCTGGCTGCAGGAGTAGCCAGGCAGGGTGAGAGCAGGCTGGAAGAACGGTCCCGAAGGAAGGCCACCGAGACCGGACCTCCAAAGGTCATGGGAAGCCAGTGGTCAATGGGACAGAGCTCAGGAGGAAGCAGTCAGTGCGGCAGCCCTAGCACGGATGGCTGCGGGACTGTGAACTCATGTCAGGCTTCTGGACTTTTTGTGCTACCTGGGTTTCCTGTAGATGGAAGATCGGAACTCTATCCGTGAACATTTCAACATGGGGAAAGAATTGGAATTCCTTCTCTGGAAATCTCTAGGAAGAAGTAGCTACTGAAATGTTGAAAACCAAAGGCAAAATTGTGTCATACTGTTGGGTTTTTGGAATTAATCCGAGGACAGAAGAAACTGTTTAGAGGCTGATGAACGAAAATCGGTCACTTCTTCAGGGCCACCACTGAGGTGACTACTGTGGGGTTTAGGAATAACACCAAAATGTGTGGGATGCTTCTCTGGGGATGAGAGAGCAGCAAGGAGCCTAGGAGGCAATAAGCTAGTCTTCAGAGTTGGGGCAGGAGGAACACACTGTGAGAAAAGTTGACCATAAAAGACAAGATGCTGTTCTAAAGACAGAGTAGAAGTCCAAACTTTGAGCTACTGAATGCATGGCATGTCAGTGGCCAGGGGAAGATTGAGAGGCAAGTCAATGGAAAATTGAGCATCGTTCAGTCCAGTGGACACTTAGTCTGCTTTAAGGTTAGGAATCTAGATGTCTTAACACCGAGTGCCATGTAGAGAAGGGTCGTCTTCTTGGTATCTGGGGAGGCTTGTACCGGCTTAAATGTGTGAGTATGATTTGAAATCTAAGTGTTTAGTTTTGGTTCTTTGTGGGTGAGCTGTTCTGCGTGGTAACTAAAATACTGAGAGAGCTCTTGGAAACCAAGTTTGAGATTTTCCCTGGGTCTCTATGCTTCAGTGCTGGTCTCTTAGAAAGAAAATTCAGAAAGAAAATCTTAGAAAGAAAATCCAGTCTCTTTAAAAAAAAAAATGCTTTCATAAAATGTGGCCATTTTTCTTATTGTGGCAGACGAAATGGCAGCCCAGTCAAGTACACCCATAATGAAACCAGCCATTTAATCTTCTTAACTCACATTTTTAATGGTTAATATTTAGATAAGACATTACTGCTTTGCTTTTTGAATTGATGATTTGTGCAAAACAGGCAAAAATTACTAAGTTGAGCCATATGAAATTGCCGATATTGACCCATTTTTCAAAGTCAGAAGTGGCAATTTCATATGGTTCAATATAATAGAATTAAATGATTTTTATTCCCCTCCTTCCTTTCTATGTACCTTACAGTCCATTTTGGTTTTCTCATGGGCCTCCATGGGCTTTGTAAGCTTAAAAAACGAGCTAAACCACCTAACTAAACCCGTAAGGCTCCAAAGTACCCAGGCTAGTGAAGGATTTGAGAAAACCTCTGCATCAGAGCCAGAGAAACAGGTTTTTTCCAGAGCCGCTGGAGGTCATCTGTGTCGTGGGGTCAGAGTGTAGGGAGAAGCTCCCAGGCTTGGCTTGTGTGCCCAAACCCAGCACAGGTTTTATTCAGTAGTTATCTCAGTAATGACCAGTCATGCCTATAAACTTGGAAGGTGAGGAGGCTTTCCTGTGTGTTATTTGTGGAGGTGGAGGGAGAGGCTGGTCTGCTCTTTGGATGGGTCTTATAAAAAGCCTTGCTTGCCTCTTACATTGCTTACTTATTTCATTTTGGAGGGAAGAAGCTACCAGAAAAACCCTGATAAGGTTCTTGAAAAGGGCCAACCAGGTAGAACCCCCTCTTTGTTCATTCAAGTCAAGGCTTTGTTGTCATTCTGGTTTTCCAGGAAGCTTTCAGCAAATCAATAAGAAATTGCCCTCAGAAGGATGGAAGATAACTAGAGTTCTCCAGCCTAGTTTGAAGTCAATCCGTAGATTGTTGTGTTTCCCCCAAAAAAGGTCTTATAGTCTTGACTGCAAACGTTTATTTGGACCTACTATAAGTAAATGGAGATTTGCCAAGATCAAAATTTTGCTAGGGTTGTAGTTATTTGGTTGGATTTTTTATTCAGTGGATTAGAGTAAGTCAATGACCTGTGGCCCTAACTTTTGTTTGCAAGATGTGGAGAATAATCCTGACCTTATCAGGGGTCCCGGAAAAGGAGCCTGTTCATCAAAATGCTTCCAGCTTCTAGAAGCTTTATGCCTATGCCAAGAGGAGAAGAGTGGGTGCCACAAAGCCCCAAAACCATCTAGCTCAAGACTGACTCTCTGCTGCCAGTCTGGCATAAATCAGATTGAAACTGCTGAGTGCATCCAGTTTAACCTCTTATAAGTATATTTTTTCTGGGTTGGGGGGGGTGGTGACAATTCCACAGAGCTGAGTGTCCTAGAGCACAGGTTCTCAACCCTGGCTGCACATGCAGAATTATCTGGCTAGTTTTTTGTTTGTTTGTTTGTTTTTTTAAGTATCAGTGCAAAGGCCCTGTGCTCAGAGATTCATAGCCAGCAGGCTTGGAGCAGAGCCTGGCTTCCGTGCTTAGTGTAGATCTTCAGGGGTTCTCCTGGGAAGCCAGGCTTGAGAGCCTTTTAGTCCAGAACTTGCCATGGCACCTGTTTGGAACCTTGAAGAATAGTCTAGCAGACTGAGTTTCCTCTTGTTGCTAGTCCTCTGGAACAAACCGAGCATCGAACAATTAATATAGCCCAGACAGGTGCAAAGGGATTTTGTGCACATGGTCTGTGCCGAACTCCTGAGTGCACTCCGTGACGCACAACCCTAAATGTTACCTTTGAACACCTTAGTGCAGGGAAAGGAGTGATGGGGGACTTGAGTGGATGGACTGGGTGGGTGGGGGTGGTTAAAAACCTGTCGTCTTTGCCCCCTTCCATGGTAAGAAGGGTTCGGTCTTCACAGAGTAGCTATCGGGTGTGAAGGCTTTGGAGAAGTCATCTCTTCAGTATAGCCTGCGATTACTCGGAGTCCCCTTTGCAGTCCAGTCAGCTTGCTTTCTTGTCACACCTGGCTTATCCCCAGGCCCAAATCCCTGCTGGACTCCTCAGCAGAGGCGTGGGCCCGTTTCATGCGCAGAGTGGGGGCGGCGGGGTGAGAGGAAGCTCGGGACCGCTTGGAAGTCACGAGGCTGTGGTGTTGGCCGACTCCTGTCCGGGCCGGCAGACAGGCGCTGTGCACTCCAGCCGTGCGTGGTCGTACTCGCTTTGGGGACTAGAGGAGACCTGAACTTTGTCTCCCGGAGAAGGAAATCTGCCCTTGAAATGAGGCTGCCATGCTGGAGGCGGGCAGATGCGATCACATGGCCTCTGCCCATCCCTGGGGCGGCTGAACCAGCCCCCACGCCCTGCAGCCCCAAACCCTCACTGCGACATCAAATGTCTCATCAGGCAAACAGCAAGGAGCTTTCAGGTTGTGCTGTGCTCTCTAGACCAGAGGACATTGTGGTTGGGGGGACAAATGAAGTCTCTTAAAAAAACGCAAGAAACGTTCTCTCAGCTGGCCATGAGCATTTCAGTCGAGGGCGATTTCCTTTCAAAGTAGAGGGGCTGTTTCATGACACACACGTTCACAACCCTCACCCCCAGTTCTCTCGCTCCTCCTCTGTGTCTGCTGGGGAAGTCAAGGTCATATTAAGGTGTCAGATACTTTAATATGAACAGAACAGTTTCCAAATGTAGAAACACCACTGATGCCCTGAGGGGAGACAGACTGGCAGGCAGGGCCGCTGAGCGGCTCAACAGAGGGGAGACTCAACCCCTCGGGCCCCGAGCTTGGTACCCATCGTGAGTTCTGAGAGGTGTCTCGGCACGCTGCTTTCCCCATCTGTTGTAAGAGGTCATCCGGAACGAGGGTTTCTGGAAAGCCAGCTTGCTGATTCAATAAGTGCGTGACTTCTCACCCGCAAGGGAAATAGGGAACTTGAGGAGTTTCATGCAGGCCTCTTGATGCTGATTCTGTGGATGAGCTCGTGTAGGAGGGAGTCTGTCACGTGCGTTAAAGGAACACTGCTGAGCTCCCGTCCCTTCTGTTGGTCTCTGTTCAAGTGTCAGATGCGGTTCTCTGCTACAGTAGCGCTGAAGGAAATCTAATGGCCAAGAGTTAGAAACAACCCATCCGAATGCTGCTTTCACTCTGGTACCCTGAAGGGCCCTTCCGCCTTTCTAAAACTCAATAAGGACAATATAAGAGGAACACTCGAGAAAGCTTTGCTAGTCTCTAACTAGGAAAAGCAAGTGGGCTCTTTGACAATCTTTTCAAAACCAAACCTAGGAATCAGCCCCTTTTCCCAGTTTCAGTGCTCCTAAGTAGGGCTTTTGTTTTGTTTTTAAGCTAACAGACATGTCTCGCCGCCCAGTGCGAGCAGAACTCGTGAAGAGCAAAACCAGTTTTTGATGTTCGTTGTATTTTTGTAAGGCAGGGTAGAGCCAGGGCCCACATGGAACACCCAGGCAGCCAGTTGTCTGCCACATGAGTCTGGGAGAAGAGACGGCAGGCCCTCCTGTCTGGCCAGATTTTGAAAAGCCCTGAAACGCACGGGGAGCCCCTTGAGAGAGGCCACCTTCTCTTTAGGATGGCCGCCTTTGAAATAAGGGTTAACGGAATTGCCACAGGTCAGGGTCAGCGGTCGGGGGCCTGTGGATGTGGGAGGAACTCAGACTGAAGGGGCCTTGTACATGGGAAGAGGAACTCTAGCTGTGCTGTTGACAGCATGGAAAGCAGGTAAGGCCCCAGGGCAACTGGGTGACTGTCCCACCACTTGGACATCTGGGGTGGGCTTTGGGGAAGTGGAGGAGTGATTTCCGGGTGTGGGGGTGTTACATCTGTGGATTTGGAATTTATCCCTGAAATCACTTGTTCAAAGAGCAACTTCCCAGCAGAAGCCCCTCCTCCTAGGTTGTTTTTTGATTTTTTACATAAACTACATCTGGTCCTTCTCACTTAGGAAGTTTCACTCTGTCCCATAAAATGATTACATGGTAATGCCACCAAGATTCATTTAAAAGGTGAAAAGCAATTTTTAAAAAGAGGATAGGATGAATTTAACATGGGATATGACCTTCTGGGGAACTTTTTTATAGAGAGTTTACATGTGTAATTGGGGAGAATTTTGTCTTCTATTTCATCAGTAGCAAACCGGTGGTTTTTATAAAATTAACATTATAGTATGCTATATAAACATGTTATATGAAATAAAAGTATGCTGAACTGTGAAAAAGTAAAGACTTGGAGTTAGGCCCCCAAAGTGCTACCCTTCCCTACCATTTTACTTTGTTTGCCTTTGTGTGTATGTTTAGATTGATACTGTAAAGCTAGCTATATGTTTTCCTGCCCTTGACTAACATTTAACACATTTTTCTCAAAGCTTTTTTTTTTTTTTTTTTACAAAACTCAAAATAAAAAGATCAACTGGCTGAGCTCATCTTCTTTTGCATTTTAAAAGTATGGCGTGATCCTTAAGTCTGTTTCTTGGCCTCATGGGGGGGGGCGGGTTCTTTTCTGGGTGGAAGCTATTCCTCTCCAGGTCCCCTAAACCCAGGATTGACAAATTAAGGCTAGCTAGACCCTCTGGACCAAATCGCCCCCCCCCATTTTTGTAAATAAAGTTTTATTGGAATACACTAGGCTCCTTCATTTGCGTAATGTCTGTGACAGCTTTCATGCAGAAAGCTGCATGTGACAGGAGTGAGCAGGGATTTGTGCATTAAGCCTGGACCGTTTACTATCTGACTTCCTATAGCAGAGGATTTTGCCAACCCCTGATTTAGGTGCTTGTAAATCTTGAGTTTTAAAATAGGGTCTAAAAATCACTGCAGCAGACTTCTGAGATGATTTAAATGTGCCTAAAGAAACACTTTAAATCTGGTCTGTGTTGTGACTTCTCCTGGGCTACAACAGTCGTAAACAGACTCTGAGTGTTGGATAACTGCTAAGATCCCGGAACTCAATACAGCTTCCTTGATAGTCTTCATGAATTCCTTTGTATGTTCACTAGCTTTTCCCCTAAACACACAACTGAACTTCATCAAAAAACCCGCATCCTAGCAAAACAAAACAAGTCTTGTCGTTAACATTGACTCCGGAGTCATTTCATGGTAGAATTATGAAACCACCAGACAGAAAAAACTTGCAAGAGAAAAATCTGTCAGCTCACGAGGGTTCTCCCACCAAAGGGAGAGAAAGTCCTTTTTAAAAAAATTTTTTTTTTATTTATTTGACAGATCACAAATAGGCAGAGAGGCAGGCAGAGAAGGTGAGGGGAAGCAGGCTCCCCGCTGAGCAGAGAGCCCGATGCGGGGCTTGATCCCAGGACACTATGATCATGACCTGAGCTGTTGGCAGAGGCTTAACGCACTGAGCCACACCCCAGGAGAGAAAGTACGTCTTATGAAATTGATTTAGGGGCAAGTGTAGGGGGAGCTCTTTGAAAAACAGCTGAACAAGTCAGATTTAAACCAACAGCACTCAGACCTTTTATTTACTATCAAGTAACTTAATCAAGATACACAGGACTGCACTGGGCCCTTATTCACATTGACGTCTTGTCCAGACACCCGCTGCTGATGGGAAATGGTACCCGATCGTGTCTCTTCTGTTCTGAGAACACCTCCAGCAGAGGCAGGCAGGTTCCGGCTGGGACGAGAGCTCTTCCTACTGGATGGCCAACATTACCCACACTGTACTGTCATTTCCTTACTGAAAACTTCCTTTCCACCAGTGTGTCAGTCGTCCTGGAACAGCTTGCGACAGTCCTGCTCTGCCAGCCACACGGCAGTTGGTCCCAGGCCGAGTCCCCCCATCTCTGCCTGCGTGCGAGGCTGCCTCCCCCGTGCAGCTCCTCCAGAGCTGGGGTGACACGCTGAGTGCCCCGGTTTGTGCTGACTGACCTAGAAGGGAAGGAACAAAGGACATTTTGAACCTCAGAACTCAGAAAGCTCCAGACAGAAAGCCTGTTGAGCTCTGCTGATAAAAAGGCCTCTTCATTTTTTAAAAATTTTTAAAGGTTTTGACAGAGACACAGCGAGAGAGGGAACACAAGCAGGGGAGCAGGAGTGGGAGAAGCAGGCTTCCCACTGAGCAAGTAGCCCAACGCGGGACTCGATCCCAGGACCCTGGGATCGTGACCTGAGCCAAAGGCAGACGCTTAACCAACTGAGCTACCCCGGCGCCCCATGAGGACTATAATCTTCCTTCTCTAAGCCGCATCTTCCAGGGCTGGAAATCCAGCCCAAATCAGGAACTATCCTTTCTGCTCTGGGGACAGGCTGGGAGAAAAATGTGACCCAAGAGGGGTTTGGTGAGGATGAAGATGGGGAGAAAGGGGGGGGCAACTCTGCCAGTATGACTGTGCTCTTTGCAGTGGCTGCCCGGGGGTGGAAGGGGGCACCTGGTGAGGTGAACAAAACGTTCTGAGACCGGCTGGGCAGAGTTGGGGAGGAGGGCGGGGGGAAGAGCTGGGATCAAAGCTGTACCCTCAGGCACTGACTGCATAACCAGTCCTCCTTCACTTGTGTACTGGTTCACTCGTGCCAAGTAAATCACACCAATGACAGCTCTTCTGTAAAGCGGAAGCTGCATATAAGCGCCAAGTCCGGCCATTGTCAGATTTCAGTATAATCTAGTTTAATAAAAACCAGTTTCCAGAAGGGCTAACTCTGGTTCCAGATAAAACAGAGCAAATGCCTTTCTCCTTATTCCTTCCACAAAGAGTAACTAAAATCCCCTAACATGATACAGATGGCAAAGGGAAGATTCTGAAGGGTGGGGGAAAGAAGGCCGACTGACTGCAGACCTCGGGCAATGAGGGACACAGAGCAGTGAGTTCCCTCCATTTTCTTTCTGCTTCCCCCATATGCTGGAATAGACACTGAAGACACCAGCAGGCCAGAAATGCACATGGTCCCAGACCAAAAAGCCCGAAGAAAAGCCCATTGCTAGCTAGAGGACAGGGAAAGGGTCAGCCTAGAAGCCGGAAACTGAGTGCCAGACACACAAAATCCCCCCTTCCTGTCAGCAGAGCCCTAGTGGGAGGCGAGGACTTCTAGAGTCCTACCCCTACCCGGCAGTAACCAGGAGGCGCACCCCTTCCTCCACCAGCAGTGTCGGGGAGGCCTGCTAAACCAGAAGATCTAAAATAAAATTCAGAGATTCAAATGTATCCCATATATTTGGGACACCATTAAAAAAATCCCTTGTCAAACCAAGAACCAGGGAAATTTCAACTTGAATGAGAAAAGATGAGTGATAGATGCTAACACTGAAACAGCACACATTCTGAAATTACCCTCTCTCATCAGTATGCTTCAGTTAACCATTAGGAACACACTTGAAACAAATAAACAAATAAAGTCTTGGCAAAGAAATATATAAAGCAAGCACCAAATGGAATTTTTAGAACTGTGAAGTACAATAACCAAAATTTTACAACCTTCCTGGATGGGCTCAGTAGCAGAATAGAGATGACAGACTAAAGAATTAGTGAATCTGAAAAGAGAGCTGTAGAAATTATCTAATATTAACAGCAGAGAGAAAATAGGGCGAAAAAGGATGAGCAGAGCCTCAGGGACCTGTAGTACTACAATAACTGACCTATTCATTTCATCAGAGTTCCAGAAAGAGACTGAAGCTTAAAAAGTACTTGACATAGGGCTGAAAATTGCCCAAATTTGGCAAAATGTGTAAACCTATAGATTCAAGGAGTTGAGTGAACCCGAAAACACAAAGAAAGCTACACCAAGATATAGCATAATCCAAGTTCAGGGAAGACAAAAAAATCTTGAGGGCAACTAGAGAGAACTAATGCATTACTCACAGAAGCAATGATTCGAATGTCAGTGGATTTCATATCTGAAAAAAACATGGAGGCCAGAGGAAGTGGCACAATAGTCTGTAAGGGCTGAAAGAAAATGACTGTCAACACAGAGTTCTGTATCCCATGAGAATATCCTTCAGGAATGAAGGTGAAATAAAGACAATCTCAGATGAAGGAAAACTAAGAGAATGTGTTCCAACAGAACTGCTGTAGAAGAACCACTACAGAAGTTCCTCCAACAGAAAGAAAACGATGAAAGAAGGAAAAGAAGCATCACAAATGAATAAAGAACAGCAGAAAATGGGACAAAATTTAACAGACTATTCTCTTGAGTTTAAAGAATTATTTTGACAGTTGAAGCAAAAGTTATAACACTGTATGATGCAGTTCTATATATATAGATAGATAGATAGAGAGAGAGAGAGAGAGAGAGAGAATGAATTACAAAGGGGACAAGGATAAAGGAACCTAAATGGACATGAAGTTTGTATACTTCCACTTGAGGTAGTGAAATGTTGAGACCAGTAGATTGTGATTAGTTGTATATGGATGATCTAAAGAAAGCACTAAAACAAGCATACAAAGAAAAATACTTTAAAACACTGCAGATAAAATGAAGTTCTTAAACGTATTCACGTAACTCACGGGAAAACACAAACAGGGAAATGGGAACAATAAACAGAGGGGAAAAAAATCAAGTTTTAAAAATGGCAAATTTAAGCCCTATAATATCAATAATTACATTAAATATAAATGATCTAAATTCACAAATATACAAAAAAGAGACCAGCAGAATGGCTTTAAAACATGACCCAAGAACATGCTGTCTACAAGAAATTCATTTCAAATATGATATAGGTGGGTTGAAAGTAAAAGGATGAAAAGGATACACCATAGAAACGTGAATTAAAAGAGTGTGAGCCCTCGACACTTGCCATGAACGGGTCTAATGAGCTGTGGACATATGCTAAGTCTGAGGTCAACAACTGCTTACAGGTTTGCAGCTGAAACTGGGTATGGCTGTAAGCTCAGACAGTTGCAGATCACTAAGTGTCCTTATGTTGCAGTAATGCTAACAGTGGTAGATCATTCAGGCCAAGTAAATAAAGAACAAGTCCTTTGAAATGACAATTTCAGAATTTCTACAGGGGGTTCAAAGGAATTGCTACAATTATTGAAACTATGTGAAAACTGATTACTTGGTTGATAAATTGCTATCATCGTTCTAAAATCACAGGCTTCACTTTCTGCAACAAAACTTCATAAGGACCAAAGTATATTTATGGAATGAAAACTGCATTTTGGTTTTTCCAATTTTAAAATAATAATCAGAAGGAGGGCACCATGTTATGATGAGCACTGGGTGTTACATGCAACTAATGAATGGAACACTACATAAAAAACTAATGATGTACTATATGTTAGCTAGCTGAACATTATCTATATATATAATATATAGATATAAACTATATATATAATATATTTAAACAATATATATGTAAACTATATATTTTTTTTATTTTTAAGGGAAACTATATATATATATATATATATATATATATATATATATATATATATATAGTTTTTTAAGGGAAACCATATATATATATATGGTTTCCCTTAAAAATAAAATATATATATATATATATGGTTTCCCTTAAAAATAAAATAAAATATTAATCAGAAAAACAGGAATTAGTGGTGATCAATGTACAACTTTCTGAATGTACTAAAAGCCACTGAATCAAACACTTTAAAGGGTGAACTCTATGTATGTGAATTATATTGCAATAAAAAACATCAGATAAAAAGGGGTGCCTGGAGGACTCAGTCAGTTGAGTATCCAACTCCTGATTTTGGCTCAGGTCATGATCTCAGAGTCATGAGATCAAGCCCTGCATCAGGCTCCATGCTGGGCATGAAACTTACGTAAGATTCTTGAGCTCCCTCTCACTCTGCCCCTTCCCACCCCTCATGCTCTTTCTCTAAAATAATAATAATAATAATAATAATAATAATAATAATAATAAAGAAGAGTTTTATCAGATAAAATAGACTTTGGAGTAAAGAAAATTACCAGTAACAACAAAAGACAGTACATAATAGTGAAAGGTTCAACCCACCAACAAGCCATAGCAATCCAAAAGGTTTACATATGCAGCAAACAACAGAACTTCCAGTTTCCTGAAGCAAACCTGAAGGAACAGAAGGAGAAGCAGACCTGTCCACGTTTATACTTGGAAACTTCAATACCACTCTCTCAACAATTGATAGAATGACTAGACAGAAAATCAACAATGATATAGGGAACTAAATAATGCCATCAACCAAACAAGACTCAACTGCCATTTATACAACACTCCACCTAATAACAATAGAAACACGTTCTTTAAAAAAAAATTATTTGAGAGACACACAGAGAAAGCAGAGTGGTGGGAGGGGCAAAGGGAGAAGCAGGCCCCCCACTGAGCATGAGCCTGACATGGGGCTCAATCCCAGGACCCTGAGATCATGACCTGAGCTGAAGACAGATTTTTTTTTAAAAGATTTATCTATTTATTTATTTGACACAGAGAGAGAGTGAGTGAGAGAGAGAGAGAGAATGCACAAGCACATAAGCAGGGGGAGTGCAGAGGGATAGGGAGAAGCAGGCTCTCCACTGAGCAGGGAGCCCATCATGGGGTTCAATCCCAGGACCCTGGGATCATGACCTGAGCTAAAGGCAGATGCTTAATGACTGAGCCACCCAGGCGCCCCTGAAACACATTTTTTTAAGCATGCATGGAACATTCACAACATAGGCCATATCCTGTTTTTCATGAAACAACATTTCATGAAATCTCAACAGATTTTGAATAATTGAAATAATAACAGAGAGAGAATATGTTTGCTAATGATGGAATCAAACTAAGAATCTATATCTAAAAAGAGGAAATTCTCTAGAACCTTGGAAATTAAAGAATACACAGAATTCTAAATAATCCATGGAATATTGAACAATACATTGAATTAAAATGAATATGCAACATATCAAAATTTATGAGACACAGCCAAAGCAGTGCTGAGAGGGAAATTTATTGTATTAGATGCTTACATTACAAATGATGTAAGGTCTCAAATCAATAACCTAAACACCCACCTCCAGAAACTAGGGGAAGATAAAAATAAACACAAATCAAGCAGAGGGAAATAAGAGCAGAAGTCAGTAAAACTGAAAACAGAAAAACAATAGAGAAAAATCACTGAAACAAAAAACTGATTCTTTGAAAAGATTAAGAATTGGATAAATCTCTACCAAGTTTAAAAACAAAAAGACAAGACACAGATTACTAATATCATCAATGAAATAGGAGGTCCCACTATAGAACTCACAGACATTAAAAGGATAAAAAACATTAAGAAAAATTCTACATACATAAATTTGACAACTAAGATGAAATGGACCAATTCCTCAGAAAACACAAACTACCAAAATTCATCCAATATGAAGTAGATAATTTGAAGTTATATAGACCTTAAAAATTGAATTAATCATTAAAAGACTCCCAAAGAAGAAATCTCCAGGCCTATATACTTTCAATGGAGAATCCTACCAAATATTTAAAGTAGAATTAACACTAATTCCACACAACCTCTTCCACAAAATTATGAGGCCTGCATTACCTGATACCAAAACTAGACAAATACCCCCCCCCCAAAAAAAACCAGTATCTCTCATGAACTTAGATGTAAAATCCTCAACAAAGTATTAGTAAATCAAATCCAACAATATGTGAAAAAATTTATATATCATGACAGAGTGGATTTATTCCAGAATGCTGGTTCAGTTTCACTCATCATGTAATTCACCATGTTAACAAACTAAGGAAGAAAAATCAGACAATCACATTAATTGACACAGAAAAGGCACTACCATCCATTAAAGGCATTTAACATCTCTTCATGATGTTCAGGAAACCAGAAATAGAAGGAAACTGCCTTCAGCAAACCAGGAATAGAAGGAAACTGCCTTAACATGATTTTAAAAAAAAAAAAAAATTCTACATAAAACTACATCTAACCTCATTCTTTATGGTGAAAGACTTAATGCCTTCCCCCCTAAGATCAGGAACAAGGCAAAGACCTCCACACTTGCCACTCTTATTCAACAGAATACTAGAAGTCCTAGCCAATGAAATAAGGCAAGAAAAGGAAATAAAAGCCATAGTGACTAGGAAGGAAGATATAAAACTGTCCCTATTTGCAGGTGATAGGATTACATACATAGAAAATCCCAGGGAACACACACACACAACCAACAAGTGAATTCAGCAAGTCTGCAGGATGCAAGATCAATATTAAATATTTGATTTATATACACCAGAAATGAACATTTTAAAACCGAATTTTAAAACTCATACTATATACAATCACTCAAAACAAATGAAAAACTTAGATATAAATCTAACAAAACAAGTAAAGGACTTGTATGCTAAAAACTAGAAAATACCAGTAAAAGAAATAAGATCTGAATCAGTAGAGACACATGACAGTGTTCATGTTATCAGAGGACTCAACAGGAAAAGATGTCAATTTCCCCCCAAATTGATCTGTATAGAGATTTTAGAAAATTCCGGTCAAATTCCTGCAATGCTTTTTGTAGATATAGACTATCTTATTCTTTTTTTTATAAAGATTTTGTTTATTTATTTGACAGTGATCACAAGTAGGCAGAGAGGCAGGCAGAGAGAGAAGGAAGCAGGCTCCCCGCTGAGCAGAGAGCCTGATGCAGGGCTCGACCCCAGGACCCGGAGATCATGACCTGAGCTGAAGGCAGAGCACTGAGCCACCCAGGCACCCCTAGACAAGCTTATTCTAAAATTTATGTGGTAAGGCAAAGAAACTAGAACAGCTACAGCCTTTCTGGAAAAGAATAAAGTTGGAATAATCATTCTATTCAGTGTTAAGATACATATAACTGTATTAATCAGAACAGTGTGGTATTGAAGGACAGACTCATAGGTCAGTGGAGCAGTAAAAGCCCAGAAATAGACCTACGTATGTTTATGGCTAACTAATTTTTGAACCCCCCTCCAAAAAAAGGAAAAAGCAATCTACTGGAGGAATGATAGTCTTTTCAGTAAATGGTGCAGGAGCAGTTAGACATCCACAGGCAAAAAACTAACCCTTTCACACTTTAAACAAAAACTAATCCAAAATGAATCATAGAATTCAATGTAGATAGAGATAAACTTATCCTAAAATTTATAAGGAAGGATAAAAAATACAAAATGTTTATCAGAAAACATAGGAGATAATCCTCAGGACCCTGGGGCTAGGCAAAGAGTTCTTAGACACAGCAGAAAATGCACAATCAACAAAAGAAAAAAATCTCAAAGTTGGACCTCATCAAAATTTACAAACTTTTGATTTGTAAAAGATCTTGTTAAGAAGATGAAAACACGTGATAAGACACAGGCTGGGAGAAAATATTTGCAACCACCTATCTACCAAAGGGCTTTTATCTAAAATATATAAATAACTCTCAAAATTCAAGAGTAAAAAACAAACAATCCAATTAGGAAACAGGCAAAACACCTGAACCAACATTTCACCAAAAGGAGACAGGGATGGCAAATAGGCACACCAAAAGATGTTCAGGATCACTAGGTGTTGGGAAAATGCAAATGGAAGCTACAAGGACCTATCGCTATACACCTAATAGAACGGCTAAAATACAACACAGCAACAACACCAAATGCTGGTGAGGCTGCACAGAAATCTGGTCTCATATGCTGCCGGTGGGAATGTCAAATGGTACAGCCAATCTCAAAAACAGTCGGGTTGTTCATTGTAAAAACTTAATATGTGTTTACCATAGGATCTAGCAATTGTACTCCTGGGCGTTCATCCAGGAAATGTTATGTCCGCACAAAAATCTATGCACCAATATTCACAGCAGCTTTATTTGTAATAGTTAAAAACTGGAAGCAATGCAAATGTCCTGCGGTGGGTTAATGGTTACACAAGCTGTGGTACATCCACACCATGGAGTACTACTCAGCAACAAAAAGGAATGAACTACTGATACATGGGACAACTGGTGACCCTCCAGAGAATTCTGCTGAGAACAGATGATCTAAAAAGGTCACATAGTGCATGGTTCCACTTATCTACCAATTTTGAAGTAACACAATTATAGAGATGGTGAAGAGATTAATGTTTTCCAGGGAAAGGTGGGATGGGGTGGGGGTCTATGATTATAAAGGGGTGGCCCAGAAGATTTTCTTTATGCTGATGGAACACTTCTGTATGTTGACTGCGGTAGTGTTCACACATATCTATATGTGACCAGATTACACAGGCCTGTGGACACACACACAAATGAGTGCATGTAAAAACTGTCTAAAACTGAGGTCTGTAGATCGGACCAACATCAAATTCCTGGTACTGATAGTGACCTACGCAAAAGATGTGAACTCTGGGTAAAGCTGGGTGAAGGATACAGCAGACCTCCCTGTACTGGTTTTGCAGCTTCCTAGGGGTCCATAATTATTAATTTTTTTAAAAAAGTTCCTCTGCCCCTGTTTCTTTGTGCAATGTGTTCAGTTCTCTGTTTGGGTTGTTTTAAAGACCCAGCAACAACGTGGTAGTAACTCAGGACAATTTTCTGTCAATGACTCGCCAAGTGCGAAATGTTGCCTGGTCAGAGCCCATGTCCGGACGAATGTCCCATTTATGGAGGTACTACCGGCCCGACCCCTGGACCCCAAAGCACTCTTTAAATCCTTTAACTAAAAATCTTTCTTTTTTTTTTCCTAAGATTTTATTAATCCATTTGACAGAGATCACAAGTAGGCAGAGAGGCAGGCAGAGAGAGAGGAGACAGGAGTCTCCCTGCTGATCAGAGAGCCCGATGCGGGGCTCGATCCCAGGATCCCAGGACCACGACCCGAGCTGAAGGCAGAGGCTTTAACCCACTGAGCCACCCAGGCTCCCCTAAAAATCTTTCTTAAAAAATTCATTTTATCTCCCTGAAAGCTGCTTTCCACTCACGTTCAGATTCTTTTTTTTTTTTTAATCAAATCACTGGCCATCACTTCTCGGCCTTTTGGCTAAGATCAAATGTATCAAATCACTGGCCAGATAGTGTGGGAGGAGAAGAGCTCTGAGAGCTCTGTGACTGCCCCTCTGGGGTCCATGAAGAACTGCGCCGGAGTCCGGCCCGTCTGAGCTGGCAGTGCACTTTGTGCCCACAGCAATCTGACGAGGCCGCTTCCTTCTCTGTGCTGCAAATGGGTTCCTATCCTCCTAAAGTTCCTGAATGTCACTGAACCCGGGCAGGGATGCTCAGACAACTTCCAGTTCTGATGTCTACTTCCATGGAGCCTACGGCCTCCAAGCAGAACCTAAAAATAAACCCTCTCAGTTAATTTCCTAACATTTTCCCATTATTTTGGGTTGTGGGTCTTTGTTGTTGTTTTGTTTTGTTGTTTTGTTTTTTCCTTTTTTAAGATTTTATTTATTTGACAGACAGAGAGCACAAGTAGGCAGAGAGGCAGGCAGAAAGAGAGGAAGGGAAGCAGGCTCCCTGCTAAGGGAGCCCGATGTGGGGCTCAATCCCAGGACCCCGGGATCATGACCTGAGCCGAAGGCAGAGGCTTTAACCCACTGAGCCACCCGGTGCCCCAATGTTTTGCTTGTTTTTGAAAGAGAGAGTATGTGCACAAAGTGGGGGGTGGGAGAGGGAGAGAGAGAGAGAGAATTTAAAGAGACTCCCAGCGAGCACGAAGCCCGAGGCAGGGCCCAATCTCACGACCCTGAGATCATGACCTGAGCCGGAAATCAAGAGTTGGACGTTTAACCCCTTAAGCCACCCAAGCGCCCATTGGGTTGTGTTGAAAACATAAACATATCCATGAATTCTTAATGTGCTTTTCTCCCGAATTCTTAAGCCCCCAATGTCCAGACAAAAGACTAAGGTTTTAATTCACTCCAGATCTCATTCTTCACAATACTTTGGAGCCCTATTCATTTGAAGCTACGAAGTATTCAACTTTATGTGCCAATTTAAAAACCAAACCCTTGGTTTATCAGCAAGCTACAGTGACCAAGTACCTAGCATTCCCCCCACCCTTTTTTTCAGCTGTTGGATGTTTGACAATGAAGAATTCAGTTTGAAGCTACTGAACTTCTTAGTTCAAAGGATTCCCATTTACCTAGAATCTGGGGAAAATAAAAATGTTTACTGCAGCCTCTAGCACCTGAAATGAGTTTAGACCCTTCTGGATATTCTGAAGATGAAAGTATTTCAAGACCTCTCGTGGGCTCTCTGTCCTGTTCTGTCGATCTGCGTGTCTGCTTCTGTGCCAGAGCCACACCGCTTTAATGACTACCCCTTTGCAGTACACTCTTCTTCAAGATTGCTCTCACTGTTCCGGCAGTGTCTCTTCAAGTTCCGTATAGATGTTAGGACTATTTGTTTAGTTTTGTTAAAAGTGCTATTTGTCCAAGAAGACATAAAGATGGCCAACAGACACGTGAAAAGATGCTCCGGGGACGCTTGGATGGTGCAGTCCGTTAAGCATGCGACTCTCGGTTTCGGCTCAGGTCATGGTTTCTCAGGTCCTGAGATCAAGCCCCGAGTCTGGTTCTGCATTCAGCGCAGAGTCGGATTAAGACTTTCCCTCCCTGTTTGCCCCTCCCCTGCAAACTCTCTCTCTCTAATAAACGAATGAATCTTTAAAAAAAAAAAAAGATGTTCGACATCACCAACCACCAGGAAAATGCAACAAAGCCACAATGAAGACACTACCGCACACCAGTCAGATTGGCTCGTATCCAAAAGACAAGAAATAGTAAGTGTTGGCGAGGATGTGGAGAGAAAGGGGAAGCCTTGTGCACTGTGGGTGGGAATGCAAGTGGGTGCAGCCACTGTGGAAAACAGTATGGAGGTTCCTCAGAAAGTTAAAAGAACAACCCTATGATCCAGCAGTTCCATTTCTGGGTATTTAGCCAGAGAAAATGAAAATACTAACTCAGAAAGACATACGCATCTCCATGTTCATGGCAGCATTATTAACAGCCAAGACATGGAAGGAGGCTTACCCTTCACACTACTGAGACTCTAAAAATCTCAAGATTAGAGGCGCCTGGGTGACTCTGGGTTAAGTGGTTGCCTTCAGCTCAGGTCATGATCTCACAGTCCTGGGATCAAGCCCTGCATCAGGCTCTCTGCTCATCGGGGAGCCTGCTTTACCCTCTCCCTCTGTCCCTCCCCCTGCTTGTGTTAAGTAAATAAAAATATTTAAAAAGACCTATCCTGTATGATAACAGAAAACAGACAGTAAAACTGTCTTAGTGCAACTAATTTACAGAATTTTAGAGATTCGAGTATATCACCGTTGTGTGAAGCACTCGAAAAGGGTTGTTCTCAAAATATATTGCACTGAGGTGTGAAATCTTTCCTTACCACTCAATTCACAAATTCGCTTGCACTTGAAAGAAAGAAAGAAAGAAAGATCATCTGCTTAAAGATTCAAAGTCATACTCCAAAGACCTGGGTGTATTTGCCCTCCTTTGCTGCAGTTGCCCTGGTCTTATAAATGACCAGCCGGGCCCTGCTTGCGGCGGGCTGTCCCCCACGAGCCCGGCGGCCATCGAGGGGAGCATCGGAGCCCCACCGCGTCCCGCGGGCAGTTGGCTCGGCGGGGCTCCCGGCGCTGCGGAGGAGCAACTCAGGAAGACGGAAGACGCTCTTAGCATTTTAATCACAGTTTTGTCGACCTTCGAGGCCGGGAAGGGGGAGGGAGGAAGAACAGACTTCCTGCTGGCGTTCAAGTTTGAGAAGAGTCAACCAGAGGATTGTGCAGCCCCGCCGCTCTGGGCGGTGCTCCTCACCGCTCGGGGAGGCAGGTACCCGCGCCCCCCTACCCGCACCCCCCAAGGACACCTGCGAGCTTTGCGCGAACGTCTCAACTTCCCTCCTCCATCTGCACTTGCAGATTTTCAGCCGCCCTTCTTCCAAGCGTTTCTGGGCGTCGTCGCCTCCGTCCCCGCCCACACACTTGTGCCAGGTGAGGCACCCTGGGGGGACGACCACAAGCTGCTTCACAGATGCTCCGAGTCGGTGCCGGGCCCTGGTGCCTGGGCTCAGATTTCCGGGCATTCAGCCGGGCCGTTATCACAGGCGAATGACTTCCCAGCCCATTGTGACAGCCTTCCTCCTGGACCCACTCCAGGACAAATGGGTC
Organism: Mustela nivalis; assembly: GCF_964662115.1. NCBI lineage: Eukaryota > Metazoa > Chordata > Mammalia > Carnivora > Mustelidae > Mustela > Mustela nivalis. The sequence goes on from NC_139040.1 coordinate 93,421,819, forward strand.
GCGGACGGGCGTTAGTCTTCTTTTCGGGGGCCACGGGTCCTCCGTGGGGGCTTCTCCCAACACCCCTCCCCGGCCCCGGCCTCTCGGGAGGAGGTTACTGCCCAAGATCATCTGTCACCCCTGACGACCAGGCTTTCTTAACCTTCCTGTTTTCACCTCAAATCAGTGATATGCAGGGCTAAGGAAAACGGAAATGACTGACAAGGTTTACGACAATAGGGCCATTAAGTTGTTGGGGGTGTTTGTTTGTTTTTTTTTAAGGGAGTTGCTTGGGGATAACGTGAAAATACTTGAAAACGCAGAAATGTCAAAGTGCAAGCATCCTCTCACTGTGACTCTCAGGCGAAGTGTAATAGGAAACATTTAGTTTTCTCAGGCAACCGCACCCCCCAAATTGCCTAGAAATGTACTTAAAGAGCCTAAATGGTATAAAGTATTTCCAGACTTCCAGTGTGAAAAATAAAGTGGCAGGGAGAGGGGGCTGTTGGCAGTACATTTGCACTAAGTCATACTTTAAACATCCTAAACAACTCTCACTTCAGGTGAAAACGAAGTCAAACAAAACAAAACAAAAACCCAGACAGACAGACAGACAAAACTTTCTTGCCTGGGGAGCAGAGGGAGAAACTAAGGGAGAAGCCACCTTGCTGGGAGCCCAGGTGGAGATGAGCTGCCCCCAGCCCCTTGCTGCTCAGTGAGTGGAAGACTCCCTTCTCCGCTCCAGAATTCCAAGGAAAACCTCAAGCCACGTGAGGCATTCACTGGTCAAGCCCCAGAGTCAGCCAGGGCAGAACTAAATGGCCATTACATTTCCTCACCAGTGACAGGATAAAATAATAACGTGTTTCTAGTTTGATCATGCTCCCCCACCACACGCACCCAAGAGAAAAACGTCCCAAGTTTCTGAGCTCACTGGAGAACAAAATGAATGTGCTCCAAACCAGTATTTATGAAACCTGGAAACAGCTGAGTCTGCTTAGTCGGCTTTTGTTTTTTTCCTTCATTGAGCTGCTCAGAGGTATAATTTTAATTGGCATACATAATTGCTTTTGTGAGTAAAGTCGTTCCCAACTCAAATAAAGGAACTGAGTCAGTAGCTTAGAATAAGCATTTGATCGCCCACCTGCACATGTTTGTCATCTACAAAGTGGGGGGCAGCCGGGGTTAGTGGGGGCTCAAGGGCTGGGAAGTGACAGGAGCTGGCGTCCGTCATTCAAGCAGCCCTCTGGCCCCCACAGGGGCTATTGGTTAATGGAGTGGATGAAGGTGGGGGTGGGGGTGTCACTGCGGTCGGCCTCCGCATTCAGCTGGGAAGTCTGTTCCAGATTCCCTCTCTCTCTCTCTGCCCGAGCCCCCCCCCCCAGCCCCTGGTTCATTTGCTCATTCTCTCTCTCCAAATAAATAAATAGATCTTTAAAAGCAAAGGGCTTGGGGTACCTGAGTGGCTCAGTGGGTTAAGCCTCTGCCTTCCGCTCAGGTCATGATCCCAGGGTCCTGGGATAGAGCCCCACATCGGGCTCTCTGGTCAGTGGAGAGCCTGCTTCTCCCTTCTCTCTCTGCCTACTTGTAATCTCTGTCTGTCAAATAAATAAAATCTTTTAAAAAGTTTAAAAAAAATAAAAGCAAAGGCTTAACAGCAGAGAGCAGGTTCAGGTTGGCACAGGATGTGGGAACAGGTAAACCAGCCCTCCCCCGGGCCCACAGGACTGCAAGAGACTGCCAGAGACCGCCGTATTTAGGAGCAGGACTCAAATTTTTCCTGAGCTCAGAACTATTTCATTTTCCCTTTGTTGAGAAATAAAAAATAAAATGAATTTAAAAGGCACTCAGTAATGCTGGGAATTCTGTTGTTCTCTGGCAGGGTGTGTTGGTGTGGGTTTATTTTCAGCCAACCATGTCCTCTTTGAAAAACAGTCCCCTTTGCCATTCCTTGCTGGGCAAAGCTGGGGGAGGGGGAAGAGCGCACAGGAGGGCAAGAGCTGTTTGCAGAACCTGAAAAATGCATTATTTTCCTTTATTACCTCCGTCTTGGTGATACCCTTTTCTAGAGCAAGAAACAGCTTCTGCTTTATTGCTCCTACAGCCCATATATTCAACAGATGCCAGCTGTAGGCTGTGTAAAAGGAAGTCCTATTTTTGTTTGATTTTCTTTTTAATTTAAATTCAATTAGCCAACTGATAATACATCATTAGTTTTCGGGTGTAGTGTTCACTAAATTATCAGTTGTGAATCACACCCGCTGCTCACCCCAACCTGTGTGCTCCTTCATGCCCATTCCCCCTGTTACCCGGACCCCCTCCCCCTCCCCTGCAGCAGCCCTCTCTTTCCTAGAGTTTAGAGTCCTGGAGGTCCTATTTTTTAAAAATTATCTTCGTTTTAGTCTTTTTGGCTTACTGTTCCCGTAATTTCTCTGAAGCACTGACGAGTCCTTTCTTGTAAAGCCTGGCCTCAGTCATGGGGCTGGGGAGTGACCCCAAAAGCTCTGGGGTCTTTTTCTCTACTGCTCTCCTGATCTCTATGCTCTAGAAGAACTGCTTCAGTTAGCCCGCCAAGTTCATGCTGGGGGCTGCTCCTATCGTCCCTCAGTTTGTCATCTTTACAAAAGAACTCACCGTCTCAAGCCTCTACCAGCTCCCCATACCTCCCAAGTGACTGTCCGGTTCTATTTTCGACTTTCGGTTCAGGCTGGTTTCTCTGCTTCCCGCCTGCTGTTACCATGACTCAAGAACACCTATCACACAATGTTCATCTCTCCCAGCTGGCCCTTGAGACACTGGCGTGTCAGACCAGATTTGAGGCCTCTTGCTGGCAGGGCCCAGGGACTGCCCTGTGCCTTCTGGGGCTCCTTTTAACACCTGCTTTAAGGGCTTAACAGAAAGCACTTCCATTCCACACACAAACTGCCCCCCTCAACCCCGTCTGCCTCAGTGGCTGTTTCCAGAACGTCGTTCTGTGGCAAAGCTCCTTGCCTCTCATGTTGATTTCAGGGGAGGGGAGTCTCTGAACACCGCCACTCATCCTTGAAGGCAAACATGGTGGTTGTGCTTATTGCCTCTCAACCCCTGAGAAATAGCCACTGTCAGCCGATGCTCTCCTCGGCATCCGATGGGTCTTTAATGTGAACGAGGCCAGCTGCAGAGGTCCCACTGGGTTGCTGGCAAGGTGCCCGCAGGCTGGGGAGGCGGGCGGGGAGCAAAGCTGAAGGGTTCCAGTTCTCACGGAGACATCACTGAGCTCTGCGACTTTTCTCCAATTGAAACTGCTTCCTGTTCAGCTCCCAAATGGTTCTCCACTTCCCCGTGTGCTTGAACTTGGGCCAGGGCTAGGTCTTAGTCCTTACTGTTCTTATTCTATACCGCACCTAGGCAGAAATGCTTCTTTCAACAGAAAATTCCTTCAGCTCCACTAAGAGGCTGAGGAGCCAGGAGACCTCACAGAGAGAGCTTCATTTCTAAGTCACCTTGTTCAGCTGGAACAGTGGGGCCAGAAAAATGAGACCAGCTTGGCTTTTTTACTTTCTATTCTTCTCTGGGCTGTTCACATGGAGGGCAGCCTGAGAAAAAGCAGACTGAGGAATTTTAAGCCAGCTGCTTATAAATGTTTTTTAAAAGCATTGCTCGGACTATTTATATTACATTTGTATTCATGGGAAGAGAATCTCTGCTCAGACTAAAAAAACCTCTTTGAAAACCCTCTGAATCCTGTCTGGACAACTGCAAATGGGCATTTCTCCTCTTCCCTCCCAACCCAGACTACAAACAGGGCTCTCAGGAGCACAGAGAAAACATAGCAAGGGTTAAATCTTATTTAGAAATCAGCCAAATCTGGGGTGTCTGGGCGGCTCAGTCGGTTAAGCGGCTGCCTTCGGCTCAGGTCATGACCCCAGGGTCCTGGGATCAAGCCCCTCAGCATCCAGTTCCCTGCTGGGTTGGAGAGAGCCAGCTTCTCCCTCTCCCACTCTGTCAAGTATTGTGCATAGTTTTTTTAAAAAAAGGTGATCAGATTTTTTTTAAGATTTTTTGTTTATTTCACAGAGATCACAAGTAGGCAGAAAGGTGCGGGAGTGGGGGGGAGAGCAGGCTCCCCACTGTGCAGAGAGCCCAATGGGGGGCTCAATCCCAGGACCCTGAGATCAGGACCTAAGCCCAAGGCAGAGGCTTAACCCACTGTGCCACCCAGGCACCCCAAAAGGTGATCAGTTTTATTTCAAAGCATTTCCGGTCCTTCCATAGGATCCCAGGAATGCCGCCTGCCAAATATATGGGGTCTGCAGGAGGGCTAAGAAGGAGATTTCGTCTGGGCATCCTGGTCACCACAACCCAAGGTGCAGGCACTCCTTCACCAACTGAGATGCACTGTGGGGTCAGAGAGAGCCAGGGTTCAGGCAGGAAGCGTTTTTCCACCCACCACACTAGCCAGAATGAAAACATCCGGCAAAATCCATGTTGGTGAAAATCTGGGACACAGACACTCCCAGAAACAGCTGGTGGGAGTGAACACTGGTGCAAGTTTGAAGAACTTTACCTCTCCAAATGCAAACCGTGTACACCCTTTGCTACATAAGGTCACCCTACTGAAGATGTTTTTCTTAGAGATATACTTACATGTGTGCAAACGACACTACAGAAAATGTAGCAATGAACTGTTGGGACTAGGAACTAGCTGAATATATTATAATACACTCCTATGGTGTTTAACTAGGCTTTGTTATTTTATTTCCATCACCTCTATTTAAAAAAAAAAACCTAAGTACATTTTATTTTATTTATATTTGGGGGGGGGGCAGGGAATGGCAGAAGAGGAGAGAATCTCGGGCAGAGTCCTCGCTGAGCACGGAGCCCAATGTTGGGCTTGATCTCATGACCCACAGATCATGACCTGAGCCAAAATCAAGAATCGGACGCTTAACTGACTGAGCCACCCAGGCACCTCTATTTCTGTAACCTTTAGATCATACCTCACAAATAAGATTTTGTCACAGCTGGATTTAGTGGAAGCAGAAGAATCAAGTCCGCGATTTTCTGCAACACTGGTACAAAAAAGGCCAGGGACCGATGCCTTAGAAAAGATGATTCATAAAAGACCATCAGAAAAGCCCCTAAGCAAAAGCTAAATAATTCATCATTATGTTTAATATGAATAGGTACAGATTTATTACAGTGAGCTGGCATTAAGCTCCTTCCTCAAGCCCATACATCTTTCCAAAAACATTACGGATCCTCTAAAGGATAAGTGCATGAACTCAGCAGCACTTTAGACGCTGCTAGCTGCTGGAACATTCCATAGAAAAATGGAAAACAATTTTGTGAGAAGACGATGGCAACAAACAGCAGCCAGTATTCTCAGGTTTTCAAATTACCAAAGAGCATATACAATTTTAGTCTAGAAAAAGTCCGCATTTTTTTTGAAAATTCAAGTTTTAGAATGAAAAGCAACCTCCCCTCCCCTCCCCTCCTTAACAGGCACAGAAATACTGGAAAAAGTTCCTAAAAATCCAGCTACATCGTTTACATAAAGAAAAAAACATGCCTTATTAGTTCTTAAATGCAGTCCACCCACAGACTCTTCAAACACGGGTGCTGCTCGGGCCCTCGGCTGGTGGCCAGGAGCTGGGAGGGTGGGCGGAAAGCAGCAAACAAGTTCCCCCGATGTGTTTTCTCCAGCGCCTGATGGACTTCAGGTACCTGTCCAAAATAGAGATTTAGGAACGCCTGGGTGGCTCAGTCGGCTAAGCGTCTGCCTTCGGCTCAGGTCATGATCCCAGGGTCCTGGGATTGAGCCCTGCATTGGTCGGGGCGGGGAGCCTGCTTCTCCCACTCCTTTGGCTGTTCCCCCTGCTTGTGCACACGGCTCTCTCTCTCTCTCGCTCTCTCTCTCTGAGGCAAATAAATAAATATTTTTTTAAAAACAAATAGTGATTGGGAATCTGGAATTTGTGAATTCTTTTCACTGTCTTCTTCAAAGTCACGTTTTGTAAAATCTCACCATTGCTGTCTGCTTTCTGAACTTGAGCAGAAACCCGTTTCGGTCAAGCACCACTAACTGCCCACAAATGGTGGGAATGGACGTTGGTGCGGCCACTTAATGGGAAAAGGTGTGGTGGTTCCTCAAAAAAAAATGAAAAATAGAGCTGCCCTGTGATCTGGGAATTCCACTGCTGGGTACTTATGCAAAGGAAAGATAAACACTAACTAACCCAGAAAGATATCTGCTCCCCCATGTTCACCGCAGTGTCATTCACAGGAGCCCAGCTCCAGCAGCCACCTAAGCACCCATCAACGTGTGAATGCACAAAGACAACGTGTCTTGTCTCTATACAGTGGCATATCAGGCAGCCATAAACCAGAAGGAAACTTGTCACTTGTGAGAGTCTGGATGGACCTTGAGGATAATACGTTTACGAACTAAGTCAGAGAAAGACAAATACCGTAAGATCTTCCTTATATGTGGAATCTGAAAACAAACTCATAGAGAGAACAGGCTGGTAGTTGCCGGAGCCAGACGGCAGGCGATGGGCGAAAGGGGTGAAGGGAATTGAAAGGCACACACTTCCGGGTCGAAACTGAATGATTCGTGGAGATGTCGTGTACAGCACAGCGATTGTAGTTAATAACACTACAAGGCATATTTCAAGGTTGGTAAGAGAACAGATCTTAAAAGTTCTCATCCCAAGGAAAAACATGGTTAACTAGGCTGTGATCCTTTCACAATATACACAAATACAGAATCACCATACCGTGCACCTGAAACTAATATTACATTCTAAGTCAGTTCTATCTCAATGGAAAACATTTAAGGAATTAAAATTGAAAAGACTTAACTACCTCAAAATACGTTGAACTTGCAGAAAACGTTTTCTAGACAAATACCACAAGAAATGTATTTCTTCTAGGAAATACATGTGGTTGCTTCTAGAAAGTAAGACTCGTGGGTGGTATTTTATATCCTTCTATGATAGCACTGTTGAACTCTTTTTCACCTTGTGCTTATAGGATTTTGAAGAAAACTTGGGGGTGTTAGTCTCAACATAGCACCTGATTTCAATCCGCTGTATTATCCTTGTCAATTATCCAACCTCTCTGGGCTTGTTTCGCTGTCCACAGATGGGGATGCCATGCACCTCGTAAAGTGCCCCAGAGGACTAACAACACACATGAAGCGAGTAACACCGTGCCCAAGAAAGGCGTGCAATAAACGTCACCTCCCCTTAGCTCTGAGGAACCCTGGAGATCCTCTTAACCTCCATTCTTACTGGCAAGGACACTAAAGCCAAAAAGGTTTAGGGGCTCACCCCAGGTCAATCAGAAGTAACCAGGAGAGCCAGGCCCTCAAACCTGTGTTCCCGTACCCTAACATAAAAGCTGATTTCATACACACTAAGGAATGACTCTGGAACTACCCCGTGGCTACACCTCACTTTGGTAGGACCAGCTTCCTCTCCTGCCTCCTGCACCAGACTGGAGGAGTCTGGATTTTTCCCCAAACACCAAATCCACCAGTAACTGAGGGGGTCCTGCCTGGGAAGGCAGCCCCATAGGGGAGCTCCAATTATGTCTCAATCAAAGGCAGCACTAACCCCGCAAGGAGAAAATAAGGATTTGGATGTGGGTGTGTTTTAAGAAAGACTGTTCCATCTTACTGTGCAGGTCAGCTACCCAGATATCCATCCATGTGTACCCCGCCCATCCATACACCCCATCCTAATTTCCAGCCCTCTGACTTGAATACAGCTCCTGCCTTGACTTAGATCAGGAGTGAGTTTGTTTTTTTAAAGATTTATTTGAGAGAGGGAGAGCACACGTGCGCAAGAGCACGAGAGCAGGAGAAGGGGCAGAGGGAGAGGGAGAAGCAGACTCCCCACTGAGCAGGGAGCCAGATGCGCAACTCAATTCCAGGACCCTGAGATTATGAGCTGAAGGTAGTTGCTTAACTGACTGAGCCGCCCAGGCACCCCTGACTTTGAGTTTAAATGGATTTTGTTGAATGACAAATTCTATGTGGGGACAATATTTGACGAATGCCTGTTCTGTGTTTAGGCAAGAGGTTCTCCTTTGAGTGATATTTATGCCTAAGCCCTTTGGGGCATAGTATACTGATGAAGATGAAATGACACTGAAAGTGCTTTGGTGGGGATATGGTGGTAGCTGGTCCTGTCTTTTTCTGTTTGGATGGTTTCCTTAGAAAGCAAGCTTTCTGACCATTGCATTACTAGTCTACAGTGCACTTAACCTCCTTTCCTGAATGTGTTCAAAGTGTCCATCTATCTTGTCTAGAACAAAGACCAAGGAGTCTTAAATGCCTACCGGAATGAAATCTTGGGGCAGAGGTCAAAGGGAGACATGCTGAAAAGGACAGGACAGTGCATCTGTCTGTTTGGAACAGTAGCGGATAGTGGGCACAATGATGGATTACTAGTAAGAAGCTAGAACAACAAAGCATTTGAAGGCATGTGAGAGGGTGATAAATGGAGCCGTGAATAACTGAAGACAGTTTTTCTCTTTCCATATTTCCACCCTCCAGCTGCCTGGAGCCTCACAGCTCCAAGTTCCTTTACATAAATTGCTATGGTAGACACTCCGCTGCTCATCCGCGGCCCCCCAGTCCCCTATCTGGATATTGTTCCAGGGGAAACAGCCCGGCCCGGGGCGATGGGCCAGGACCCAGGGTCCAGTCCACGGTTCTTGACTTTAGCTGTCTGGGCACAATCAGCGCAGGAGCTTTTAGACCACCCCAATGCCCGGGCAGGTGAACAAGTGCTAGCCAGTGCGAAATCGTAAAAGGACCTCAGCTGGGATGCGGGGTGGGTGTTTTGGGAAGGTTTTATCACCAGATTGAAGGAAAGACACAGGAGGGAAAACTCCTCCACCCCTTCCTCACTCACTAACCAGCTTCCTTCCTCCCTTCATGTTAACAACCCTGCATAGTTGTGTGTGGAAGTGATGCTTGCTGCCGAGGCCACCATCCGGTGACAGCCAGAGAAGACGCTGGTCAGTGAAAGGCAAGAAGGTGGAAAAGAGAGGAAAGGGCCCGAGTCCTTGGTTTCGGGTGCTGCAGTCCCCACCCAGCCCTGAGAAATGGTGTCCTACCTCCCTCCCTGGCATACCCTGGCCATCCGGTAAGGCCCGTCCAGAAGTTGCTCAGGTTAATTCACCGGTAGCCCCCTTCAGTGCCGGGCTAGGGGCTGTCACCACCTAGACCCCCAGGCCTGACCTTTACTGCCTCCTGCTTGTACTCACTGACCCTCTGTCCCATGTTTTTCCTTAAGCTCTTCTTCCCAGCTTCTCTTAAGGCAAATGGAAACCAAAAAAAGCACCCCCGAACTAAAGCGACCACCCGGACGTGACCTCCAGCCAGCCCAGACTGCTTTGAGCATAACCCCCGAGCCCCACTCACCGATGTGGCGATAGACCATGGAGTGACCTCTAGAATGACCGACAGCTACCTTTACTTCATTGTGACCCTAAAATCTCCGTCCAAGGAGGACCGCAAGCCTCCTTAACAGAGCAGACGACGTATCGGCAGGTTGCCTTAAATCGCATGCGTGGCCTTATGCCCGCCTCTCCAGATGATCCCAATGTTCATCCTAACCCTAAATAAAAGGAACCCATTCACCGTTCACCCTTGCTCGGGGAGTCACGGCTTTGCAGGTTATTTCCCGTGATCTTATTTGATGCAAAGTTTCCTTTGTGCAACAACTCCACCTGGTGTATCTGTGATTCACCAAGGGTCCAGCTCCCGGTTGGCTCAGTTACACGCGTGTGGATGATGCCCCGCGGGAGGCCAGCTAGGGGGAGGGCGGCTGTAGAGTCACTGGCTTTCCTGCGCAGGTGCTGTCGGCAGCTCAGGGGTATTTTATAGGAGTCGTTCAGCAGCTTGAACTTATTCATAATAAAGCTAAGTGTGGGGCGTCTGGGTGGCTTAGTCCTTAAATGGCTGCTTTTGTCTCAGGTGGTGATCCCAGAATCCTGGGATGGAGCTCCGCGTCGGGCTCCCTGCTCCTCGGAAAGCCTGTTTCTTCCTCTCCCACTCACCCTGCTTGTGCTCTCTCTCTCTAGCTGTCTCTCTGTCAAATAAATAAATAAAATCTTAAAAAAAAATCTAAGTGTGTTTCCCACCCCAGCCTAGACTCTTAGCCTGGCCCAGGTGCCAAAGGTGCTGCCAGGGGACTCTAAGGGGGTCAGGTAAGGAGTGATGCTGAGCTTGGGGCTCTAACTCCCATGCCGTTTCCCCTCATGCTCACCAGGCCAGGTGTGACTTTGGGCCGGTTACCTGACTTAGTGCTCTGAGTCCCAGATTCCTCATCTGTAAAACTGATAAATCAGTCAAAATAATGACACCTGTACAAAGCCTAGCTTGATGCACGGCATGGTGGGGGGGGGGGGGGGTCGGGGAGGGAGTCCATCCCCTTCCCCAGAGGAGAGTGGGGCAGATTTTCTGGCAACTTCTTGGTGGATCAGGAAGGTTATCTTTATAACGAATCCACTAGTTGGTGGCGATGTGGTAAGAGCCCAATAATTCCAGCAGAAGTGTGGGAAGAAGGGCTCAGTCACCAAAGTATGGAGAAGCCTAGAGCTTGCTCCCAGATGTCCCTGCAGCCCTACAAAGGAAGCCTCCCTGGCCTTCGGGACGGGAAGGCAGCACCAAGGTCCCCCACCCAGATTCTAACTTCCTGGAGGAAGGACGCAGATTGTACCCTCTAGCCTCCTCTCTATTCTCTTTCCTACCTCACCCCCGTCTGAGCTCAGTCGATGCTAGTAAAAAATGAAAACAATGATCAGCCGTCAGTTCTTAAAGCCATAAAATGCTGCAGAATTAGTTCTGGAGAGGCTTTCCCTAGGCCTGGGAGGGAAGGGGAGGGGCCATTATGTTACTTACATCTGCAAAAACAGGATTAGCAGATGAAAGGATGTTTTTGTTAAGATGTGACAAGTTACCCTGTGCCTTACCTTCCTTTGCTCTGGAAATCAGGAAAGAACACAGACTTCCTAGCAATTACAGAAACTGACGGAGAAAACCCCTTGATTACTGGGAGAAAAGTCAGTTTCCGTAAGCACAGGCAACCCTGGGCTATGAAACAACCACCAAATCCATCCTCATTAACATCTTCAACTTCCTCCT